>NW_020173770.1:6730356-6874490 GCF_003031525.2 Neophocaena asiaeorientalis asiaeorientalis | reverse complement strand
ATATATATATATATATATATATATATATATATATATATGTATAATTCATAACTTTTATCCCATCTTCTTCTGAGAATGAATTGAAGCAACTATGTAGGCATCCAGCACATGTCTGGGTATTGAAGTTTCCCCATCTCTACGTGGTCAGTGAGAACTTGTGAAACAACAAAATACTCTACAGTTTTGATATTATAAACTCAAATTGCACCACCTACGCCATGCCTCTTTGTTCATTTTTTTTCACTTTAGAAAGCACAGGCCTTTATTCAAAACTTCAGAATTAGGGAGTCTGATCTTAAAAAAAGGAAAATGTTCCATTCAGTACTTACTTAATTTCCTTATTTAGTGGTATATATAGGATTTATGAATTAGCTCTTAGTTCTGGCATGCTTAGTAAGTCTGATCTTGCTTACAGAAATAGGTTCTTAATACTTCATTTTCAGAACACTTTAAAACCCAAGCCAATGCTTTTCCTTCAAGGATGCGGAAGGCATTCCTCATTCAAATCTGATTCATGGTTTTATAAAGCATGAAGATCACTTTTATTACTTCATCATCTATATGCTGGATTCTAATACTCTTTTTGATGGTGATGTGTTCAGTGATAGAAACTTATAAAGAGAGAATTCCTTCTCAATTTGTAAACCAAAAATTTAAAAGCAAAATCCCTGAAGTGATAGGAAGACATTTTTATGACATAAACAGCTACTTCACTAAGCTGCTGGCACAAGCCAAAACGACAAAGGTACAAATTGTTATTTAACCTTTAAATACTGTTTGCTACAAATCTACAAATATTTTAAATATACTTTCTTCTGCAATGAAAATTATCCCCAGCTTAACAGCTTTTGAAGATGCAAATATTACGAATAAAAAAGATAACTTTCCTAGTGAATATCCAATGATAAACTGAACCCTAAGGTTTCTATCCCAAGGACATAAAAATGATCTAAATTGGACTAAGTGCACGGCAAGTTCGTATGAAAAATGATTCTTCATATGCTCTTCTACGAAAGTAATCAATATAAAAAGAAGCTAAAACTTGTTTTCTGCTTGAAGATTTAGGTAACCTCCCAGGAATCACAACTTGTGAGCTTTTAAACCCAGAGCTATAGTACGTGAAAATACTAGTGCCTCATAAAAATGCAAGCCGATAAAATCCCATATGTAAATAAATATCAGTAATAATTACATTCTGCATAATATTTTTTCATCTAAAACTTCCAAACCATCAACCTTTTTCAGTGCTTCGAGTGAGCAGTCAAAATAGTCATATTTATTCAGGTTTAAAACCACATTTCTCTTCTCTCGATATGAAGGCATAGACAGAATAGACAGTAAAATTATTTTGTCCAACATTCTGAGCCTATGGATGTGGAAACCATCTACAACATGATCTCATTAGGTCATCATCAATTCACCTTCTTCACCAGTAGCATCTTGGGGAAATGTGAAGGTCTTCAAGCATCTCAGCCAGACTAATTCGAGGTGCTCCTTCATCATCTGTGTCACTTTCCACAGGAATCGTTGAATCTCTATAAATATACACACTTTTTCTAATTGCCTCATCTTCTTCCAGATCTTCAAGGAAATCTGGGTATTGCCTTTCATCATCTGTATCCATGTTTTCTCTATCTCTTGCAAGCTCTTTCAGTTTCCAGCTTCTAAGACACTGACGTTTGGTACGGTCATAGCTCTTCTTGATTAGCACCACATCTAGGACTCTATCTGATTTCATTTTGTTGATATGCTCATCATTTAAGTTACAGTTGGCCAGATCAAACCCCAACACCAAGTCTCCAGGATTCAGAAGATGTCCCAAATGAGTGCGACAAAAATACTGTTTATCTGTACTCATTTCAGATGTTTTCTGTACCCAGACTTCCCCGAGGGTATGCTTTTATGATACCATTCCAGCACCTGCACTGCGTTTTAGATCTCGGACTATGCTGCATTCCATAACAATAAACTCCTCCAGCTGTTTGGGATGTGGCATAAACTATTGAAAGGGTGACTCCAGAAAGCGTTCCCATCAATATCTGCAACTTGTAGGGTATTTGGATCTATGAGATGGATGACGCTGGTTACTCGAATACACACACAAATCTGGTTCATGTTTCCCAGGCTTTGTGCCAGTTTTGGAGACAGACAAACAACATTATCCTTGCATATTGGAACAATTTCCACAGAAAAGGTGCTTTTGTAATTGTATGTGTTACTATGGATATCCTGAGAGATCAGTCTCTGTGAGGCTTTGTATCTAGTGGGAACAGTACACTGAAGAAATTCTACCATCTTCTGAGCATGTTGTTTTGAGGAATAATAGAAATCCAGACCATCATGAATCTCTTTGACACGAAGTGTATTCTGGTGCATGCCATATTTCAAAATCAGCTGTTCCAGATTGTGGAAGGTTCTTCTGTGCGAAGTCTTTTGCCTGACTTGAACCACAGCCTTCCAGAAATCCTTAGCTTCCACTCTGTGGCAATCTCCACACATCTGGGGCTGAACAACATAATCCACCACAGACACTTGCTGAAGGATAGCACCATTCATCACCTCTTTCTGAATAGTTAGTTTAACGTTAAGTCTCTTAGAACGGGGCTCAGTCCAAACAAAGCTTGCATCTACAAGACGTACGTTACTCAGAGGGGCTTTGAATTTTTTCAAACACAGAGCAAGACGTTCCCTGGATTCTAAGGCACATTGTGCCCAAGTTCCTGGTGGCTGGAAATATCTTTGACATTGTTTGCAGAGAGATAGAGAGACTTGTTTTGGAATGCCTTGGCTGATATCTACTTTACTTCGCAGACAAGCCACACAAATACTGGCAGGATTCGGACTAATCGGGGCACCACGGTCGCAGCACAAGATGTGTCCAGGTGTGTGCTTCACGGGTTCTGTCATATACTCCATTTTTCTGTATATCTTAGCGCCTCTGGGCCAGACCCAGATGTGCTGAAAAACCGCGGCAGGACCAGTTCCTATCGCCCAGTCCTTATTTTGTAATTTGCACCAGCAAAGCACCATTCCTATTCCACACAGGCTCTTGCGGCCCAAATATAGAAGCCCTTACAGTCTCGTCACTCCGTTTTCTTTCTCACTATTAAGCTCTCACCGTCAGGGTTGGGTTTATTGGACAGACCTGGGCTTCTCAACATCCATTCGTACTCCTTTGGCTGTTCAATCAGATGAATTCTAACTTCACCACCTCCTAGCTGTGTCACCGTGGACAAACGCTGTCCCACATTATGCCTCAGTTTTCTCCTCTGTGAAGTGAAGATAGTAAGACTGAAGCTGTAGAGTTGCCGTATGGGTCACCGTGTGTACAGCCCATAAGGGAGAAGTACTTTGGTGTGTCAGAACATGCCTGACCATGATTTGGCCAAGTCCAGCTGGGAGCTCTGGGCTGTCTCTGGCAGGCAGGGGTCCATCAGTGACTGATTGGGACATGCTGATTTTAGCGTAAGCACAAACTTCTAATCCACGATTTCAGGGGCCCCTCATGACCCACGGCTCGAGAGGCACCATCAGAGAAAGGGCCTGCTCAGTTCTTTGTGAATTATTTCTTGACTTGTGGAATGATTATTTTATCGCGCTTTGTACATAGAACAATCCCTTCCCAGTTCCCTGAGATTTTGGTTTACCTGGGTTTACTTCTGAATACTTCCCCTCATTGGATTAATCAAGATTTGGAAGTGATATGGGTTATTTCTGTTTGTTTAGTGGCTACCTTTAACATTTTAACATGCATACTTCTATTAACAAATAACAAAGTTTCTCAGTATTTTATCCTTCTTTTAAACTGTGAGATCATTAAAACATTACACATAGTCAGCAGTAACAATAACATTTTGGCAATGTTATTTCATCTAACCCTCTCATTATTACTATTGTTATTACTATTATGGAATATTTTATAGAAAATCACAGATGTCATGTCTCACCACTTAGAAATACTTAGCTGACAAGAAACTTTTCCCCTTAATATAACCACTATGCCATTATCAGCAAACAAAATGAGCAATAATTTCTTAATATGATCACATATCCCTTCCATACTTAAATTTCCCCAGTTGTCCCCAAAATCTTTTTACAGATGGTTTGTTTGAATAAGTGGCCAAATGTGGTTTGCATATCACAGTTATATTTTGAAGAAAACATAAAATGCCCTATGGCCTCGATTTTGCTTGTTGCTTTTACTTGGTGTCCTATAATTTGTTCTTTTATTCCCTGAGGTATTATAAACTTGTGTTTAAATTCAGTGACTATTTGAAATTCAGGACTTTTTGTGTAGTAACACTTCAGAGATGTTTCTGTGTACTGATTGCATCACATCAATAGGCACAGAAATATCTGGTGTCCCATGGTTTTATTGATACTAAGATTGATCAGGGTTCAGATGGTAGCAGCTAAGTCTCTCATTAGGAAGTTCTCCATAAAACTTCGCACACAATGCTTTTAATTTTTTTTAAAAGTTTTTTAAATTTTTAAATATAAATTTTAATTTTTGGCTGCATTGGGTCTTCACTCTTGTGCACGGGCTTTCTCTAGTGGCGGCGAGCGAAGGCTGCTGTTCATTGTGGTGTGTGTCCTTCTCATTGTGGTGGCTTCTCTTGTTGCAGAGCACGGGCTCTAGGTGAGCGGGCTTCAGTAGTTGCAGCAGGCAGGCTCGGTAGTTGCAGCACATGGGATCAGTAGTTGTGGCGCACGGGCTTAGTTGCTCCACGGCATGTGGGATCTTCCTGGACCAGGGTTCGAACCCCTGTCCCCTGCATTGGCAGGCGGATTCTTAACCACTGTGCCACCAGGGAAGTCCCCGGAATGCTTTTTAAAAAAACTGTTAAATATATATAACATAAAACCTGTCGTTTTAACTATTTTAAAGTGCATCGTTCTGCGGCATTAAGCAGATCCACAATGTTATATAACGATCGCCACTATCCATCTCCAGAACTTTTTCATCATCTGAAACTGAAACTCTTTACTCATTAAACAATAACTCCCCATTTCTCCTCCTCTCCGGCTCCTGGTAACTACCATTCTCCTTTCTGTCTCTATGAATTTCCCTCTTCTAGGTACCTCATATAAGTGGAATCATACAGGATTTGTCCTTTTGTGGCTGGCTTATTTCCCTTACCATAATGTCCCCAGGGTTCATCTGTGTTGTAGCATGCGTCAGAATTTCATTCCTTTGTATGGCTGAATACTATTCCATTGTATAGATGGCCACGTTTTGTCTATCCGTTCACCTGTTTATGGACACTTGGGTCGATTTTGGCTATTGTGAATACTGCTGCTATGAACATGGGTGCACTGGCTTAGTGCTTTCCTTGCTCACCGATGACGTCTGTCTGGATCCATCGTAGGCGTAGCTCGCTTTTCTGTGCTTGGCTTTATTATGCTTTGCAGATATTGCATATTTACAAATTGAAGTTTTGGGCAACCCTGCATTGAACAAGTCTACTGGTGCCATTTTTCAAACGGCATTTGCTCACTTTGAGTCTCTGTGTCACATTTTGGTAATTTTCACGATATTTGCAACTTTTTCATTGTTATCACATTTGTTATGGGATCAGTGATCAGTGATGTTACTATTGTAATTTGTTGTTGTTTTGTAATTTAATTAAAGTACGTACATTGTTCTTTAGATATAATACTGTTGCACACTTAATAGACAACAGTAAACGTAACTTTACATGTACTGGGAAACCAAAAAATTCATGTGACTCACTTTATTGGAATATTCGCTTTATTGTGGTGGTCTGGAACTAAACTTGCAATATCTCTGAGGTGTGCCTGTATTTCATTTTAGGTCACACAATGGTGATTTTTTAATATTTTTTTTTTTTTTTTTTTTTTTTTTTTGCTGTACTCGGGCCTCTCACTGTTGTGGCCTCTCCCGTTGCGGAACACAGGCTCCGGACGCGCAGGCTCAGCAGCCATGGCTCACGGTCCCAGTCGCTCCACGGCATGTGGGATCTTCCCGGACCGGGGCACGAACCTGTGTCCCCTGCATTGGCAGGCAGACTCTCAACCACTGCGCCACCAGGGAAGCCCTAATATTTTCTTTTTACATACCAATTTTCAGAATAATGGTTTGATGTACCAGTATCCCACAAAGGTGACCAATGAGGTTTTTGGGTTTTTTTATAGCTCCTCGAGTTGGTTCTTGCGTTCTTTGACAGCTTCAGTAGTCTTTTGTCCCTTCTTTTATTTCTGGCACAACAAAGTGTCCCAGACTCATCTTGTATATTTCCTACCTGAAGGGAAAAATCTCCTTTTCTCTGTTGTGCTCACCACTCTGCTCTCAGTACTTCACTTCTGGACAGCAAATGTGTGAGTTTTCCCCACATCAAGCAATTCTCCAATTCTCTGTGGACACCACTGGAGTGTCCTACAATTTAATTCAATTCTGACGCTACCTACCTGGAGATAGCATCAGATCTCCCAGGGGCTCAATCCCACAAGACCCTCTCTTCTCCCACTTCAGACAGCAATTGCAGGTCCAGGTTGTCACCTGTGCTTCTGATTGACTATAAGTTGGAGGTTCCCATCACCCCTCCTCATGTTCAGTATTTACTAGAATGGTTCATAGAACTCAGAGAAACATTTACGTTTATCTGTTTATTGTAAACGATGCAATTCAGGCATACCCAGATGAATGAGATGCATAGGGCAAGATATGGGGGAAGGGGTGTGGAGATTCCATGTCCTCTTTTTAAAAATATTTATTTATCTAGGCTGCACTGGCTCTTAGTAGCGGCACACAGGATCTTCGTTGCGGCATGTGAACTCTTAGTTGTGGCAGGCATGAGGGATCTAGTTCCCTGACCAGGGATCGAACCCGGGCCCCCTGCATTGGGAGCGCAGAGCCTTACCCACTGCGCCACCGGGGAAGTCCTCCATGTCCTCTTCACACAGGTGTGCCACCGGCCCCCCCACCCCAGCACCTCCATGTGTTCGCCAACCAAGAAGCTCACCAAACCCTGTGCTTTTAGAGATTTTTAATGGAGGCTTCATTTCGTATGCATGATTGGCCATTGGGTCCAATTCAATGTCCGGAGGTTGGGGTGAAGCTGAAAGTTCCAGCGCTCTAGTCACATGGAGAGTTCCTCTGGCGACAAGCCACTATCTGGTGGTTATCTAGGGGCTTTCAAAAAATCACCTCATTAACATAAGCTCAGGTGGGTTTGAAAGGAGTTTGTTAAGAATAACAAACGAGAGGCTTTCCTGGTGGCGCAGCAGTTGAGAGTCCGCCTGCCGATGCAGGGGATGCGGGTTTGTGCCCCGGTCCGGGAGGATCCCACACGCTGCGGAGCGGCTGGGTCGTACCCCCAAAAAAAAAAAAAAAAGAATAACAAATGATACTCCTTCCACGTTTATAATTCTTACCACTTAGGAAATTCTAAGGATTTTAGGAGCTCTGTGCCAGGAATGGGGATGAGACAATATATATTTACTATAAGTCACAATATCATGCTACTCGTTTCTGAAATCAGCCATTTTTCCAATGAGACTTGGTTCTTTTGGGGTAGGTACTTAGACACCACAATCTGGGTACTTGGTGTGCCCACTGCTAGAGGATTGTCGTTGTTTCAGGCTTTTTGGTAAAGAGAGCTAAAACGTATGTTTTTTTAAAGAGAAAAAATATAAATTCTTCCTGATATTTTAAATTCAAAATTAGGATCACAGTCTTCTTACTCCTTTGATTTTATACTTGTATATCTTTTATAATGAAAATCTTGGTTCTGTTAAATTAACATAATTATTTTATTCTAGAATATATCTATAGTGGTTTCAAAATAATATCAACATTTATATGATAAGATATTGGACATAGTTTCAGATTTCATTTTTCTTTCTTTCTTTCTTTTTTCTTCTGCTTTTGTTCTTAGATTATATCCCATTAGGGATGTACAATCAAACATTGCGCTTTAATATCAATCAAAGTAAAATTTGTCCCTCTAATGTGTGTACCACCACCGTGATAGGCACTTAGGCTCATTTGTTTCAGTGTGCTTTCAATTTTTAGGATTTGTTTCTGTTTTGAACAAAGAAAAAATTAAAAGGTTCTAAAGTAAAAAAACCCCCAAAACTCTATGTAATATATGTTACATAATATATATTATATTTTAATTACGCATAATAGATATATCCACAGAAGTATTGCTTCCGTCCTTTCCTCTTCTGTTTCTTCCTTCCTAATGAAATGTAACCGTTTTCATTCGTTTTTGGCTTGTGCTTCCACTGTTTCCTTTTGAAATTATGCCACCGCCACACCCACCACACACCCACACTTTCTCTTTTCTTAGACAAAAGATGCATACCTTTTAGTGTGCTGGGTACTGCGTTGTGCTGCTACCCTAAGTGTTGGGCATACGGGTTGTTTGCATCATTTAGCTATTATGATCAATGCTGAAATCAACAGCCTTGTGATTACATCGTGTTGCATTTCTTCCAGTGTATCTTTGGGATAGGTTGTTAGAAATGGATTGCTGGGTTAAAGGGCAAATGCAGAGTAAATTTGTTAGGCAGTGCCAAATTCCCCTCTATAGAGCTTTATCATCATGCACCCCTGTAATCCTGCAACGTGTGAGCCCGCCTGTTTCTCCACAGCACCAGCATCATCAAGAGAGTACACTGGAACGCTGCTTTAGCTACTAGGAACGGTTACAACCTTAATTTTTATCTTGAGATTCCTGTACCACATGGAAAGTACAAATTTGGACTCCTCACCTCCGTATGTTGGGGTTTTTATTTCTTGGAGGATGGGGGAGACTTTCCCCCCACCTAGAGCCTCATCAGATTGCAGTATTTCTCTGATACTTCCTAGGGTGGGAATTTTCTAGTCACATTTTGTTGGAGGGGCAACCTTTGGAGGCCCCTCTATTATGCTATGCTGTGTCTCAGTTTGGGACACAGACAAGGCCCAGACCCCTGTCCTCATTTGGGTGTTCTGCCCTCAGCCCTGAGCTGTGGAGCCTGTATCTGGATCTATTACTTACTTGGGCACCAAGTTTTCATCTTCTGTGTTTATCACTGTGGTTTTGAAGGCCCTCTTTAATTCTGGTACCTGGAGATCTCTCTTCCTTTTTTTACAGCCTATCTGTATACGGTATTTTCTGCTTACATTTTATGTACGCATTTCTATGTCTAATGGGTGGGAGGGGGTTCTTCAGAATCTCAGGTCTCCATGTTGCTGGAGGAAACTCAACGCAGATTTTTATAAAAGTTATGCCAAAGCAGGGAAGTAAAATGGAAATTGGGAGTGAAGGGATTATTTGCTATGCAGAAGTATCCTTTAAGAGTGGACTTCTCCTAGTGTGTTGAAACTAAAATTTTTTCTGTGACCAAATTGAGTTTGTAAATATTATCTAAAATGGGGTATACCTGTTATGCAAAGATGCTGTCTCTCTCCCAGATGTGAGGACACTGGGCCGTGGGCTACACATTTTTGCAGTGTAGGCCTGATGAGAGAGAGAGAAAAAAAATCACTAAATTACCTTTTTGGCCTCATTCCGAAGTTCAAACTCCAAACACACCACAAAACATACTATACCAGATAGGCCTCTGGGAGCCAAGGACCTGGTATGAACAAGAAGGGTAATACAAGATTATTTCAGTCTAAGGAGAGAGATTGAGCTGAGCTATGTGTGTAAAAGAGACAATTGTAGGCATCAGGAATGCAATCAAGAGGCCTGGGCTTTGCTTCACTGTGAACTTAGGTCATTTGTACCCAACCGTCTAGCTGCCCATTCATTTGTCTACCCATCCATCTATTCAGCTATTTATCTACCCATTCAAATACCAGTCTATCCTTCCATCAATTCATCTGTCCATCCATCCATCTAAACATTCATCCACCTGTCCATTAATCCATCTGTCCACCTGTCCATCCATCCATCCATATATCCATCATTACCAAACACCCACAGTTACTAGGGACTAGAACCCAAATATGAAAGACACTGTCTCTCCCTCCATGGGACTCGGTGTGTTATGGGTAGAATGTCATACAAATAATTACTGTGTAATAAGATGATGACTTCAGAGGAGCCCTATCGCCTCTATGCTGAGAGTGAGGTACTTTAGCTTGTCTAGAGTCAGGAAAGGCTTCCCGGACGAAGCCTTTGAGTCAGGTTCAAACTCAGGTTTGAGTTCAGACCTGAGCAGGGAGTTGCCTATTACCTCTGGCCTCAAGTTCCACCTCACCTGTGCAAGGGTGGCATGGGGCCAAATGACATCCATCTAAAGATCTGTGCTTTCGTGAGTGGCAGCTGAAGATTTTGTATTGGGCACCAACAAGAGGCATGGAGGGCTAGTGGGGAAGCAGAGCCAGTTCAAGGCTTGGCTGGGATTGGGGCATCCCATCTCTGAGGGGCCCCCAGACTTTGTCCAAGAACTGGTTATTGCCCATGGGTAGCTGGAGGAAAAGCTCGCTGTCCCCAGTTACTTGTTTCCTGGGACAAGGCTAGAAGTGGGCTTTCCAGACTTGTTCTGGGCCCTGGGCCCATTGTCTGGAGTGTGACAGGAACCCCGTGAATTTTAATAGCCTCCATTCAGAGTGATTAAAACCTTAATGAAATTTAATTATCCTGATGTTAAGCATTTTGTCTTAAGTTATTGCATTCTGACCACTCATTGTTCGCTGCAAGCTCAGGGCAGCATACCTGCCTCTGCCTTAATGGAAAGGAAAGTTGAATATATTTAAATGAAATTTCCCCCAAAATAATTGCCTTCAGTGAAACACCAAGCAGGCATCGGGATTGAATTTACAAATCGGGCGGCTGCAGATGAGAGCTACTATGTTTAGAATGGTTTTCATTAATCCAGGGTCTCCAGAAGGAGCAATGTGAAAAGTTCAGAATGTAAGTGACAGGTGTTTATGTTTCGCAATTGCATTAAACAGGCTCTTAAACGCAGGTTAAAGGCCTCCGTGAAATATAGAATATACCTTAAAATGTGGCCTAAATTTTTGCCATTTTGGACTTACCTACAGAATTAGCAGGGCTTTCGGTTAATCAACTGTTGGCGTAAATTGTGGTTGAGCAAAATGCTCAACCGGTATAAATACCGGTAAGCACAGTCTGCTTGGCCTGTTGCATTTTTTTTTTTTTTTTTCTTTCTTCTTCCCTTGGGCCTTCCAAAGGCCTTCAGCTGATGGAGAGCTTTTAATTTCACATTTTGGCCCCCACCGCAGGTGATAAACAAAGGTTTCCCCGCTGCTCTGGCTGGGGTCAGTTATCCGGCCTCCCTCCCCGTAATCACACACAAAAGGTGCCTGAGATCCACAGCTAATTTGCGGCCTCTGTTTAGCAGAATTTAATAGCAGGTATTACTGCTGCCGCGGTAATTAAGGACCTTTGTCAATAAGACGGAATAGATGGCCACACTTGGTTGTAATCAGTGGGCTCTCGAGAGCCAGAGGAGTGAAAAGGGAGAGAAGCAATCCATTCTGTGAATAACACAGTCCTCGACGGCCTCCCTCCCTCCCAGGTCAGGCAGTGGAATAATAAT
This sequence comes from Neophocaena asiaeorientalis asiaeorientalis, assembly GCF_003031525.2. NCBI lineage: Eukaryota > Metazoa > Chordata > Mammalia > Artiodactyla > Phocoenidae > Neophocaena > Neophocaena asiaeorientalis. Next base: position 6,862,970 of record NW_020173770.1, on the reverse strand, counting down.
TCCCCAGGCAATGAAAGTACAGGAATAAAAGTACTTACCCTCCAGCCGGTCATTTTTTTTTTGACTTTTTATTTACTCTGCTGAGCTTTCTTATTTGCTCCAGGCTGCATCTGATGAAGTATTGTTTAAACAGCACAGAGCAAAATGGATGTAGGGAGGTGGGGAGAGGAGGAGGAATTTTAACCAGGTGGCAGGGAGGCGCCCCGCTTTAAGGTGGATAGCCATTCGGTTTATCAATTATTTCTCTGGGATACAGGAAAAAAAAAAAAAAAGACAAAACCAAGTGGCTTCGTGAAGAGGTGGAGGGTGTCATTTAGAGCTGTCTCTGACCATAGTCATTCAGCTCTAAATGGGTCGCCTGTAACAAGCGTGAAGTGAACTTGGGGGAGCATTGTCACCCTCCGCCTCGTCCCTAATGTACCACTGAATGGCCCGGCTGAGGGGGCGGCCGGGGAGGGGAGGGGAGGGGGCAGGGGCTGGCGGCCACAATTCAAAGAGACCTTCAAGGTGTGTGCCCCTCATAGTAATTGGAGAGGAAGCTGCCTTTCCCTCGCCGATTCCCTGCCTTTTTACTGGTTTTAACAAGCATGATGCTTTTAATAGTGCTTTGAGTACCATCTCTTTATACGCCTCTCCCTTTTTAAAGCAGCTTTAACTATACTCTTTCTGTCGCTAATGTCTGAAAAACTTCTACCTTTAATCATTCCCCGATGAGGTGGCAAACAAGCGGTCCCTCTCCTTTAGCAATTTCGGCTGGGTAGTCACTGCTGGCTGGGAAGGGAGTGGGTGGCGGCCGAGGGAGCAGGGGGGCTGCGAGGGTGTGGATTGTGGGGATCTGACGCCAGGTCCAGAGCCTGGGGACATCCAAGGGGCTTCTTGTTAGGGGAGGGCCAGGGGTCAATTTAAAATGCTCAGATCTGCAAGGTGGAAGACAAAAATCCATTTGACCACTGTTAACAATCCACTTGGATTTGGTTAATTTAAAAAGATTGAAATTAGTCTTGTGGCTGTTCCAGGACACCTCCCCTTGCCCACCCCCAATCCAACACGCACAGTTTGCTTCTTTCCCATTTAGGAGCCAATCCCAAACTGGGCTGATGAGGTCTTTCTGTGAGATGAGCTTAAAGGGTTTCACGTGCACCTCTGGACTGATGAGGGATTCAGGATGGGCTGGTTCCCAGTGCAGGCTTATAAATACAAGTGGAGAATGAGGGGTCCGTCCGCCCTCCTGAGAGCAACACATGCGCACACACGCAGCTTTTGGGTCCCTCAAAAGTGGCAGAGGTGAGGCTAGGAGCTGTAGGGCCTCTGGGAAGGCAGGGGCAGGACGGGGGCAGGGAGAGACGTGGTAGTCCCTGTTTCCTCATCCATTCCATTTTCCGCTTCTGAACATGGGCTTCTCTTTCTGGAACGATTTGTCAAACCGAAGTTCAGCAGATGTTTTAGAGGTGAAAACCTTCCCAGAGCGTCTCTCGGGGAGTGGAGGAGACGGGGCTTCTTTAGAGCTTCTAAGCATCCCTTCTCCAAAGATGTCACCCTGGAAAGCATCCCTTTGGTCCCCTTCTGTCCACGCTTGAGGCTTCAAGTCCCGACTCTGGAGCAGTATAGCTCAGCTTGTTAAGCCAGTTTTCTTATCTGTAAAACGCAGGTGAGAATTGCTTCTACCTTCTCAGAGGGGTTGGTGAGGGTCCACAAGGTGATGCTGGTAAGACACTCAAACTCACTGCCTGAGGCAGAGGGAGGCATCCTGTGCATATTGGACGTTGTTTTTCCTCTAAGGGTTCATTGGATTTTTCTTAATTATCTGGAGGATGGGGGTGGGCTTGCTGCCTGATCCTGGGGCTCAGGACAGCAGGGCATGTTGTGGGTTTCCAACAGCTGTTGAGTTGTAACTGTGCCAACATACTTATACCTCCAGGCAGCCACGGGGTTAGGGGTCACTTAGGAAAGTTGTGCTTTGCACAAAATCGCAGGGGAGAAGTGAGTGCAGAGGTGGCTGGCCAAAGAAAGAGGAGACATCTTTCCCAGGTCTGCCCTCCTCAGGGCCGTGAGAGGAGGGCTGCTGTCGCAGGCTGAATGATGCCCCCTAAAGATACAGTCGGCCCGCCATGTCCCTGGGGTTCTGCATCCACGGATTCAACCAATGGTGGATCCAAAATATTTGAAAAAAAAAATCCAGAGTTTCAAAAGCAAACTTTGAATTTTCCACGCTCTGTCAACTATTTACATAGCATTCACCTTATGTTTACAACTATTTACACAGTATTTATAACTATTTACATAGTATTTACATTGTATTAGGTATTATAAGTAATCTAGAGATGATTTTAAGTATAATGGAGGACGTGCATAAGTTATAAGCAAATATTAGGCCATTTTATATAAAGGGGTTGAACATCCTTGGATTTTGATATCCACGGAGGGTCCTGGAACCAATCCCCGGTCATCCGTGGATGTTACCTTACAAAGAAAGGTTTTCCCCCCCAGTCTTATTGAGATATAATTGACTTATAAGATTTGTATAAGTTTAAGGTGTACAACATAATGCTTTGATATATGTGTATATTATGAAATGATTACCATAAGTTTAGTTAACAAACATCACTTCACATAGTTATAAGAAATTTTTTTCCCTTGTGAAAAGAACTTTCAATATCTACTCTCTTAGCACTTTTCAAACATACAATACAGTATTGTTAGCTATAGTCACCATGTTGCACGTTATATCCTCAGAATTTACTCATTTTATAACTGGAAGTTTGCACATTTTGACCACCTTTACCCATTTTCCCCATCCCTTACCTCTGGCAACTACTAATCTGTTCTCTATTTCTGAGTTTGGTGTTTTAAGATTTTACATATACTGTAAAGCAATTATACTCCAATAAAAATGTTAAAAAAAGGATTTTACATATAAGTGAGATCGTACAGTATTTGTCTTCCTCTGCCTGACTTATTTTACTTAGCATAATGCCCTCAAGGTCCATTCATATTGTCACAAATAGCAGGATTTTCTTCTTTTTTCATGGCCAAATAGTATTCCATTGTATATATGCACCACATTTTCTTTATCCATTCATCTGTCAGTGGACACTTAGGCTGTTTCCATGTCTTGGCTATTGTAAATAATGCTGCAGTGAACATGGGAGTGCAGATGTCTCTTTGGGATAGTGACTTTGTTTTCTTTGAAGTGGGATTGCTAGGTCCTACGGTAGTTTCTCATTTTAATTTTGTGAGGATGGTCCATACTGTTCTTTATAGTGGCTGCACCAATTTACATTCCCACCAACAGGGCACAAGGGTTCCGTTTCTCCACACGCTCTCCAGCATTTGTTATCTCTTTGCTTTTTGATGATGGCCATTCTGACGGGTGTGAGGTGAAAAACTCTTTTCAGATGCAATTAAGTTAAGGACCTCTAGATGGGGAGATTATTCTGGATTGTCTGGGTGGACCCTAAATACAACCACACATGTCTTAATAAGAGGGGCAGAGGAAGATTCAACACAGACAGACGAGCAGAAGGCAGTGTGGAGATGGAGGCCAGATTGGGGAGATGCTGCCATAAGTCAAGGAACGCCAGTGGCCACCAGAAGCTGGAGAAAGTGAAGAATGGACTCCCTAGAGCCTGCAGAGGGGGCGCAGCCCTGCCGACACCTTGATTTTGGCTTCTGGCCTCTAGAACTATGAGAGGATTTCTCTTGCTTGAAGCCACCCACTGTATGGTAATCAATATAGCAGCTACGGAAAACTAACACCGATGCCTGGTGGAAGGTCCTTTTCCATAAGTGAGTCAAGTGAACGCTTGAAGAGAAGGAGAAAAGGTTCTGTGCCCTGGGCATCGTGGCCAGGATTTCTGATACCTGTGCGATTGTGTGGTGGTGTCATTCAGGGGCATTGACTGTGGGGTGCACTGCACTCCAGCCTCAGGGAAAGGGGTGTCGGGCAGGCATGGGTGACCCTGAGGAACGGGCTAAGGTTTCCGGAGCAGGGCTCTGCCAGGCCTGGTTCTCACTGGCTCAGCCACAGGGTAGGGCCAAGGCTGTGGGCTGCAGGTCTTAGGACAGACCTGGGATGCCTCACTCCATTTAATGAAAAGAACATGGGGAAAAACACGACAAAAATATACACCAGCATCGTTGTGGGCGATTTCTCACGCAGAAATGAGTATGCGTTCTCATGTCATATAAAGAAATGTTGTCACCAGTCCGTTCAGCACTGTGGTCATGGATCTCACTCCTTTACACAATAGCCTTAATACTGCGGGATACATTGTTTGGCTACGGGTGAGATTGTTTCCGCTGTGTCAGCGGTCAACTCTACTTTTTCATATTTGGATAGCGAGTCTAATTCATAGCACGATGGAGTTTGCAGTTCAGATAGGATTTACTTCTTGATTGATTTTTTGTTAATATTTATTGGGCACTCGATCCGTGTTATGAGGATGAAACGAGAGACTGTGGCTTAGGGGAGGCAAGAAACTTGCCCAAGACACCCCGTGGTGGCGTCACCAGGCTATGCACACACGTAGCCATCCGACTGCAGAGTTTAGCTCTTAGCTCCCCTGCTTTCGGAAGCCAAGGGCGCAAATCGCATCTGGGACTGTGATGTTTTGTTGGAAGACCTAGAAGTGCTTCTGCAGACGGCACCCCTCCAGAGCCTGTCCTGGGCCCAGCTACGTCTTCCCTGCCAGGTCTGGGCAGAGTACATGGCACATGGGGCCCCAAGAAGTGTTTGCTATTTTGTGCTGAATTATCACTGGCAATTAGAAAGGCACTTCTAAATACAAGCCGAAGTCAAGTTTGGCAGAATTTAGAGGAACAAAGCATATTCTTTTAGCTCCAGTAAGGAGGATTGTCAGTTTGTTCCAGAAGCAAAGTAATTAAAGGACAATGTTCACCAGATGGACGTTATGGTTTAGTGCAGTTCTGACAAAATCCCTAGCAGATCTGAATATTGGTGTTCAGAGTGGAGGATGGGCGAGAGAGGATTTCTGCTGCTGGGAGGGAGCCTGTGGGCTATAACCCACCACCCCCTGGGCCCTCCCTCAGTGCCTTTGCTCCACAGCTGGCTCCTAAGTGAAGAGAATTCCTGCTGTCCTGCAAGTCCAGGCAAGAGGACCGGGCCAGACGGGAGGCCAGAGCCGTGTGCCGTGAGAGCCCATTTTGGTTTTGCACCCCGCCCAGAGCACTGGCTGGGGCTTGGCTGTGTTTGTATGAGCTGCAGATGCCAAGCCCGCGTCTGGATGGTGAGGTCGGTAGTGCGGGCACAAGGCTGTGTAGCAGAGGCTGCAGAGCAGGGAGAGCCCGGTTCAGGCAGCTGGGTGAGTCCCAGCTGTGTGACCCACAGCAAGTGTCTTAACTGCTCTGTGCTGCAGTTTCTCTACTGGGAAAGGAGGAGAAAAATCTAGCAATCTTATAGCGTTGTTGAGAAGCTGAACTACGATAAAACTCACACGGTGCCTGGAGTAGTGTCTGGCCTGGGTAGTAATGCTCCAGCCGGGTTTGATGCTTTTATTAACTCTGGAAAGAGCAGTGCTCTCTGAGTTGGCAGACCTGGGACGAGCCCCATTCCTGCCCCTCAGCAAGGCCCTCTCTGCGCCTTGGTCTCCTCATCCGTAAGCTGTGGCAGGTAACGAGGAGTATCTTGAGGGATGATTAGGAAGGTTAAATGGGAACCTTCGTCGAAAGCATCAGGCTCATGTAACCCCCTAACATACAGGCGCTCCTTCCGTCTCTGCATGCCTCCTACAGCTTAAGGAAATTTGCTTTTTCGGCAGGTTCTTCCTTGTCTCCGATCTTGAATTTTTAGGCAGCTGTTGAAGTCCGTTGACTCCATCTACCAGGCTAGCGGACAGTCGTTCATCCACTCGGGGCCTGTTCTGTGCCTACCACGGTCCAGGGCTGTAAGATGGGGTCAGGGGAGGGGCGTCAGACTCTGTCCCTGTCCCAAGAAATGGCCCCTCAGAGAGTTACCAGATAAAGCACAGGATGCCCAGTTAAATTTGAATTTCAGATACTCAATATTAACAAATTTTTCAGTTTAACTATGCCCCAAACACCTTATGGGACATCCTTATACTAAGAAAGTATTCACTGTTTATCTGAATTAAAATGTAACCAGTCGTCCTGAATTTTTATTTGCTAACTCTGGCAACTCAATGGTTCCCCCGGCTCAATTAAAACGCCAAACTGGGGTCATGCCCATTGGTTTGGGGGATCCCTCTGAGGTTGTTGGTGCCCAGGATCTGACTGTGCTCTGTCCCTTCCTTGGCCGTGGGACCCTGGGCAAGTCCTCCTCTTCCCCGTTCTGTGCCTTGGTTTCCTCCTCTGCAATGGATTATCTGTCCGTGGCCCTTTCTGGTTCCCGTTCCTAGACTTCAGAGTTGGTAGAAGACATCCGTCCAACCTGGTGTTTTGGTACTGTGTAGACACAATAACCCACTAGCTGGATTGCATCTTTCACTTCTCAAACACTTGTCTGCTTCATGTAAACACAATCCAGGTGCCTCTGACCTGCCCTTTCAGTCCCAGTTCTCAGCACTTGTAAGAAAAAGTCTCCTTGTAACATAGTCCAATCCCCAAGCTGGGTCTCTAAAGGGCATTTTGAAGCCCTTTTAATTTCCAATCCATTAAAAAAATAAATCTTTGGAGGGTTTGCTTCTTACATAGCAGCATGCTTTTCGGCTCGACAGCTGTCAAACTGAAAAACATTCCATGAATTCTCCAAGTAATTTAAAAGTTGCTCCAACTGAAATACGGGGTGATATCCACTCAGCTGAAAGGGTGCCACTTGTACCTAGGTAATTCTGTTCACTTGATTTTTTTCTCTTCAGGGAATTACTTTCATAAGGAGAAGGAGGAAAGAGTACATTATACTCAGTTATGAAATGGATGTTCGGATCTAACTTGTGACTCTATTTCCAATCGGTTCTACCTTTCACCATACCTCTGGGAAGGGCGATCTCTTAAACTATGGCTTGTCTTTGGCAATAATTACTTTTGGATGTGAACAGAGAGTCCATTTGGGGGCTCTGTTCTGTGAAGTCCGTGAATGTACGTAATCCTTTTAAGATCTAAGCCTCCCACTCACATCTGAGTTGCCTTCTCTTTAGAGATTAAAACACTGCAGCCACTATTTGTTTTGAGCAGACATAGTGCTCTGAAGTCCTGTAATAGCTCACTGGGGGATGTGGAGCCACAGATTTTCTTATTAATCTCGCGAACACCTTAGAAGTTTCGTCATGCCCCCCAAATGCACACACTTCATTCGCTCTAATTTCTCAGCAGTTCCTCCTGCTGCCTTAAGTTGTGGTTCTGTCAGCTTTGTTTCCCCCCCTTTTCTCTCTTTCTTATCTCTCTCTCCTCCCTCCCTCCTTTTCTTCCTTTGTGGATTCGAACTTTTTAGTCTCAATAAAAGGGCTGATGTCTGCCTTGGGGAAATCTTGCTTCCATTTTTTTTCCCCCAGAAAAATGGAACAGGTTTCTTTTAACTAGTGCAAGGCTCTCCTCTCTAAAAGGTTTTTATTATTGAGTGCCCGGGGTCCTTAGTTTCAGACATTTATCTTCTAGCTAAGCGGGAACAAAAGCAGGAGGCAGCTTTCTGCACCCCGAGTTTCTGAGTAATCACCCCGTGGTTAAATTGAAGCGGCCACAACATCTTCTTCATTGTGTCGCATCGGGCTTGCTCGTTAATTTATGAGCTTCCACTGTCAAAATAGTTTGTGCAACGGACCCTAAAAATGGTGATGGATAATATCAATCAATCGGGTTTTATAGCCCTGGTTTCCCTTGCAGCAGGCCTGCCTGCTGTATACAGCCTGTGAAGAGGAAAGCCACATACATGGTAGATGTGCCCCAAATGAATGCGTAACACTACCAAAATGCACCCCTTCCTGGAGGGCTCTAGGATGCTTAATGCACCAGTAATGCTCCACCCCCGTGGTCCTCGTGATGACAGCCGGAAGTGTTTGGATCCCTTGGGAGGGATGTCCTCATCCTGAAGTACCCTGTTATTGCAAGATTACCACCTCCCATTATTCTTACAATGAGGTCATCTCAAAAGGGCACCTCTGAAGGCCAGCGTGTGGTGATGAGGTCTGGCAGATGGGGGCAAAATTCAGCTCTAATGAGATGGAAGTTTTACAAAATCTTTGCGACTATAGAATCTACATATCTACTCAGTAATTCTTACGACCTATTTGCAGATTTGAAGTGCCTTCAGATGCCGGCCTACTTACCTAAGTTTGTCAGGGGTGGGGCCCTTGATAATGTGCGACCTCCTTTATATAAATTTTCCATGTTCCTCCTATGCCCTGGCTAGGGGTTGGTTATTATGCAGATCTTTTTCACTTTAAGAAAAAAATCACAAATACAAGTTAATTATTGAAAAACTTGGAAAATACGGAGAAGTATGGAAAAGAGAAAACCCCTCCCTTCAATCCGGGGCCCACCTCTGTTAGCACGTACTGTATTTTCTGCCTTCTGTGCATGTGATTTTACATATTTGAGGTAATCTGCCTAATACAGTTTTGTCTCTTGCTTTTAAAACAATTCTCTGAGCATTTTAATGTTTTATGTTTGATCTCATTGTTGGTAGGTACTGTAGTTTATTTAGTCAATTCTTTTGTGTTGAGTGTTTTAATAGTTTATCATATTTTGTTGTTATCAACAAAAGGGGCCAGGTTGAGAGGCTTTCTGAAACAATTCCACGTTTAATGACCTACTGAACGGGACAGTTCCTGGTCTCCAAATATCTTCTCTCATTCCAAGGACAGTATGAAGTCCCAGTGCCCTCTGGATATGGACTGTCACTAGGGGGCCCTTTCCTAGCCTTCTCTACGGAGCTGATGAACTCCTATTCATCCTTCAAGACCTGGCTGAAGCAGGCCCTCCACTGTAAATTCCTGGTTCTCCCTCTCCATGGAGTCGGCCACACTCTTCTTTGTGTGGGCCTCCATGTTAGCTCATCAGGGAGCTCACTGAATGGTATTTAGCCATCTCTCTGGTCTCCCTCTGTTGTTCTGTAGATGCACAGTGCAAGCTAAGTCATCTGCCTTGGTAATTCTGGCCACCCTCGGCTGGCCAGGACCATCTGGCTTGCGTGGAACCTCTAGTTTCCTGAGCTGTGCCTGGCATGCTCGCAGATAAACCAGCCATGGAGAGGTACAGCTCAGGTGTTTGGAGGACAAACACCTTTTCAAGCTCCCAGGACTCTTCCTTGATTTCCACTTTGGGCACGAAGACATTTCCTCCAAATGTCCCTGTTGATAGCTGCTGTCAGAGTTCATGCTGGCGTTTGCACTGAAAACTCCTAATTTGACATTTCTCTGGTGAATGTAATGAATACGAAAAAGTGTCATTTAGAGCTGGTTTTCTCTTTGTGCTTTGAAAAATGAAATGCACATAGTGATCTGTAAATGAGATAATTACCTCCCTACTTTGCTAAAGGGCACCTACTAGTGATTTTTTAGCTTGTTTCACTTAATGAAAGCTTTACAAAATGGGGAGCCCAGAGCTGTTAATAGACTTGTTGTAATAGGCTCTGAGAAAACGGGGAAAAAAAAAACCCAGTTGTTCCAAACTAGTAACAGAAATATACTGATGAAACAGCTGGCAGCTCAGACATAAATTTAAGTCTTGGCTGGGTTTAGAGCAAATGTAATAATAGCTGCAACCAATATTTTTAATATTACTGATCTTTCAGCAATAATTACCTAGAACTTTTAATGTCTGCAATTAGAACGCTAGCAATTCAGTGGTACAGACCAGTGGTAAACTGCACGAAATTGGATACTTGCTATAATTGGTCATTAATCACTTTTCATTACCAGGAAGGGATGTCGCAGTTATTCTGAATAGATACAGCATGCTAATTACAGGAAAACACAAACCTACGCATTTGAACTTAGAGCTTTTAGGAAAATAAGCAACTCACGTCAATATTTTATATCTGGGAGGAGATTAGCCCACCCAATTAAATGATGAGGAAGCGGCCATGTATATTTTGACAAGAACCCATCAGGAAAGAGGTCCCTTTTTCCTAGGGGTCTTGATCACATTTCCATTCATTTCTGTGGGTAATTAAAATTCTCACCCTTTATGCAGATTTAGAAATGGTTCCAAATAAATATTTACATGTGTGTGTCTCCCTTGGTGAGCCCACGTGATTGTAGGGCTCATCTACTGTGTCATCGGCACAACGGCGCCTCCCGCCTAGACCTTTCTCTCTAGGCCAGGTGTCCCCTGGGGTGTCCATCAGCATCACGTCCATTTCTGCCATCTACATCTCCTCCTTAGGTGCCTATTCTGCGAATGGGACCATCCTTTCCCCAGACTTGAGACTTCAGTTATTTTTCTGGTCTTCTCACCACTTTGTCCCAAACCTACCTCATCCGTCATCAGATCCTGTCACTTCTACCTTCATAGTCTCTGCCGCCTTTGCAGCCCCCGCTCTTCTCACCGCTGCTGCTCATTCAAGGGGCTCCATGGTATCTGTCAAGATTGCATCCCAGGAAAGCACAACCTGTGGAGAAAGAACTTCTAAAGAGAAAGTATGTCTATGAGAATTACTGTAAAAAACCTTAATCCATGACTAGGTCCCTGCTCTCTATTGATACTAACCCCCGACAGTCAATAACATAGAACATGCCTTTCATAGATAATGCAAGAAGGACCATGGGGACAAGCCAAGCTGTTTCCTCAAAGACATGGCCATAAAAGTATATCCCTATGGTGGGAGGGTGGGGTTATCCCTCGAACCCGTGTCCCCTGCATCGGCAGGCGGACTCTCAACCACTGCGCCACCAGGGACGCCCCCCATCATTCACCTTTGTCACCTTCACACTTGCCTCCGGAAGACCAGCTCCAGGTGCAGGGCAGGAATGAAAAGCTTGTCGGGGGCCCAGAAACCCTGGGTTCTCTGCATCCTTCCTCGGACAGTGAAGAAGGAATGAAGTCCTGACTGTTCTCTTCTCTGAATATTAATATCTGTGATACACCTGCTCTCTCCTGGCCAAAGCTGCCCATGCCCCGCCAATCATATCATTGCAAAATTGGGTCATGACGGAGAAATGCAGCCTATATAAATAAGTCACTTACAGCAAAATGGTGTGCACAGAAGCCAACAGAAACCACTGACCCCACACCTTTCACGGTGATCTTCGGAATCTCTCACCTGTTCTCCTGTCACGAGAAGATTGCAAAAGTATCTCTGAGCCTTGGCAGTTCCAGTTTAGCTCTGGTTACCAACTTCCACACACTGGCCTTGGTTTAGATTCAGAGGATTCCTCTTTTTTGTTGTTGGCAGTAGAAAAATAATTCCTCGTGGGTATGCGAACTGGAAGAGCGGAGGCCTGATTTTGAAGTTGCAGGTGGTGGACCTGGCCTGCCCTAGGAACTCAGTAATGGACACCTCACCATTTCTGCCCTGTGGCCAGTCACTTTCCCTGACAGGCTCATCAGTGGCATCCTGGAACCAAGTTAATACACAGATAGAATTTACAAAACTAGACGTGAAATGAATGGCCATCCTTATAAAGCATGAACCTCTTATTTCCATTTCCTCTTCAACATGACCCATTACATGGAGCTTCTTTAGCCAAATTTCATTTTGTTCCCAATTCCATCATTGCCAGAGTTCCTAAATTGGATCCTCGCCCAACAGCACAATTTCAGCCGTGGACTCTTTCCTCTGCCTTTGTCACAGAGCTGAGGAATGATGTGACAACATGTGATCGGGCGATTGATGTCAAGTGTTAGCGGCAACATTCATTTTCCCCTGAAATGGACAAAGAAGAGTATTAGTCATTTAGAGATTTCGTCTAGAAGCTACACCTCACGAGTGATATCCCCAGATTGAATTGGTCTGAAATTTAAAGTGGCTTTTAAGTTCTTCTCCTTTGAGTGTTCCTCAGGTCACGCAGCATTGTGGGAGGCCGAGGGAGCAAGTTAGCGATGGGAACTGCAAGTGTCATTTGTTAGCTCCCTGACTCCTCTGCAGAAATGCATTCCTCCAGTGACAGGATGTTCCTGAGACCTCGTGTTCCATAGAGAAACATCCTGGGCTTTGGAACTGCGCAGGTCTGGGCTCCAGGCTTGGCCTTATCATGGCTTCCCCTGTGAGCCTCAGTTTCCCCATTTGTGAAATAGGGTTAACAAGAATGGTTATTGTCATCCTCACTTGGCAGAAATAAGAATATAAGATCTAGAGAGGTGAATTAGGGGGCCCAAATACAGAGTGGCGAGGGGCAGAGCACAACCCTCTCTGGGGCCATTGAGTCCCCAGCAAGATCTTGTCCCATCGTCCAGCCTCACCAGGAGGGCATCGGGCTTTTCACACACGCTCCGTGCAGATAGCAGTCCTTCCAACAATAACCAACCAACGTGTGTCTGTGCACGACTTGTGTTCAGAGACACGGCTCCCCCAGGATCCCCCAGAAGTCCAGCCCGAGGAAGCCAAAATGGGCCTGGATGAGAGCTTAAAACTCCCGCTCTCTGTGATCAGCATTTTTCGAGAAAAAGAAATGTGCAGCCGTCTGTGCTAGTTATTTAACATCTAGGAAGGCTTTTGCTCACTCTGAGCCCTCTGTGCACTCCAAAGTTGCTGATCTCATCGTTAGAAATGCCTTCCACCTACGGCTCTGATTCATGGCCTGCTTACGGCTGTGATTCATAGGCTGCTAAGAAGCGGGCAGAGGCGGCTGGGTTACCTAGAAGCAGTGCCTGGGAATAAGGCCACCGATGTGATGCAGTCAGATATGCTAATGAGGTCAGCGCAACATTCCATTAAAAAATCCAAACCTCATTTGGAAGTGAATGTTAATAAGGAGAGAAAGCTCAGCTCAGGCTGGACCAGAATCACCGGCAGGACTAGTTCGTCTTCAGTTAAGTAACATAATTTGTTCAATTTGCTTTATGTCAGTAAGTGAAGAACCTTTTACTCACTTTGATTCATGGAAGGAGGTTAGGCAATGGTACAGTAGAAAGGAAATTAACATTTAACCTGCCTGGCTGGGTTTTCTAACGGATGTCTCAATATGACCGGGGTGGTGTGCGTAAATTCTCCTGATAAACCGGAATGAAACAGCAGCTATTTAAATCCCAAAGAAAACCTGGACAGCAGATATTATACTCCAAAGAGAGACCAGTGGGTTTTTGGTCAGGAACTGGAAGACCCGAATCCTAGTCTCATCAATTACTCATTACACAACTTTGAGTCACAAACTCCCCGAGCTTCAGTTCTTGCATCTGTAAAATGGAGTTAATGCAAAAAGATGTTGTGAGTTCATAAACTGTAACATACCTGTACATCAGTCGATTGATCTAACAGCTATTTACGGAGCACCTACTATGTGCCGGGCGCGGTGCTAGTTGCTGGAGTTACAGTGATGGACAGAATTGTCAGGGCCCTTGACCTAAGGGAGATGACATTCTGGCATACTTTACTATTTTTTATTATGAAAAATTTCAAATCTTCATGAGACTGGGCAGAATAGTATAATGAACATCATCTACCCATCACTCAGATTCAAGCATTAACAAGATTTTGCCATGTTTGCTTTGCCTATCTCCCGTGTTTTTTGCTGAATTATTTTGAGGCGAATCACAGACACTGTGTTCCTTTTCCATTGCTGTGCATCAAATTGCCACAGATTTAGCTGCTTAAACAACACACATTTGTTATCTCACAGTTTCTGTGGTTTGAGAACCTGGGCACAACTTAGCTGGATCTTCTGCTCAGTCTCCGAAAGCTGCAATCCCGATGTCAGCTAGGGCTGGGGTCTCACCTGAGGCTCAGGGGCCTCAGCCCCATGTAGCTGTTGGCAGAATTCAGCTCCTTGTGGTTGTAGGACTGAAGTCCCCAGCTGCTAGAGGCAGTCCTCTCCATAGGCAGCTCCCAACATTGCTGTTTGCTTCTCCTTTGAGGCCAGCAGGAGAATCTCTTTGACACTTCACCCTCAGCTAAGGGCTCACCTGATTAGGTCAGGCCCACCCAGGGTAATTTTCCTTTTGATTAACTCAAAGTCAACTAATTAGCAACCCATCACGGGAGTGATATACCATCATATTCACAGGTTTTGCCTCTACTCAGGGGGAAGGCATTATTCAGAGTGGGTACAGCAGGGGCGTGTGAATCTTGGGGGCTAGCTTAGAATTTTGCCTATCATGTGGACATTTCATCCCTACCTTCTAAAATATGCATTTCTACAAACTATGAGCATTTTTTTACAACTACAATTTCATGTTAATATCTGATAGGGGTTGTTATTTCATGTTAGTATCTGATAGGGGTTGTTATGTTAGTCAGCTTAGGACATGTTATGCTGTCATAACAAGTGACCCCCAGATCTCAGTGACTTCTGGCCACAAAGCTTTCTTTCTTGGCTCACGTTTCACATCTGTCACGGATTGGCTTCAGCGCTTTATCCTCAGGCCCAGCTTGAAGGAACAGCCCATTTCTGGGAAAAGAGAGTGACATGCAAAGGCTTGTCAAGCTGCATCTGGGAAGTATCCATGTCCCGTATTCTCATCTCTCTTTTGCTCCTCCTGCTCTCCAGGGGCTGGGAGTGAAATCCTTCTACAGAGAGGGGCCTTTAGGAAAGGGTTGACTGGGGTTATATTTTAAAGCAAACAATAGAATCTCCCAGTTATCTCTTAAGTAGCTTTTATTTATTTATTTACTTAATATTTATTTATTTTTTTGGCTGCGTTGGGTCTTCCTTGCTGTGGGTGGGCTTTCTCTAGTTGCAGCGAGTGGGGGCTACTCTTGGTTGCAGTGTGCGAGCTTCTCATCGTGGTGGCTTCTCTTGTTGCAGAGCACAGGCTCTATGTGCGTGGGCTTCAGTAATTGCAGCACACGGGCTCAGTAGTTGGGGCATGCAGGCCCTAGGGCACGTGGGCTTCAGTAGTTGTGGCGCACAGGCTCTAGAGCGCAGGCTCAGTAGTTGTGGTGCATGGGCTTAGTTGCTCCACGGCATGTGGGATCTTCCTGGACCAGGGATTGAACCCGTGTCCCCTGCACTGGCAGGCAGATTCTTAGCCACTGTGGCACCAGGGAAGTCCCTCGTAAGTATCTTTTATTCTAGAATAGCCTCACTCACACACCTTTTTTCCACAAGTTATTGACCCATTGGAGAAAATAATCAGTTGTCCTCTAGAATGTTCTACATTCTGAATTTGTCTGTTTGCTTCCTTGTGGTGTCATTTCACTTGTACCTTTATGTCCTATATTTCCCGTGAGCTAGAAGTTAGGTTTAATGAACATTTTGGGGGCAAGAATACTTCATAGGGAGTGTTTGGTACTTCGTAATTTATCACATCAATAAACACTTGATGTTTGGTGAGGAAATCTTTTTAAAAACTTTATACTTTTTTAATTGAAATTCTTACTCTTATGTTCTTACATCCATTTATCAGACATGTATTACTGATCAGGTCCCGTGCCATTTGTATGAACTGCCCAGAATAGGCAAATCTATAGAGGTAGAAAGTAGAGTAATGCTTGACAGGTGCTGGTGCGGGGAGGGGAATGGGGAGTAACAGCTAATGGGCACAGGTTCTTTTTCAGGGTGATGAAAATCTTTTGGAGTTGGTAATGTTTGCTATACAACTTTTCAGAAATATGTGGCTGCCAAGGTCCTTCCCAGCTGCTAAATACCAACTCAGCCCACAAGGGACAGGGACTAACTCTGCTTGGGGATGTCAAATAGAGGTGACCCTGGGGGAGCCCCATAATGGATGAGGAGGAATTCCAGGGAGCCAGGCGGCAGGTACGGGCTGCAAGATCCAGACCAAAAAATGTATTCGCTTAGTACTTGGGCTCTCCAGAGCTGCACCCTTAGGAGCTGCTGGGGACAGCAGTTGGATGATGGGCCCTGGGCCCCCCACTTCCTCTTGAACCAAAACAGCTCTGCTCCCTCCTGTTTCACAGGTGGGACTTGTAGGTAAGACTTTGGTCAAACAAAGAATTCTGTGATGCAAAACTCCTGACTTGAGTGAACGATCCTCAGCCTTGTTAATTGTACCGTTTTAGAATATTCGTGAGTCTGCGTCTAATAATGGAGATGACGACATTGGCAATGACCATCCCCCACAATTAAGCCACCACTCACGGGACACTAAATATACGTCAGACCCCATTTCAGGCACGTGGTAATCGTCACCTCTTTTACTCTTCACAAGACCCTAATGGGGGGGGTGGTCTATCCTCATTTTACAGATGAGGAAACTGAGGCTCTCAGTGTCAAATGTCTTGATCAAGTTCACACAATTAGGGCTGTTGATCTGGAAAATGAACTCAGATCTTTTTAGTTCAGAAGCCGGCACCCGCGTTATCTTCCTCTCTTGCAGGGGAAAAGTGCTTTGTAGTTTGCAAAGCCCTTCATAAGCCATTTCTTTGTGGAGAGCTGTAGCAGCCCTGGGAAGAACTGTGCCCTTGTCCCCCTTCTGCAGTTGAAGAGAATGAGGCTCTAAGTCTCGGTCTGGGCTGCAGAATGGTGAGATGGGATGGGTGCTCTGGGCTACAGCGAATCTACCCTGTTCCCCATGCCAACTGCAGAGGGGCCCATCAGAGCACAGAGAGTTGGCCGGTGCTCAGCGTGGCCACCCCTCCCTGGCCATCCTTCTCAGTATACATGAGATGCTCAAATGATGATGTTTTATTCTAATGACAAAGAGTATAACAAGCACAGGAAATGGCCCGGCATTAATCTCCACTCCATCTTGTAGCAGTGACTGCAATGAAAATGAGAAATAGTTTAAGCTTAACCCATTCTCATTACAATCATAATTACATTTTGTGGTCATTCTTAGTCTCTAGCAGAACCCAACTGCTCTTCATGTCAATTTGAAAGATACAGACAGCCCTTAATTTTTCTCCAGCATTCATCTGCCCAGCCAGCTGCCAAGGACTGATCCTTGGGAAACTGAAAATAAGGCTTAAGGAAATTATCTGTTTTACGTTTTAAATGATTTGGCACGGATCTGCTAAACATCTGGATAACTGTAATTTACCTGCATGTGCCTCAAAAAACATTGGATCAGGCAACCCATTTATCTTTCTAATAATATGTTTAATAGAGAATACTCAAACTTGGGCCCCGATTATACAGCGAATGGCACTGAGAGCTAACCGAGAAGCATGCTGGGTGGCACGAGAGGAGGGGCTGGGGACCAAAACTTGCCAAGGACAACCCTCCAATTCTCAAGCCATCACTGGGGTACTGAGTGGCTATGTCCCCACGGCGTTCTCCAGAGTAACTACACAGCACACTGCTCCGTAGTATTCTTCTGTGGCTGTTATATAACAAATCCATTTACCAATAAGTATCTCTTCCAATGGTTCATCCATTTTTTTTTTTGGTACATGTTAACTGAGCACCTGCGGTGTGCTAGGCGTTGGTCAGGAGCTGGGGACACAAAGACAAATGCTTTCAGGGGGACTGCTTTCTAGGGGTCAATCGGCGAGTACAACACAGCACAGAAGGCTATGGGGGTACAGAGGAGCACCCCAATCTCTATCTCCTGGAGTGGAAGGTGGATAAGGAAGGCCGTGCAGCATCTCAGCATCCCAGCCTGGCCTTGACTGTGCTACAGTGGATAAATCACCTACCATCTCTGGGCCTCAGTTTTTCCATCTTTAAAACATCTACCTGGGGCCGTGGAGAACAAAAGTAGGTAATGTCATTGAAGTGCTTAGTAGAGGGCTTGCTGTCTAGTCGTCTACTAAGGGCTCACTAGGTAGTTGGCAGGGCTTTGTTAGGGGTGGGGACAGGAAGTGCGTTCCAGGGTGAGGGCTCAGCCTGTGCTAAGATCCAGTGCTGCGAGAGAGCATTGAGTGCGGCTGGACCACAGGGGAGAGGGGAGCAGCAGCAGAGGCCGGATCCTGCAGCCACGTGTGATCCAGGCTAAGGGTGGTGGGCTTTGCCCCAATGCCATGGGGAGCCTCATGGCAGGGGAGGCAGGGGAGAGGGAGATGATCAGACAGGTGTTTTAGAAACATCATCTGGCTACACAGTGGAGAATGAATCCCTCAACCTCAGGGCAAGACTAGAAGCAGGGAGATTTGGCAACAATTCCAAAGAGGACCTTGGTGGTGGTACATTTCAATGGATTTCGTTTTACACAGTTTTCTTTAAGGGAGCTTTTGGAGAATTTAGTTTCTTGGACTGAACTATTTCAAAATGTCCCCTATTAGAGCCTCCTTCCCAGCCCAGTGGACAGAGAGCCAGGCTGCACTTTCAGTGCAAATGCCCACTTTGGGCAAGGCATGGATCATGGTACCGCAGAGTTGGAGCCCTGGGGACTGTGGCCCGGCTTGCATTCAGAGTCCTGGGGTGTGAGGGTCCCTCCCACTTCCTCTGCAAATCCCTCACCAGGCCCAGTGACCAGGAGCTCTAGGTAAACGCAATGAGGTGTCGGGAGAGGGGTGACGATATGGGTCTGTGCCAACTAGCCATGTGATCCGGGCACAGAACCAGAAGAGCCACGGAAAGATCTCCTGGAGCGGGTGGGTTTCATAGCTGAGTCTCCTGGTATCTCTTTCTAACTCGTGGACTGACTTTCCCCAATGGCTCAGTGGCCAGCAAGTCACATGTGTGTACCCACTATCCTGCCTCGCTGGAGTCTCCTGGTACCTCTTTCTGACTCGTGGACTGACTTTCCCCAGTGGCTCAGTGGCCAGCAAGTCAACATGTGTGCACCCACTATCCTGCCTTGCTGCTCCAGACAGCATCCTGTTATATTTTGGATTGGTTTTGAAATGTAACATAAGGCCTCTTAACACTGTTTAAAAATAAATTCACAGACACAGGCAGGGCAGTTGGCAAAGGAAATCAGGACGGTAGATGAACACTGAAAGGGAAAATACCGTGATAAAATTGGAAAAGTAAATTAGACATTTGCCATTAGACCTGACAGGAAACGAGACCAGCCGTAATTGATGCAGCAGATCTTTGCACGAACCTGCAGTCGCACGCAGAGGCCTGTCCCTTCCTCGTCCAGCTGTCTCATCCCCCAGTCCTGAGTCATCTTCTGCTGGCTCCGAGCTGCAGCCTCGGGTTTGGCTGCTCATAATAGGCAGTGGAATTAGATCTGACCTTTACAATCATGGCTTTTAAAAAAATTATTAAATTTAAAAATGGTTAAATCTCAAATGAACTGAAATCTTTTGTGCGAAGAACCCGTCTATCATTGCTTTCGTCCATAAAATATATTTAACCTCAACCACGTAATTAACGCCAGTGACTCCACCAGGCGGGTTGGGTTTATTATGGGCATGGAGAACTCAGCTGTTCTCATCTGAAAAGGACAGTGCTGGGCATTTTCTTGAGTTTCTCAGCAAAAGCTGTAGGTAGAAGGTTGAATCTCTTCTGGAATAGTTTCCACTTTGCTTCCTCCTATCCCTTCCACAATCCAGGGTGAGCAGAGAATGCTTCACGATTAAAGAGAAATGCTCCACAAAGGACAGTTCTCCAGGCTGACAGCATGTTCTGGGGAGGATCTGTGTCAGAGGCAGGAATTCGGAGCAGCCAGGTCAGCTTCACGAAGCTCTCAGGTGAAGGCCCAGCCTCAGACACCCAGCCACGGTTTCCAAGCAGGGCAGAGAAAAGGTGCAAGTCTGGTGGCATCTAAAGCAGAGATTCTTACCACGATTCTGGGAATCTAAGCTTCCCCAGTGGAACTGAAAGAGCACTGGCTTGAGAGTCCAGTAGACTGAGTTAGGATTTGCATCTTTGCTGCTTATTTGGTGTTTAAATTTGGCAAGTCATTAAACCATTCTGAACCTCATTTTTCTTTTTTTAAAAAAATAAATTTATTTATTTTTGGCCAAGTTGGGTCTTTGTTGCTGCACGCGGGGGCTACTCTTCGTTGCGGTGTGCAGGCTTCTTGTTACGGTGGCTTCTCTTGTTGCGGAGCACGGGCTCTGGGCACGCGGGCTCAGTAGTTGTGGCTCACGGGTTTAAGAGCGCAGACTCAGTAGTTGTGGTGCATGGGTTTAGTTGCTCCGTGGCACGTGGGGTCTTCCCGGGCCAGGGCTCAAACGTGCGTCCCCTGCATTGGCAGGAGGACTCCCAAATGCTGTGCCACCAGGGAAGCCCTCATTTTTCTTATTTATGAAATAAAGGTAAAAAAATAAATATTTTTAAGAGTTATTGGGTTTAAATGGGATAATATATGTCAGATTCTTAGCACAGAGGTTGGCACATAGAAATCAGCTACCATTCTTCTTTTCCTTTTATTCCTCCTCCTTCTTCTTTTTGCTCCTGGAAAGCGGGTTGACCAAACTGAAAATAGCCAAATAAAAGTTGTGTATGCGTGAAGGGGGTGGGGAGTGACTGCCCTATCAAACGTCAGGATGTATTATACAGCTACAGTCATTGTGATTGTGTGGTACTGGCCCAACAATAGACAGATGTCTAACGGAACTGAATAGAAAGCCTGGATGCAGACCATGCACAAATGACACTGCCGACCATTGAGGGGGAAGCATAGACAACTCAGTAAAAAGGCTGGGAGCACTGGTTAACCACGTGGGATAAGTGAAATGGGTCCTTACCTCACACCATACACAAAATCGATCCCAGATAGATTAAATGTGATAGATTAAATTAAAAGGCAACACTTGAACATTTTAAGAAGAAAATAGAGGAGATCCTTTTATGACCTCAAGGTAGGACAGGGTTACTTAAGCAAAATGCAAAAAGGTTGATAAGTTAGACTACACTAAAATTCAGAA
This sequence comes from Neophocaena asiaeorientalis asiaeorientalis, assembly GCF_003031525.2. Taxonomy (NCBI): domain Eukaryota; kingdom Metazoa; phylum Chordata; class Mammalia; order Artiodactyla; family Phocoenidae; genus Neophocaena; species Neophocaena asiaeorientalis. The sequence continues at coordinate 6,842,236 of NW_020173770.1, read as the reverse complement.
CTTCTTTCAACAAAAAGTTGGATAAGATATTTGCAGCATAAATAACAAAGGATTAGTATCCAGGATATAGACAAATGGGAAATAATAAGACACAAACAAACAATGTGATAGAAACATGGGGAAAGGACTTGTTCATATAGACATTTTAGGCAATAGTAAAAAGGATTGGCCAATTACATATGAAAAGATGCTTAACCTCATTTGTAATTAGGAAAATGCAAATTAAAACCACAAAGAAGCTATGTGAAGTGATGGATGTGTTAACTAACCTTATTGTGATCATTTCACAATATATACAAAAATCTAATCATCACATTGTACACCTTAAATCTGTACAATGTTTGCTATATGTCAATTATATCTCAATAAAGCTTGAAAAAAAATGATCAAATCACCAGTAACCTGGTGTGAGCAGTCCTGCTTTTTCCATATAATCAGTTACTGAAGTTCTCTTTCTTCTTTGATTTCTTCCTGAGTATTCCTCATCACCTTAAGATAATAAAGATATAGCTATATTTAGACACAAACCCCACAAAGACTTACCATTTTACTCTCGCCAGGTTGACAAAATCGAAGAAGTCTGACAATACCATGCCTCCGTGAGGATGTGGAGAATGGGGACTCTTACATATTGCTGGAGAGGGTAAAGTAGAAAAACATTTTGGAAAACAAATTGGCATTGTCTTGTATAGCTAAGTATGTGCGAACCAGCAGCCCACTCTTAGGTACATCCTAGACCTCAGAGGAACTCTTGTCCGTGTACAGCAGGACATGCGCTCTGAGGACTTTCATAGCAGTGCTGGGGGGAAAAGCAAAACATGGGAAGCCACCCTAATATTCATTGATAAGAGAATGGTTAAATGGGCTACGAACATTATATGTATGTGAAAATGAATGAGCTCCAGCTATAACCACAAAAACCTGTGTGAATCTCAGAGACGTGATGCTGAGTGAACCAAGCCACCTGCAGAAGATCACACAGAGGAAAATGCCATTTTGATAAAACTCGGAAAGCAACCAACACTAAAGAATATTGCTTAGGTGACGGAATGATAAGCACACAATTCCAGATCCTGGCTAACCCTTCGGAAGAGGCAAGGGGATGAACTGAGATGGAGCAAAGAGATAACACTACCAGCCTTGGTAACGTTCTGTCTCTCTGGGTGAGCGCTGGTTTTATGACGTGTATGTTATTGTTATGCTTCATAACTTGCACACGTGTTTCATATATTCTTCTGTGTGTCAAGTTTTGCATAATTAAAAACAGAAATAACAACAGAGTGCACGGAAGGGCTAGGATTTGACTAGCTGCAGATACAGTCACTGGTGGGCTCCCTGGAAGGTGGGAGTGAAGAGACCACTGTACAATGTAACCAGAGAGGCTGAGCTCACGCTGGCGGGGAGAAGAGGGGATGCTCTCGTGAGAGAAGAGCCTGAAAGGGGTTGCAGGCTCCTTCCACGATCTAACACATTTGGCAACATCCTGGGAAAGGCGGGGGACTACACATGGAAACTGGTGCCCTTCAAGTGTGGTCACATACGAAAGAGAACAGCCTGGAATTCCTGGGGAGGGGAACTGGTTTGGCCACCTGCGATCCCTTGGGGATTCTCTTCCCACTTGATGTCCGATATTAGTGTTGTACAGTGTAGCCTGTTATTAAACTCTTTAGCAGGGCTTCCCTGGTGGCGCAGTGGTTGAGGGTCCGCCTGCCGATGCAGGGGACGCGGGTTCGTGCCCCGGTCCGGGAGGATCCCACATGCCGCGGAGCGGCTGGGCCCGTGAGCCATGGCCGCTGAGCCTGCGCGTCCGGAGCCTGTGCTCCGCAACGGGAGAGGCCACAGCAGTGAGAGGCCCGCGTACCGCAAAAACAACAACAAAAACAACAAAACCTCTTTAACATAAAAAATAAAGCTGCTGCGACGGGGGAACCTGGTGAGCTTCAGCCTCAAGGCAGTTAATCTGTCTGTAAGGACATGGTGCTGTCAGAACAACTGGCATGTTCTATTTTCTACAGGTTTGGGGACACAGTGGCTTTGAGTGGGAGGGAGCTAGTCCATCAAAATGGCCATAGTTCTAGAGAGTTTTCAAGGAAGTAAAATTAAAAAATGAAAACGTGGAGTATTCTTTCAGTTTTACGATGCGATGACCCTTTGCCCGGCGGTTTAGTACCAGGTCCTAGTGGGGGACGATGAGATGCCCGTTTCTTCCGCTCCCAGCCCTCTGTGTTAAAAATGCCCTGCTCCTCACTACAGTGGACCTGAAGGAATGTGGATGGTCCTTTGTTTCAAGAGAATATGGATTAACACTCCTAAGAGATGCATTGGCCGGCCAACAGTAATGCCTTTTATGGACCCAGTGTGACATTGCAATGACCTGGAAATCATGGGTCAGTGAAAACATCTGGAGTTTGGTGTGTTGTTTTCTTATTTGCTTTTTCAGAAAAATCTCACTTTGGGTTCTGTTCCTGGTCATTTAGCAAAGGTCCCCAGTTTAATCCATTGTCTTTTATGACAAAAGACACAGAGGGGCTACATGCCCAGCAGAAGGCTAGTCCACCAGGAATCTTGCTTTTCTGTTTATACCAACACTTTTGAAACCATGTCCCTTTGAAATGCTGTCCCGTAGGCATCACCAGCAGAGATTAGCACGAGGGGCTTGCTGCTGGCCATCCTAATTTTTTTTTTTTTTTTTTGCGGTACGCGGGCCTCTCACTGCTGTGGCCTTTCCCGTTGCGGAGCACAGGCTCCGGACGCGCAGGCTCAGCGGCCATGGCTCACGGGCCCAGCCGCTCCGCGGCATGTGGGGTCTTCCCGGACCGGGGCACGAACCCGTGTCCCCTGCATCGGCAGGCGGACTCTCAACCACTGCGCCACCAGGGAAGCCCTGGCCATCCTAATTTGATCAATATCAGGGATTTTGCTTCTTACTGTGGAGTTAAAACAGGATTCTGCTCTCTTCTCAATGGGTCATTTTCCTGTCATCTTCCATATTTAAGATTGGTTAAAAATCTCTGCCCAAAACTGACTGAGCAGGGCTCAAGGTTTAAACTGCAAATCCTAATGTGATAATGCATGGCTTCCCTGTGCTTCACAAAGGGAGGTTTTTAAAATGCATGTAACATCAGAATATGGAAAGCCTGGGCCGTCTCCCACCCGCAACCCCAGCCGTGAAAGCCGATATTGACCCAATGCTTAAAATATGGAAAAGGTAATAATTAACGTTGTACTTCCAGTGCGTGTGGTGGCTCTAAATAGCTTATGGGCTTTATGTACGTCTAGAAGCAATAAAGTCGTGTTTGTTATTGTTGGATGAGATGAAAGAAGCACCTCGGATCATTACATATGAAGATGTCTTTCACAGTGGCCAGCAGAACCGTGGGGAAGAGCTACCTTTCTTTCCCTTCACAGTTGGCCTGAGAGCCAGGAGGATGGGCAGAGAATCCTGGAAAACCAGCCAGCTTCTAATTGTGTCTTTACAGCCAACTAGGCTACCAAAATGATTATCTTTTTCTCTCTGAGCCTTACTGACCTGTGGCTAATGAGATTTATGCTTCGATTAGTTGTAGAACATAAATTAGCTAATCAATGGCAATGGATTCACATTTCTCATACATGAGTTCTGCTGCAGTGATCTGTATTGAATATTCAAATCAATTTTGAATACTCTGCATGAGTCCGCTAATGTGGCCTGCTGGAATCTGGCCGCAGCTGTAGCGTCCTCGTGAGCAGATGAAGGCTAGGCTGAGCCCAGCTCGTGCACCCGCCTCTCGTGGCTGCTGGAGCTCTGCAAACTACCTTGCTTTCCCTTACACACGGTGAGGGCCAAATGGGGTTTGGGACAAAGTTGTGTGGGAAAAGCAAGAGAAGCTCCAGGGGAACTCACGGTCCGAGGTGGCCTCTTTCCTGAAAAGGAACAGAGTTAAATGGACATCGAAAAGCAGACAGCTGGTTTCAGGTTTCTGAGGTGCAAACTTCGCAAAGAGTGAGATCCCGGTTCACTTCTCAGCACGGGGAAGCGTATCTTCACTCTTTGCTGTAATTGTCTCGTCTGTACAATTAACCGGCGTCTTGGCATAAAATGTGGAAATTTGTACAGTCTTCAAGGCATCTGTGGGCTTTATGGTACAAGTTCTGTTAGTACTGAAGCCACAGAAAATTAAATGTTCCCCAAAGAACTTCCAGATGTGCTTTATTCTAATGGGGTCATTATGCAGTAAATTAAAAAGCAGGGTAAATGGAACTGTAAAATTTAAATTACTCTAAAACCACATCTCTTTGCTTTGAGTATTCATTTGTGGGGTTGCATTTGCAATAAATGTGAATTAGTCAGCTGCAATAACTGTTAATCATATATTTATAAAATAGTAATGAGGAAATGAATAGCGCAGTAAGACAGCGGCACACTTCTCTGATAGTGTGTCAACTGTGAACATAATAAGATGTGGAACATTGTTTGGAGCTGGGCTGATAATACAGCTGGATGTAAGAGATCGCTTCAGCCTCTTAACTTTACATGAAATTATACATAAAATCCATAAAAGCCCATAATAATGCATTATGCGTCTGAATTGTATTCAATATTTTTCTTTGCTTTGATTTTCTGAAATAAGCTCTACTTTCACCAAAGCCATCTTCCAGCATCAGTGAGGCTTTTGTTTCAGGCGATGTCGGGCTTCTAAGATTGCAACTGGATTTAAAGAAAGCAGGGCCGGTGCAGGCAAGGAGTTAATGGTGGTGCTTTGTTTTGTTTTCTCGGAGTTGCCGTACGTGGCTGGAGACATGCCCTGTCCCGGGCGGAGGACAGTGTGTCCAGGCCCCCCCAGCTGCCACCTGAGATCAGGATTGGGGAGAGAGGCTGCTCCCAGTTCACCAGAGCCCCTGCGCTGCTGGTTTGACCTGGTGAGAACAGGGACATGGCCTTCAGCCACTGTCTAGACGACATCTACTCTGGGGCCAAGGTTGGGTGCTCCAGGCAAGTCTAGAGAAGGGGGTGAGGGTCCTATGGGCCTGCGTTTGGGAAGGATTGCTATCCTGGTGGCCGAAGTGATGACCGTTACTCAGAAACTTCCTTGTCCTGGTGTTTGAACAAACCCTGTGCTGTGACCATCTGAAAACTGGGGCTTTGAGGCCGACTTCTCCCTGAGCATAGAGAGGCAGGGGAGGGGACACGCGATCGAGTGTCCACGAGGAGCCGATCCTGGCCAATCTCTGCCTGTCCGTCCATTATATAGCATGACTGGGATGAAGCAGGTGCCCCTTACTGAGCATTCAGGGCTCTGCTCGGCCTGGTCCAACCACCTCTACCCCGCCCCACGTTGAACACCCGTAGGGTCCCTGATCTGCCATGGTCTCGAGTTTGGTGGCTTGGAGTATGCGCTTCTCTTGGTCTGGAATATTCTTCCCTGCTTCAAACATTCCAGTGGCTCCCGCACTTTCCCCCTGTGAAGCCATCCCAGACTCCCAAACCCCTATTCTTATTCCCCTGGTGTTCATTGTTTTGTCTACCTCACCATTACAGCAGCAGTCTTATTGCATCTCGGGGTACTGTAACTTAGGGTCAGTGTCCGCCTCAGACTGAGGGCTCCCTGAGTGGACCCGAAGGTCTGGTGCTTGTTACATCTTGTTTTGGAGAATGAATGCAGAATGCAGTCACTGGATGTTGGTGTAGGATTAGAGAAAATGGCCTGGGAGGCTCCAGCGTGAACCCTCTTGGTGTGTCTACAGTTAGACCAGGTCCTCCGTTTCTCGGGGCGGCCCCCACCTCTTGGGATGAATAGTGGTTATCTGCAAGGGGCTGGGCGAGGAGTAGTTCTAATGGGAAGAGTGGCCCCAAGATGTTCAATGTGGGATGCTTCAAAATAGAATGTCAAGCGTCCGTAATTGTACTCCACACCAGTCAGCACTTTTGTAGGACACTCACCGAATGCAGTGCATTGTAGGAAACTGGGGGTCACTGCTCTTCCTGGGAAGGAGGGAGGAAGGGAGAGAGAGAGAGAGACAGAGACAGGGAGACACAGAGACAGAAGAGGAAGAACAGGGGTGAGGGGGGAGGAAAAAGATGGTTATACACACATACAATGAGCATCCTGTAATCTCTTCCTAACCCACACTCACTTCCCAGTATTTCAGTATCAAGTTTCGTTAACCAATAATGTTTTTCTTGTCACAAAAATACTATATGGTCATTATTGTAATGTACAGCATAAAGAATTTCATAATTTGTTGAACCATTCCCTTATTTGTTTAAAAATTTCATTGTTTATTTAATCATTGTCTATATGTTTATTCTCTTACTATTCATTTAATCATTCTTCATTTGTTGAATGTTTATGAACATTTTTTTTCTCCTTTAAGTAATGTTATTAAAATCCTTAAAATCGTTGCCAGTTTCATAAGTACAGTATGATACCTCATTGTTATTTTAATTTCAATTTACTTTATTTCTAGTAAAGTAGAATTTTTCTCTTTGTTTTTTTGCTTATTTATATGTATTTTTTCTCTTGAGATGATTAAGTACAGCTTTCATTAACTGAGGAACAGCGCCAGCACCAAATGTTTTATGGGATGTATTATTTCATTTAATCTTTATGTTAACCCCATTCATAGACCCTATGGTCTGTATGAGGCTTGGCGAGGTTGAGGACCCTTCCTGAGATGCACGGTTAGTAGGCGCTAGAGCCTGCTGCATTGCAGGGCATGTCCCATCATTTTTCTACTGGGGGCTGTCAACTTTCTCTTTAACTTACTGGAGCTGTTTGCATATTGAGTGTTTAATTGTCCGTGTACCTACGGCATAGTCTTTTTTTTTTTTTAATTGAAGTATAGCTGATTTACAATGTTGCGTTAGTTTCAGGTATACAGCAAAGTGATTCAGTTATACATATCTATACATATCTATCTAAATCTCTATATATCTATTCTTTTTTCAATTCTTTTCCCTTATAGGTTATTACAAAATATCGAGTACAGTTCTCTGTGCTATGCAGTAGGTCCTCGTTGTTTATCTATTTTATACATAGTAGTGTGTATATGTTAATCCCACGCTCCTAATTTATCCCTCTCCCCGCCCCCTGCTTTGGTAACCATAAAAAAAAGGGAACCCTTCATGAATATGTGTGTCCTCTTTGCGCAGGGGCCATGCTAATCTTCCCTGTATCGTTCCAATTTTAGTATATGCGCTGCCAAAGCGAGCACCGGCATAGTCTTTTAAACAGAGGGGTAATGTCCCAGTGTTCCCATCAAGGAAGGGGAAAGGCCACCCCCAAGAAACACACCGCTCTCCCCATTTTGCCTTTGTTCAGAGGGTCACCTCTTGGTGGCTCCGCTTTCAGGATTCTTCCTCTTGTCATCCTCTTACGTCTTCACCCTTTGCAAGGTGGGTAGAATGATGGCTGTTACTTGTCTCATTCATGTGAGAAAACCGAAGACTGCCCAGGGTAAGAGATTTGGCAGGGAAGCCAATGAAAAACAAACAAAACCTAAACTAGCACTAACAAAACCCAACCAAATCAAACCAAACTGAACAAAAAATACCTCAGTATAGTGAATCAGTTGGTTTGGATATGGGGTAGAGATGCCAGGTAAAATATAGAATGGCCCGATAAATGTGAATTTCAGATAAACTACCAATACTAAAATTACTAAAAATGGTAAAAAAAAAAATACTAAAAAAATTCTATGCACTGTTTGGGACACACTTACCCCCCAACATTATTGTCGTTAGAGATTTGTTAGGAGACTTTCAGTCTTTTTTCAAATATAATTTTATTGGGAGAACTAACATATGTAACAGATGAAAAGGACTGTTTAAATTTATTTTAGAAGTTCAAATGAACAATATTTAAAAATCAGTCAGTAAGAACCATAAAACTGTTGTGAATCTGAGTTTATGAGTTATCTTTGCAACTTATAGCAGCCTCAGCTCCAATTCATGTTAGATTATTTTTTAATACAGTGAATAAATTTTGCTTGCAAATGATGAAACATGGCTTACCTTGAGATTTAAGGATACCCATCAATTAAACAGCGATAAAGGAGAAAATTTATTCTGGGATGTGCTCAAAAACAAGCTGCAACCCTGGTTAATGCACTGGAGTGTCTCCACTGTGTTCTGGTTTGGAAGGCACATGGTTATGATAAAAGAAAACAATGTACAGTAAAAGATTAGTTTGAGTTAAATATTGGAAGACTCTCTGAGCACCCAGAAGAGCCCCAGGCTAGAGCAAAGCTTGGGGTATCCTGCCCCTGTCCACGGCTCTCTGGACAACAGAGTGTGTTGTGAGGTTGGGCTGACCAATGTCCAGTCCAGAATTGTTGGTCATCTTGGCACTAAGAGGCTCTTGTTGGAGCCTGAGCCCAAGGCTTGGTGTGAAAGCATCAGCACTGGCCCCACGTGTGGACCCGCATCCTTCCCCGGAGCCTGTAGGTGCTCCGTCATTGTTTGTTTTTCCCTTCAGAACAGTAATGGCTACCATTTATTGAGCAACTACTAATGCCAGGCCCTGTGTGGTAGCTTTACATCAATGGAAGCTTACTGTGATGGAGAAATTAAGTGTCCCTACACTGATCCCAGGCAGAGGAGTGAATGTGGCTGGAAGGAACACTCCAGATAGCCCGTTGGGGTGAGGTGAGGGGCAAGCCTGAGTGACCAGAGCTAATGGGCTTTCTGGGAGGGTAGGTCTGGCTAAGCCCAAGGCCTTGGTTTTGACGAGTGGGCTAGTCCAGTGCATGGCGGGACGCTGTCCCATGGCCTCCCTTCTCTGCCTAGCTGGGATGGCACTCAGGGCATAGTTGTTGAAGAATGAATGAATGGTGTAAAACATTAGCCTGCCAGAGCGCCTGTGCACGCAGTCCAGCCCTGATGGGGCATAAACAGAGCAGTAGTTTGAAGATTGATGTTAGAGGCCACCCCTTATGACTGTGAGCCTGGCGTGCAAACTTTCTGAAGTTCAGTTTCCTCTGAAGTTCAGTTTCCTCATGTAAAGAAATGGGGCAAACAAAGATAACAGTGATAATAGTCAACAGTTATAAAGGATACGTCCCCTATACCATCTGCCAGGCATGGTTCGAGAAGTGTTCTATTAACTCATTTAATCCCCACATTAACCCAACCTAGGAGACAGGTGACTTTACCACCCCAGTTTACTGGTGAGGAAACAGAGGTGCACAGGGGTTAGGACCCTTGCTCAGGCTCACACCTGGGCACTCTGGTATCCGAGTTCATGCTTTTAATTTTTATGTTCCCCTGCTCTGGGCAAAAGGTACCTTTGAGATGTCTTCCAGGCTCTTCTCCCCTTCTCTGAGGATTGGCCCCAACCCCCCCATGTCCTTGCAGCCACATTTATGTGATGTGATCTGTTCCCTGACTATAAATTGAACCAAAGTGGACATTAGACACAAGCTGGGCCTTCAGGTTCTAAGAATATGGAGCTGGGATGCTGAGAGATGGGTTGCTGTCCACTGTTTGCTTAAATGTGTGGAGTCTGGCGGTGGGGATGTCCCTGTTTGCCCACGTGGTAACCAAAGCAGAGAAAGGAGGGAGTGGGTATCTGTTTCTTACAAGAAAAGGGGCTCCAATGTGAAGATCACATTAAAAAATGTCTGAGGAAAATGTTTTATATACTCTTCTCTTGGGACAAAGTGTCATTTATAATGCTTTAAAAGTTAATAGGTATTAAGCCTTGGCATCCTTCATAATTTAAGTTTGCCCAAGATTAATCCTCTGTGCTCTGTTAACTTGCTAAAAGTTTCTTTATTTTAAGGAGAAGATATATGCCCCCGAGGCCATTTTGCCACATGGGTGGTGGATGTGGACACCAGTGAGACTCCCCAGTATAGCCCATCTCCCCAGCAGACTCTTAGTCACATGGTCTGAGTTCCATTAGTAATGTTCTGGCTGCAACAAAGAAGGAAGGGTAAACAGATGGGTGTGGGCCCTTTGTGGAGGACTGTTAATCTCCCCAGATTACCGCCCTTCGAATCTGGACTGCTTCCAGCGTTTTTTTGTATATTGGCTCCATTTAAAGTGATTAAAGGGGAGATCTGATTGGATAAGGTCATCCAAATTCCGTAAAGGCCACTTCCTCACGAATGAACGCTTGCAATCGATTTTTCAGATAAAATGATTAAATTGCTATTATTGTTGGATCATTTTTTATTAAGAAAACCTTTTAAAATATTAATTATTGGGCCCTCTGAAACACTTTCATCTTTCCCGACTTTGCTCTTGAGAAGAAAGCGTCTGCTTGTTTCCAACACCAGCCAAAGGGAAATGCAGGTTTCCCTTTTTACACCTGCAACCATTCTCCTTACCTCTAATATTTATGTGAATTTAACTTTAATTTTTCTTCCTTTCATCTTCTGAATTAGTTGTATAATGCACAGATCACTCCTTCACCGCTTCTTTCCTGTTTATTTGCCTTAAAAATAGATTCATTAACTAGATTTGGGTGCTCAAGCCATGCGACAACATCCATTTCAAAGGAAGATTTAATGGCATTTCATATTTTTCTACATTAAGGAAGATTAAAGTATATTACAATACCCTTTACTGTCCTATTTTCTTCATTTTAGAAGTGGTCAGTTTAAAAATTTTTTTCCCTCTCTTTCTTTCATCTGCAGTGTTCGATAAATTGTCCAGGCCTTTCAGATGACAGACCCAGCAAATTGAGTTCTATATTACAACTCAGACACATTGTTTAGCCCATCAGCAGTCAGATGAAGCACGCTTATTCACACAGGACATCAAAAGAACAAATATATGTGCGAAGTGGCTAAGAGAGCACTGAGACTCAGATACTTCATTTTCTTAATTGTCAGTGATTATTTGGCTAGTTTCAGGGTGGTCACTGTGCTGACGCTGAACCTATACTTACTTGCCTGATGTAATAGTGGTGTGAAATCTACATCCTTATCTGCATAGATCTAGATCTGGATTCATGACCACAAATTACACCATTTGCGGACAGGACACGGGCATCATCTTTTAATAGCCCCAGGGGCAGTCATACTAACATTTTAATAGTGGGCAGTAATATGAAATGCAAGATCCAGACTTACGCCTTTTTATTTCAGCCACCTCGTGATGGAGACTTTAAGGCATTCGCAGGCATGAACAAGGGAGATATTAAGATTTAAGCTTTTTTATTTCTATTTTTTGTAAGGTAGAGGAGGTCATAGCTGTCAGGTACCCCTTGGGCTGAAGTTTTATACAGGTATGCCACCCATCAGCTTGAATCATCGCAGGGAGCCTTCCCCCATCTCAGTAAATGCAGCATAACCTTGTAGGACACTACGTCTAAACAAGGTTTGGGGATGTTGGTAAGATGTGGGAGGAAAGAGCAGAAGACAGATTTTATGACAGTACGATCATGGGGTGTAGGTTTTAGGCAATAAGCGGGTAGCCTAGTTTTCTCAGAAGAAAAAAGAAAATAATGGAAAAGTGTAACATTCATTCGGTGGCCTCACAGGCATAAAAAACCCAATTCCAACTGTTATAGGTCCCTGCAGGAGTCTACAAAAGAACTAAGCTTTTTAAGTAAGAAAACTAGATTCTGGCCCACAGGGCCCTGTCACTGCTGCTTAATGGATGAAACTCTTTGGATATAAATATGCTGTTTACTCCTCAGCTTCAGCTTTCATAAAATATAACCTTTCTATGATTTACGACCCACAGAAAAACTGGAGGATGGATTTTTAGCTCTGAATTGGTTGGATGTCAACAAGAAAAATAATAGATAACATATCGAAGTGGCGGGGTGTTAATGCCACACAAAATGATGAAATTATTTTTGTTTAGGAAAGTTAAGTTTGTTCTTAAAGTTGTTGGTGGATGGCAGCTGTGAAAGGTGGGGCTGAGGAAAACCTATGAAATGTCTCTCATTTTTAAGTCCTTGTCCAGTGGCTTATAAGTTTGGGTGTAATGACTTCAGTTCATAATCAGTAATGTCTTGTTGAAAAGTTTGGGCTGGGCCTCCCTGGTGGCGCAGTGGTTGAGAGTCCGCCTGCTGATGCAGGGGACACGGGTTCGTGCCCCAGTCTGGAAGGATTCCACATGCCGCGGAGCGTCTGGGCCCATGAGCCATGGCCGCTGAGCCTGTGTGTCCGGAGCCTGTGCTCCGCGACGGGAGAGGCCACAGCAGTGAGAGGCCCGCGTACCGCAAGAAAAAAAAAAAGTTTGGGCTCACCACAGATCTTTCACAAATGGGAATGGCCGTTCTTTGCCTAAATCACTCGGGTTTTTCAAGTGCTAGATTTCCGTTATGTCTTCCAACTTCAAATATAGAGGCTGTGCCTGACCTTGCAGACAGATGACAGAACAGCCTTTTTTCACAAAGGTGATTGGAAAAAACGAAAAGTGAAAAACAATAAGCGAACAAACTAAGCCCCCAAATAAGCAAAAGCAAGCAAACAAACAAAAGCAAACCCCTCAAATTAACAGCACCCACAAGCTCTCCCCGCTACGCGCTCACAAGAGCCAGCCCTGTCCTTGGATGTTGGGTTGGAGAAAGATTGCATGCCAGTTTGTCATTCAGAGATCTGTATTCATTTTATAGCCTTCTGGTCTGGTTTGATGCTTGAAAGAGCCTTGTTCCAGATGAATTGGCAAAGAAGTTTGCATATACTATCACCAGCCAAAGGGATGAAGTTGTCAAAATTGAAAACGTTTATTTCTCTCTTGATTCTCTGAGCACTGAAGGAAGGGAATTCACACTGTTTTTCAAACCTGCCCTCAGCACATTAAAATCTCATGCACTAGAGGCTGGAAGACCAGACCTTTAGTCTTCCCACAACCTAGAAAGACCAAAGGTGTGAGGCCGAGCTAGGGAACTGTCCCACAGTGACCAGAATGGAAGGGGCCCTTCTTACCCACTGGTCTCTTGGTTTTCGATGGAAGCGTCCGTCGAGAGGAGCCCCAAACATATCCACTTCCTTGAGTGGCCAGCCATGCACAACCTCTGTCTCTTGGGAGAGATGTGTGGTCTCAGAAGGTAGAGCCATGATCTGTATTAGGTGTTGGGGAGTTACTAAGACAAATTTCCTCATATACTCAGTCTGTAGAGGTTGCTACTATAAGCCAGATGCAGTGCCAGGTGTTTGGACCTGCAATGGTGCTTTCACTCCTCATGGAGCTCACTTTCTGGAAGCAGTGACCTACAAGCCAACAGGCAATTACAGTCTAAGTCTTAGATCCTTAGGGGAGCACCTGGGAAGGGCCCTAAATGCACTTTGATAGGGATGGGGGTGGGTGTCAAGGAAGGCTTCCTGGTCAGAGAAGCAATGGATGTTTTGGGTAGCAGGGAAACCATTATGTGGAAACACTGGAGGTCAGAGACATTATGGAATAATAAAGGAGCAGAAGAAATTTAGGATGGCCACAGGACACAGCACACTTAGATTAGGTGGCAGGTCATAGTTCAGAATGGTGTTTCCCGATATTTCATGGGTGTGTGTTTGGGAGAACCCTTGAAAATTACGGATTGCTGGGCTCCACCCACAGCATGAGCTGCCCCCCACACCCCCTCACAGCCCAGCAGACATGGCCCCAAGCCTCAGGCCAGAGAACATTCAGAAGGTTCATCAGAGCACATGCCCCAAAGGCAGAACCTGGCAAGAATCCCCACTCAGTAGGTGAGGCAGGCCTGAGACTGGCCCCGATGACATCCAGGGAGCGTGGCAAACCTTGAGGGGCAGGGTTCCTGGTAGCCCTGTAACACCTCATGAGGTTCTCCCTCAACCCTAGGGGCCAGACTGAGCCCACAAGCAGCTTCCAGAGCAAACTAGGAGGTTCACTCTGCCCCCAGTACAAACAGCTTCCATTTATTCAGCACACATTGGGCCCTTCCCCAACCCTATGGTGTGGGAAGACCTTGCTTCACAGCTGGGGGTCCAAAACAAGGTCTCATTACTGTTCCTATTTTCCCCACGGCTCCTATACCAAGAATGCCCTTTCTGGCTTTCCAAGGACCTTCATCCCAGAAGCGCAGGAACCAGTCCTGTGACTGCCCCCTTCTTAGGTCTTATATCAAGTGTATGGACACACCCGTAGCTGCACGTGCTATCAGTAACACTGTCATCATCATCGTCATCACCATCCCTACGTGCACCGCTGCATGTGATCTCCCGAGCAGTCCCGGGGAGTATGTGGTGTGGGATTATTGTCTCCATCTTACAGACGCACAGACTGAGCTTCAGAGGTTATGGCTTGGCCAAGATCACACAAAAAGGGCGATCCCTTGCTCACGAGGAAGCACAGAGATGTCAGGAACAAGAGCTGGAAGGACTGTTTTGGGGACGGGGGCAGTGAGCTGGGGCTGGGACTCGGGTGTGGCTGGCTTTCTCTGCTGTGCAGATCTGCCTCGTGGAGAAGAACGTGTTAACTGTCAGAGCTGCTCCCGACGAGCTGGCTGCCTTTGGTTTGTCTGGTTTATCTGGGTCAAGGCCCCATCAGAGGGGGTGGACACAGGCAGCCAAGTTGAGGGGAGAGAGGTCTCTTTGTCACCTCCAGGGCCCAGTCTAGGAATTCTGGAAGGTCAAGCAAGACTGAGGCTGGGGAGGTGGCTGAGGCTGGACTGAGGGCTCCCCAAGAGGGGTCTCTTCCCTAGCATCCCAGCAACAATGCCCTTGGATTATCTCTGCCCAAGTCCTGGGGCAAAAAGCCTTCCAGACATTCTCAGAGCGGGGAGAGCCCAGCGTGGTCCTCCAGGGAGGTTCACAGGCCTGTCCTGGGGGTGCCTGTGAATGGGTGGTGGATGGATCTCCTTCACTGCCGGGGTCTTGGGACCTTGGGGTGCTGGGAGCCAAGAAGGGCATTCCTCAAGGGAATGAGAACCCCTTCCTGCCCTTGGGGGGAGGGTGGGAGGTGGGAGGGGTGCTGGGCATTTCACTCCCAGGTGAGAGGTCACGTAATGCAAACATCAGAGGAGCCTGTGAGGCACCAGCACCCCAAAACACTGTGCGCAGGGGCTGGAAGACCAAATAGGGACAGAGGGACAGGTGCCCTGAGTCAGAGGAGCAGGAGGCCCCTTTCAACTGGGGTGGGCAGGGGACAACTCAGCCGGAAGGCGTGGTGGGGGAAGGTGGGGGGCTGGGGTAATGGAAGAGACAGTGATGCAAATAACCAATGATGGCCAACGTCCAGCGACAGGGCCGTAGAGTCAGCGGGAGATTTGATGTCCCTAAATCTCACTCTCTTCCTCTAAAAATGGGGCTCCTAACGTGTCCCGTCAGATAGAGGTCACCATCGGCGTGGGGGCAGTTTTCTTCCTCGGCTGAACGAGGCTGGTGGTGTTTTACTCTTTGCCAGCCTACGTTTCTGAATGAGGCCCAAGGGTGCTTGATAAATATTTGTTAAACTCCTGAATAAGGGAGCAGGGGCTCGGGCAGCCTGTAGGATAGATGTGGTTATAAGGGATCAGGAAGCCCTGCAGGCCCGTCTAGACTTGAAGTGACAACTGGATTCAGTGAGCATCAGTCAAAGGGGAAGGAGGAGAGAGGGGCAGGAAGGACCGGCAGCTGGGAGTCCGGCGCCTGAGTTCTGTTCCCATCCCACCAGGGGTGACGTTGGTTCCCAAGCCAGTTTCCTTAACTAGAAAAAGAGGGGTTCGGCCAGATAGCCTTCAAAAGGCTCTTCCAATTCTGATGCTCTGAGAGTGTGTTTTGTATTGAACTACTATTGACTGACAGCCTGCTCCCTGCCAGCCCCTCTCACCCAGGCCACCATGCTGTGAGAAAGATGTGCCCATTCGACAGATGTGGGAACTGAGACCAGGGCGCAGATCCGGTTGTCTTCAAATCCAGTGCTGGGTCTTGCTCTATCATGGCAGGTGGTCATAAAACTCTGTCAAATTACAGATGGGAGCCTCAGGACAGACCATAGGACATGGTCCCACTGCTAATGGGGTACCAGTTTCCTGTTACCCATTTTCCTTGTGCTGAGAAATCTGTGCCATCATCCATATGAGATGCAGAGTGGAGAGCAACGCTGGGGACCTGTGAAGTGTCGGTCTTCTTGGGTCAGAGGAACATTGGGCCAGGCTATCATTTCTTTCTCCTGTTCACTCCGGGGTGTGGTTGGAGGAATAAGACGAAGCTGGAAGTCAGATAACTTGTCTCAAAATAAAAGTCTTCTTTCTCTTTTCCTCTTGGAGTTCTTTCATCTTGGAACACAGGGAGTTTTTTGAAGGTGGGAGCTCAGACTCCCATCTCATATGACTCCCTTGGTTGAACTTTGGGAAAATGCATCCTCATTGCTTTCCGACCTTCAGCTGTCCTCAGAATCCCAGGCCCAATTTCCAGGCTAGCCCTGACATATCTAGCAATACCCAAAAGGAACAATTGGTAGGAAAAAAAAAATCTTGGTGCTTTAATTAAAAATCCATGTTTGGCTTGTGTTCAGAGGCATATTTTTGCATCTGAAAATGTTTCTTTTCTCTTTGTAGTTGAGCTTTGCTTATAAATAGAGAGCTGGCTTGGAGTCACATTAATTTAATTTTATCTGTGATCCAGATCAGCCTAGAATGCTCTTAATTTGGATTTGACTGCCAGCCGAAAACAACATTCACTAATATCCACTTTTTAGCTAGGTAATCGTGTAATAATTAGGATGCATGTTGTACATAATCTTGATTTAAATAATCCTCGCTTACTTTTTTGTCTACATAGATAAAAAAGCTATTTTGTCAGTATTTTGGAAGTAGGAAATCATCTTGATTATTTTAATCAAAATCAGCATTTGTGAATTGTGGCATTCTTCTAGGAACAATTAATGTACAAGGCAGAGATTGGTCTCTCCGCCCTGCGTTGTAGATCTGTCACGAATGCATGAAGATAAAGCAGAAGTGAAAGTCTCAGGGCCCCAAACACGAAGGCCTTGGCCTCATCTCTAGATCTTGGTGGCCTGAGGGTTAGCTTTGGAGGAAGTTCTACGTGATCTCAAATCCCAGTCCTGTCACACTCAGGAGTTGGAGCCTCGGACAATACTTGAATGACTGCATCTCAGCTTCCTCATTTGTAGACAGGGAGACTGATACCTACGTGGGGATTAGTTACAGCCTATTGAACTCACCCGCAGCGTCATTTCTTTATGCTTTTCTCACCAAGAGGCAGCATCTCAGAGTGATCTAGAGCGGAGATCGGCAAGCTTCTCCTGTGAAGAGATGGACGGTAAATGTTTAGGCTCTGCGGGCCATGAGTTCTCTGTTGTAGCCACTCATCTCTGCCCTTGTAGCTCAAAAGCAGCGTAGATGATACATAGATGAATGGGCAAGGGTTTGGTCCACAGGCTGTAGTTTGCTAAGCTCTGATCTGGAGCAAAAGGCTTTGGAATCAGACAAACATAATTTGGAATCTGTCTGATACTCAACTATCGATGGTGACCTTGGAAAAAGTATGTAACTTCTCACTTTTCTGTATCTACCACGAGGCTGGACTGAGGATTAGATGAAGAGATGGAGGGAAGCCCTTAGCACAGAGCTGGGCACAGCTCAGTAGTGGTCGCTCATTTTCTCACCTGTGATTGCCTGTGTCCCTTTTCTTGAGCTTATCCATTTCTTTCATTTGCTCCAGTTAATAGAATGTGAAGTAGTGGAAGTTGCAGGGCCAGTGGCCTGGGCTCCAGGAACTTTTGGGGTGGACCGGGAGCTCTGGAACTGGAGAAGCTGGAGCTGGACATGTGGGATTCTGGGGCTGCTCCCAGGACCAACGCCCAGCTTGGCGGAGTCTATGGTCACTTGTAACAAGTGTCATTTTCAATCTATTGAGTGCCATGATTTTCACATTTTTTTTGTGCTTTTTGTTGGTTACTTTAAAACAGCCCCAAGTCTACTGCTGAAGTGCTGTGTAGTGTTCCTTAAGTGCAGGAAGGCTGTGATGTGCCTTACAGTGAAAATATGTGTGTAGATGTTTCATTCAGGCACGAGTTATAATGCTGTTGGCCATAAATTCAGTGTTAATGAGTAAACCATATATAGTAAATAATATGCCTTTAAACAGAAACACACATAAAAGAAGGTTGTGTATTTACGGATGTTTGAAAATGTGCCCAGAGGCTTGCAGAAAACTAACTCTGTATTCCCCACTGGGGCAGTGATTCAGTATATGCTAATTCAGTATTCACGGTGACCTCACGGAACATTGCCACAAATGAGTATCTAGTGTATTTAGTCATCATATACCTTAGCAAGAATGGTCCTGGTTGCATATTAAAAGTATGATGGTGTTTTGAGCATTGAATGAGAGGTGCAGAGGGTAGAGGGCAAGTGGCTATAAAGACATGGCCTCCAAGAAGCGGGAGTGAGACAGGGAGACTAGAGGGGCTGCTCTATACGTGAGAGGTGCTCTTTGATTGAATTGAGAGACAAACCTGAAATTTAAGTTTCTTATGTCACTTTGGAAACTCTTTCACCTTGAGTATGTAATTAAATGCCTGTCAAGAATCACCCTGAAGCACGTTACATAGAGTTGCCCATGTGAGAAGCAGTTTGGTTTCAAAACAACAGCTTGGAGCATCTACCTCTGTGGCTTCCAGTTTGGGACTTACATTTGAATGTTGTATTTTTAAAACCTGTCTGGTTAGGGTTGCCAGATAAAATGTAGAATGCCCGGTTACATTTGAATTTCTGCTCAACAACAAATCCTGGTTTTTAGTATAAGGATGTTCCATGTACTGCCTGCTGCATCTGGTGACTTAGTATGTTTGACCTCTCTGCTTGGGTTGGTGTCCCTCTGGCATCTCGTGGAACTCCTGCTTCAGTGGACAGAGGGATTTGGGGTTTCCCCAGCACTTCCCCCTGAGTACATTTCAATGTTACACATAAGACACCTATTAAGTCAGACCATTGCAAACAGACTAAAAGTCCAGCCTGCCAATTGTGGGTGATGCACGAACATTCAGAAAGAGGCCTCACTTCATTCTCATTCCCAAAAGGTGCTGTTTTTTTTTCCTGGCAGCACAGTGGGGAATGAGGCGCAGTTGACTGTGGATCTGGAAGCCTGTGGTCCATCTCAGCCGTGTCCCTGACATGCTGTGTGACCTTAGACAGGTCACTTCATCCTTCTGGGCCCTGGTTCTTTGGATCTGAAAGACAAGGCATTGAATGAGGTGGTCCCCAAGGCCCCTTCCAGCTCTAAAACTGAATGAAACATTGAAAAGTAGGCAGATATCATGATCTTAATTTAAAAACCTAGAGTTTTTCCATCTGGAGGGGGAACTTACTTGGGCGTGATTAAGGAAAAAATAGATGCATTATATTTGTTTCCTAAATGCTTCAAAACATGATTAACTATAAGGAAGAAAATCTGCAAACCCTTCAGGAAACATTATATTTTATAGTGTATTCTCTTTTCCATTGAGGGAAAATTCACAATCTGTTTAGGGTAGAGGAGTGCCTGAATCGTTACCGTGACTCTGCACCAAAGGCGAGGATATTCTCCTGCTGAAGAATGCCTGGGGACAGATGCTGCTGCCCACGGGCAGCCATGCAGATGGGTCCTGGTGTAGCAGGCTGTAAAGGCAGCCAAGGCTGAGGCGAGGGACACACACCGGGAGTGATTAGCACGGAGGTGGCGACAGCAAAGGCTTCCTTGTGCCTAGTGCTTACTTTGTACTGTTCTAGGCACTTCACACGTAAGACCTTCAGTTCCCACGAGAGCAAGCATCACACAACAATCCATAGCCTCTTCAGGAAGGGGAGCTGGACTGGAGAGCAGGGAAGGGTAGAATGGTTCATCTTCTAAGGCTGTAGACGAGAGACAAAATGATCATTATTCTTATTTTATTTAAAAAAATCTTTATTTATTTAGTTGGCTGCACCGGGTCTTAGTTGCAGCGTGCAGGATCATTGTCGCGGCATGTGGAATCTAGTTCCCTGAGCAGGGATCGAACCCGGGCTCCCTGCATTGGGACTGCAGAACCTTAGCCACTGGATCACCAGGGAAGTCCCCATTATTCTGATTTTAGAGAGGAGGAAACTGAGGCTCAGAATTATCCTGCTAGGACCTGCTAGGTCTCCTGAACACCAACGCCAAAGCTAGTGCTAGGACCCAAGATTCGGGCTCCAAAGTGCCCCCGGCTGTATCTTCAGCCTGGTCACAAATAGGGGAAAATTCAAATGGTCTTTCTGATGTTGATCCTTTTATTTCCAGGACCATTAGAAAGGAAGAGCTGTGAAGTCAAAAGTGTTGGCTTGATGACCAGCTCCAGGAGGTGAAAGCTTATTTGTGATTCACACATACATTGAATTTCTTGAATTAGACCTGGCGAACGCTTCCATGGAGTGGACTCTCTGATTTAAGGTAGAAAGCTGTGATTAAACCTAACAATCCTTGTGAACCACAACAGACATACAGTGTGCTAGTCAGTCTCTCCTGGGGTGCATACCTTGGGTCTTTAACTATAACGGGCACCACATTTGCATTTATTTGCATAAAGACTTGACGTTCTGAAACAGTGCATCACTTCAGGGTTGGATTGCCTCATTCCTGAGGACTCTGGTGGTGCAAATAAAGCCACCTCTTCCATTTTGAGGAGGTAATAAACCAAGACTAGACATCTGTATAAAGCAGCGTAGTGTCCAGAAATGTTCCCCTCACTCTGTACAATTATATACTCACCAGGAGAATTGACCTAAGGGTCCTTTATAAACATTTGTAATACTAAATAAGAACTAAAGATACTAAAAAAAATGGTTCTTTATTTAAAAAAACAAAACAAAACTAGAGAGTGTGGGACCAGGACGTTCTAAGTTCAGATCTTGCCTCGGAACCCTAGCCTCTCTTGAGGTAGAAAGCACCGTCGTCTTCCACCTCTAGGCAGGGCCTTTGCACAAGTGGCTCCCCCTGCCTGGGATGCTCTCACCACATCTGCTCTCAGGGCACATGAAGACATTCATGGGATGGGGAAGGGGTGAGCCTGGACTGAGCTGAGGGAGTCTCCTAGCTACATCACATTAGGCAGATTTCTCTCTTTCTCCTCAAGGGGAGCTGACCTGGGTGACCAGGGAAGGCAAGACTGATTTACTTCTAAAGCTGCTAGAGGCCGGGCTCAGGGGATGGATGATGGAGGAGGTGGGACTTCATCCAGAAAAATCCACAGGCCAAGAGGAGATGAGGTGCAGGTGCCCAGCGAGGGGAGGAGAAAGAGGTCCTTGGAAAATTAACCAAGGGGTACTGAATTCACAGACTTTACCCAGGGGGCGTTTTTGTCTGTGCAATTAATTGTGAGAGTGTAACTCCTCACTTTGAAATATGAGAATTAGGCTAGATTCCTCTATCAGGTATAAACCTCCCATAGAAGACCTGATTGCCACGTAATCTGAAAGCCCAAGGTGTAAAATTTGGTTTAATAAAAATGATCCAATGGATTCCAAAGAGATCATGCTGATATTGGGGGCTAGACCTGCTAAGTGCTTCACAGGGAGTATCTCCTTTAATTCTCACCACACCGCTGAAGACCTAGACACTTACACCCATTTTACAGGTGAGGAAATTAAGGCTCAGAGGCTCAAGTAACTTTCTCAAGGTCACACAGCTACGTAAGTAGTGAGGCCAGGTTTCAAACTCAAGTCTGTTTGGTTCCCAAACTCAAGCTCTTTATCACTGTAATAAACCACTTTAAGAAAGTTGAGAACAAAGGAGCTTGAGTTGAAAAAATATGTAGGGCTCTGCGTGAGGTGGAATCTGTAAAAATCACTATTATAAAATGCTTTTTTTTTTAACATCTTTATTGGAGTATAATTGCTTTACAATGGTGTGTTAGTTTCTGCTTTATAACAAAGTGGATCAACTATACATATACATATATCCCCATATGCCCTCCCTCTTTCGTCTCCCTCCCACCCTCCCTATCCCATCCCTCTAGGTGGTCATAAAGCACCGAGCTGATCTCCCTGTGCTATGCGGCTGCTTCCCACTAGCTATCTATATAAAATGCTTTTAAAAGTTAAGATTTTACATTTGACTTTTAATTTCAATTAAAAAAAAAAACCATATGTGAAAGGTGGGAAGGTTTCATGCATGGGAGCAGGTTCTCCAAATTCTTGTCTAGAGGCAGAGTAGACCCGGAGAAGATATCTCATCTCATCAGGGCTCCTCCTTCTATGGGGTAGTTAAACTGCAGGGGGCTTCAGGACCTTGGAAGTCATCTTGTCCTGTGGGTCCCAACATTTCCAGCTCAGGGATGCCCTTTGAACATCAGTTTTTCCTGGGATGATAGCTATCCTTTCATTTGGCCTCTAGACAAGGCTCCATGAATGCAGGGGTTCTCGAGCCCTACCAGCAGTAATTCTGCAGTTACCCCAACCCACTGGGAACCTCAGAAGTCCGGTCCTTCTGGGAGTCCAGAGGTGGGACTGACTCAGGGGAACAGGGTGCCATCCCTAAAGCCCCTCAAGAAAGTATGGGCAGGGTCTTCCTTGGTGGCGCAGTGGTTGAGAGTCCGCCTGCCGATGCGGGGGACGTGGGTTCGTGCCCCGGTCCGGGAAGATCCCACATGCCGCGGAGTGGCTGGGCCCGTGAGCCGTGGCCGCTGAGCCTGCGCATCCGGAGCCTGTGCTCCGCAACGGGAGAGGCCACAACAGTGAGAAAAAAAGTATGGGCAGAGCTGGCTCTTGGGCCCAGGCTCTTGACCCCTGGGTTTGTGGGCTTTTTGCAAGGTCACACAGACACTAACTAGCACGTGAGACAACCAGGAAGGAGCTTGCACGCCTGAGGTCCTACAGAGCTGGGAGCTCCTTCTAAGACAGCACAGTGTTACTTGTTTGCCTGGGAGTTGGAAGTGTCAAGAGCATTCTCCTATTGTTGACTCTTGAAAGCCTTGGGAGTGGTTATCAGAGGCTTCTAGGCGTTCCTTCCCCAGGGTTAATCTTCCATATTTTAGATGAGAGTGGAATGATGAGACACAGGAACATGTAGGAGGAAGGAAAGGGGATGGTGAAGGGTCTGGGAGCCCAGAAACACGTAAAACCAGAGAGCGTTCTGTGTGGGGAAGGCTTGGGCACAGTCGTTCTCTTCAAGTACACAAAGGGATACTGTTAATACTTAATGACCATTAAAAGGGCTGAACTGGGACCCCTTGTAGATCAGGTGAGCCTTGAGCTCCCTCCCACGTCTGAGGCTCTTTGACTTACTGTGCCCAATTTCCCCTTCTTCCCGTTAATTACTCTGATCTCCTTCTTCAGACTGTCTCCCTCCCACCCCATAGAGACCAGAATGGATCCTCATACTCTAATGTATAATTTAAAATAATAAAATAACCAGAGATACTATAATAACTGGCACAGAAGCTGCAAGACAGGACAATTCAACTCCTTCATTTTCCTAATAATGAATAAAATCACACCAGCAATTTCCCCTTGAATACATTTGTCAATCGAAGACCCAACACTTAGAGAGCTCCCCCCTAGAGCATCCTCGAGGTACTATCTATAAGTGAGAGGAAGCACGCTTCTCAGTATCGTTATAACTGCAGCAAATAGGCCGAGAGCTTGTTTAATTTTTTAAAAGAGGGTTCTCCAGCTTTTGGTTGGTCTAATGAACACTGGTCTGGGTCTACTTTGGCAGAATCCTTTGCACAATGACACTGCCCCCTGTCTATAATTTATGCTAATTGCCACTTGAACAAAAGCCACCTTGTATAGCTTCTCAGCTGCTCTGTAGTCTCAGAGTAGAACTGGCCAGCACGTCTAAAGCATTCTCATCATGAAAACTTCTCCTCCAGGACTGGCTGTACTTATCTACACTGCAGAAGCTGACAGCATATTTTCAAACTGGGTCTGAGTGTGTCCCAGAAAAAGAAGAATTTAAGCAGAGACCATGAGTTGGCAACTCAAATATTTGTACGCTGACGCCATCACCTTTTAACATTTCGGCAGAGTAAGAATAATTGGGACTTAATAAGTGAAGGATGTGAGAATTTCTGTTTTGAAATGACCTTATTTGCTTTAGGAATTGAAGGGATTACATTGGGGTTTGGAGTGTCCAGGGAGAGTCCAGATGAAATGAAGTTAGAGAGATGAGGCATGAATCTCTTTTATACCCTTGGGTTCTCAGCGATTTCATGAACGTTCTCTGACTGTCCAGGGCTCCCTAAGTGGGCTCAGACAACTATCCATGCACAAAGAACCTTCTGTGCTTGGGGTCTTGAAAACATGATGGCTTGGAATTGTAGGGTTGGAAAGGGACCTTAGAGGTCATTTCAGTTCAATCATTCAACTTAACTTCAGTATCCTCAGACTAAATTAGAGGTTGGTCACCTTTGAAGATCGATAAAAACTGTGAAAACTGTTCCCAGTTTTAGGTATTTCACAGACATGCAGAAATCTAGACATAAACTGCTTCAATTCCCCCCACCCCCTCAAGGAGCACACTTTAAAAAGATCTAGCCCAGTTACTTGTGGTTGATACAAGTACAGGGTCCTCATGGTGACGTAGCTGAGTCGGGGCACTGCTGTAGGCTTTGTATTTAACAAAGCAATAACCATAAAAAAACTTAGAGATTTTGAGATAGAACTGCCAATTTAAATTTTGTTGGGTAAAGATGTAAAAACAAGATCATCTACTATCACCAACGTTCCATAAAAGACATTTTAATACCAGAAGAAAAGCAGTAAGGGCATAATCTGGGCATAAAGGAGAATCCTTTAATTGAACAAATCTGATTTTATGAAAAACAGATGGTATTGTTCTATTTTTAAAAATTCACCAAAACTTTATCAAGCATTAGTCCTGGTGTTTGGCAACCCCAACTGTAAGGATTTGGACCTTTTTTCTTTCTTTGGCAAACAGTGTGGAAGCTACACAGAAAGACTTTTGTTCAAGGGGCAATTATAGGCAAGATGGAACAGGGCCGGGGCACCACGTGAAGTATTTAGCCAAAGCAGATTCAAATTCCCTCTACAGCATCTTCCCTTTCCATGGTGACTGGGCTACCTTTTCCTGAACTCAGGCAGTGAAGGGAAACTTACTACATCCAAGAGGGAGTTTTGGGCTGGCTGTAATTGTTTAAAAGTCCTTATGGTGAACTGAAACCCACCACCCACACTTTGTCCCTTGATCTACCCTCTAGGGCCATAGGAAACAAATTTAATTCCTTTCCTTCCTGACAGCCCTTCACAAGCCTGAAACAGCCAGCCTGTCCTTCCTCCTCACCCCCTTGCCCTTCACTGTGGAAACACTTCTAATCCTTTCATAATTTCAAGGCACCATCCTAGCGGTGGTGCCCTGGAATTCAGTCCAATTTGTCTTTAAATGTGGTGGGCAGAACTGAACTCTGGACCTTGGAGAGACTCAACTGTCTTAGAGGAAAGAGGAATTAATTATTGCCTTCCTTGTTCTGGATGTTATTTTCTGTTTTGTTTTAAAGTAAAACCAGTCTGATATTGAATTAGTATTTTTTTAACTCAGACTAAAATTGTAACTAAGACCCAGTAAACTTTCTATTTGTATGCAGACATTCAGTTGGGTCTCATTTTATAAATGTGCTAATTCCACCTTGTTTTCCCTACCCTGTTTCTGCCCTTACCACTCTCATTATACAAATTTATCTCTCATAAAGCCACGGTTATTCTCATTAAAAAAAAAAAGCAAAGATATTACAAAGAACAGACCAATACTACAGTTCAATAAATTTTGTGAATATAGATGCAAAAATCCTTACCAAATGTTAGTAAATTGAATTCAGCATTATATAAAAATGATAATACACTATAATCAAGTGGGATTTATACCAGGAATGTAAGATTAGTTTAACATTAAAAATCAATCAAATTTAAATCACGATTTACATTGAATAAGGTAGAAAAACCATATGATTATCTCAGTAGATGCAGGAAAAATATTTTATTTATGATTTTATTTATACAGCAGGTTCTTATTAGTTACCTATTGTATACATATTAGTGTAAACATGTCAATCCCAGTCTCCCAATTCATCCCACCACCACCACCACCCCGCTTTCCCCCCTTGGTATCCATACATTTGTTCTCTACATCTGTGTCTCTATTTCCGCCCTGCAAACAAGTTCATCGGTACCATTTTTCTAGATTCCACATATATGCGTTAATATACAATATTTGTTTTTCTCTTTCTGACTTAGACTTCACTCTGTATGACAGTCTTTAGGTCCATCCACCTCTCTACAAATGACTAAATCTCGTTCCTTTTTATAGCTGAGTAATATTCCATTGTATATATGTACCACATCTTCTTTATCCATTCGTCTGTCGATGGACATTTAGGTTGCTTCCATGACCTGGCTATTGTAAACAGTGCTGCAATGAACATGGGGTGCATGTGTCTTTTTGAATTATGGTTTTCTCTGGGTATATGCCCAGTAGTGGGATTGCTGGGTCATATGGTAACTCTATTTTTAGTTTTTTAAGGAACCTCCGTACTTTCTCCATAGTAGCTGTATCAATTTACATTCCCACCAACAGTGCAAGAGGGCTCCCTTTCCTCCACACCCTCTCCAGCATTTGTTGTTTGCAGATTTTCTGATGATGCCCATTCTAACTGGTGTGAGGTGATCCCTCATTGTAGTTTTGATTTGCATTTCTCTAATAATTAGTGATGTCGAGCAGCTTTTCATGTGCTTCTTGGCCATCTGTATGTCTTCTTTGGAGAAATGTCTATTTAGGTCTTCTGCCCATTTTTGGATTGGGTTGTTTGTTTTTTTAATGTTGAGCTGCATGAGCTGTTTATATATTTTGGAGATTAATCCTTTGTCTGTTGATTCATTTGCAAATATTTTCTCCCATTCTGAGGGTTGCCTTTTCATCTTGTTTATAGTTTCCTTTGCTGTGCAAAAGCTTTTAAGTTTCATTAGGTCCCATTTGGTCCCATTTGTTTATTTTTGTTTTTATTTCCATTACTCTAGGAGGTGGGTCAAAAAAGATCTTGCTGTGATTTATGTCAAAGAATGTTCTTCCTCTAAGAGTTTTATAGTGTCTGGTCTTACATTTAGGTCTCGAATCCATTTTGAGTTTATTTTTGTTTATGGTGTTAGAGAATGTCCTGATTTCATTCTTTTACATGTATCTGTCCAATTTTCCCAGGACCACTTATTGAAGAGACTGTCTTTTCTCCATTGTATATCCTTGCCTCCTTTGTTATAGATTAGTTGACCATAGGTGTGTAGGTTTATCTCTGGGCTTTCTATCCTGTTCCATTGATCTATATTTCTGTTTTTGTGCCAGTACCATATTATCTTGATTACTGTAGCTTTGTAGTCTAGTCTGAAGTCAGGGAGTCTGATTCTTCCCGCTTCATTTTTTTCCAAGATTGCTTTGGCTATTCGGGGTCTTTTGTGTCTCCATACAAATTTTAAGATTTTTTGTTGTAGTTCTGTAAAAAATGCCATTGGGTAGTTTGATAGGGATTGCATTGAATCTGTAGATTGCTTTGGGTAGTAGAGTCATTTTCACAATATTGATTCTTCCAATCCAAGAACATGGTATATCTCTCCATCTGTTGGTATCATCTTTTTTGTTGTTGTTGTTGGTATCATCTTTAATTTCTTTCATCAGTGTCTTACAGTTTTCTGAGTACAAATCTTTTACCTCCTTAGGTAGGTTTATTCCTAGGTATTTTATTCTTTTTGTTGCAATGGTGAATGGGATTGTTTCCTTAATTTCTCTTTCTGATCTTTCATTGTCAGTGTCTAGGAATGCAAGAGATTTCTGTGCATTAATTTTGTATCCTGCCACTTTACCAAATTCATTGATTAGCTCTAGTAGTTTTCTGGTGACATCTTTAGGATTCTCTATGTATAGTATCATGTCATCTGCAAACAGTGACAGTCTTACTTATCCTTTTCCAATTTGTATTCCTTTTATTTCTTTTTCTTCTCTGATTGCCATGGCTAGGACTTCCAAAACTACATTGAATAATAGTGGCGAGAGTGGACATCCTTGTCTTGTTCCTGATCTTAGAGGAAATGCTTTCAGTTTTTCACCATTGAGAATGATGTTTGCTGTGGATTTATCGTATATGGCCTTTATTATGTTGACGTAGCTTCCCTCTATGACCACTTTCTGGAGAGTGTTTATCATAAATGGGTGTTGAGTTTTGTCAAAAGCTTTTTCTGCGTCTATTGTGATGCTCATGTGGTTTTATTCTTCAATTTGTTAATATGGTGTATCACATTGATTGATTTGCGCATATTGAAGAGTCCTTGCATCCCTGGGATAAAGCCCACTTGATCATGGTGTATGATCCTTTCCATGTGTTGTTTGGATTCTGTTTGCTAGTATTTTGTTGAGGATTTTTGTATCTATTTTCATCAGTGATATTAGTCTGTAATTTTCTTTTTTTGTAGTATCTTTGTCTGGTTTTGGTATCAGGCTGATGGTGGCCTTGTAGAATGAGTTTGGGAGTGTTCCTTCCTCTGCAATTTTTTGGAAGAGTTTGAGAAGGATGGGTGTTAGCTTTTCTCTAAACGTTTGATAGAAT
Source organism: Neophocaena asiaeorientalis asiaeorientalis (assembly GCF_003031525.2). NCBI lineage: Eukaryota > Metazoa > Chordata > Mammalia > Artiodactyla > Phocoenidae > Neophocaena > Neophocaena asiaeorientalis. The sequence goes on along the minus strand of NW_020173770.1, from coordinate 6,813,792 downwards.
TCACCTGTGAAGCCATCTGGCCCTGGACTTTTGTTTGTTGGAAGAGTTTTAATCACAGTTTCAATTTCTTTACTTGTGATTGGTCTGTTCATATTTTCTGTTTCTTCCTGGTTCAGTATTGGAAGCTTACACCTTTCTAAGAATTTGTCCATTTCTTCCAGGTTGTCCATTTTATTGGCATAGCGTTACTTATAGTAGTCTCTTATGATGCTTTGTATTTCTGTGCTGTCCATTGTAACTTCTCGTTTTTCATTTCTAATTTTATTGATTTGAGTCCTCTCCCTTCTTCTTGATGAATCTGGTTAAAGATTTATCAATATTGTTTATCTTCTCAAGGAACCAGCTTTTAGTTTTATTGATCTTTGCTATTGTTTTCTTTGTTACTATTTCACTTATTTCTGCTCTGAACTTTATGATTTCTTTCCTTCTACTAACTTTGGGTTTTGTTTGTTCTTCTTTCTCTAGTTCCTTTATTTTTTAATATTTTTAAACATCTTTATTGGAGTTTAATTGCTTTACAATGGTGTGTTAGTTTCTGCTTTATAGCAAAGTGAATCAGCTATACATATACATATATCCCCATATCTCCTCCCTCCTTCATCTTCTAGTTCCTTTACGTGTAAAGTTAGATTGTTTATTTGAGGTTTTTCTTGTTTCTTGAGGTAGGATTGTATTGCTATAAACTTCCCTCTTAGAACTGGTTTTGTTGCATCCCATAGGTTTTGGATCGTTGTGTTTTCATTGTCATTTGTCTCTAGGAATTTTGTGACTTCCTCTTTGAATTTTTCAGTGATGTCTTGGTTATTTAGTAGTGTATTGTTTAGCCTCCATGTGTTTGTGTTTTTTACATTTTTGCCCTGTAATTTATTTCTAGTCTCATAGTGTTGTGGTCAGAAAAGATGCTTGATATGATTTAAATTTTCTTAAATTTACCAAGGCTTGATTTGTGACCCAAGGTGTGATCTATCCTGGAGAATGTTCCATGTGCACTTGAGAAGGAAGTGTTATCTGCTGTTTTCAGATGGAATGCCCTATAAATATCAATTAAATCTATCTGGTCTGTTTTGTCATTTAAAGCTTGTGTTTCCTTATTAATTTTCTGTCTGGACGATCTGTCCATTGTTAGAAGTGAGGTGTTAAAGTCCCCCACTATTGTTGTGTTACTGTCGATTTCCTCTTTTATAGCTGTTAGCATTTGCCTTATGTATTGAGGTGCTCCTATGTCGTGTGCATATATATTTATAATTGTTATATCTTCTTCTTGGATTGATCCCTTGATCACTGTGTAGTGCCCTTCCTTGTCTCTTGCAACATTCTTTATTTTAAAGTCTATTTTGTCTGATATGAGTATTGCTACTCCAGCTTTCTTTTGATTTCCATTTGCATGGAATATCTTTTTCCATCCCCTCACTTTCAGTCTGTATGTGTCCCTAGGTCTGAAGAGGCTGTCTCGTAGACAGCATATATATGGGTCTTGTTTTTTGTATCCATTCAGTGAGACTCTGTCTTTTGGCTGGAGCATTTAATCCATTCACATTTAAGGTAATTATCAATATGTATGTTCCTATTACCATTTTCTTAATTGTTTTGGGTTTGTTTTTGTAGGTCCTTTTCTTCTCTAGTGTTTCCCACTCAGAGAAGTTCCTTTAGCATTTGTTGTAGAGCTGGTTTGGTGGTGCTGAATTCTCTTAGCTTTTGCTTGTCTGTAAAGCTTTTGATTTCTCCATCAAATCTGAGTCAGATCCTTGCCGGGTAGAGTAATCTTGGTTGTAGGTTCTTCCCTTTCATCACTTTAAATATATCGCACCACTCCCTTCTGGCTTGTAGAGTTTCTGCTGAGAAATCAGCTATTAAGCTCATGTGAGTTCCCTTGTATGTTATTTGTTTTTCCCTTGTTGCTTTCAATAATTGTTCTTTGTCTTTAATTTTTGTCAATTTGATTGCTATGTGTCTTGGCGTGTTTCTCCTTGGGTTTATCATGCCTGGGACTCTGTGCTTCCTGGACTCGGGTGACTCTTTCCTTTCCCATGTTAAGGAAGTTTTCGACTATAATATCTTCAAATATTTTCTAGGGTCCTTTCTCTCTCACTTCTCATTCTGGGACCCCTATAATGTGAATGTTGGTGCATTTAATGTTGTCTCAGAGGTCTCTTAGGCTGTCTTCATTTCTTTTCATTCTTTTTTCTTTATTCTGTTCTTCAGCAGTGAATTCCACCATTCTGTCTTCCAGGTCACTTATCCGTTCTTCTGCCTCAGTTATTCTGCTATTAATTCCTTCTAGTGTATTTTTCATTTCAGGTATTGTACTGTTCATCTCTGTTTGTTTGTTCTTGAATTCTTCTAGGTTTTTGTTAAACATTTCTTGCATCTTCTCGATCTTTGCCTCCATTCTTTTTCTGAGGTCCTGGATCATCTTCACTATCATTATTCTGAATTCTTTTTCTGGAAGGTTGCCTATCTCCACTTCATTTAGTTGTTTTTCTGGGGTTTTATCTTGTTCCTTCATCTGGTACATAGCCCTCTGCCTTTTCATCTTGTCTATCTTTCTGTGAATGTGGTTTTTGTTTCACAGTCTACAAGATTGTAGTTCTTCTTGCTTCTGCTGTCTGCCCTCTGGTGGATGAGGCTGTCTGAGAGGCTTGTGCAAGTTTCCTGATGGTAGGGACTTGTGGTGAGTAGAGCGGGCTGTTGCTCTGGTGGGCAGAGCTCAGTAAAAGTTTAATCTGCTTGTCTGCTGATGGGCGGTGCTGAGTTCCCTCCCTGTTGGTTGTTTGGCCGGAGGTGACCCAACACTGGAGCCTACCCAGGCTCTTTGGTGGGGCTAACGGCAGACTCTGGGAGGGCTCACGCCAAGGAGTACTTCCCAGAACTTCTGCCTCCAGTGTCCTTGTCCCAATGGTGAGCCACAGCCATCCCCCACCTCTGCAGGACACCCTCCAACACTAGCAGGTAGGTCTGGTTCAGTCTCCTGTGGGGTCACTGCTCCTTCCCCTGGGTCCTGCTGCACACACAACTTTGTGTGTGCCGTTGAAGAGTGGAGTCTCTGTTTCCCCTAGTCCTGTCAAAGTCCTGCAATCAAATCCTGCTAGCCTTCAAATTCTGATTCTCTGGGAATTCCTCCTCTCATTCCCGGACCCCCAGGTTGTGAAGCCTGACATGGGGCTCAGTACCTTCACTCCAGTGGGTGGACTTCTCTGGTATAGTTGTTCTCCAGTCTGTGAGTCACCCACCCAGTGGTTATGGGATTTAATTTTATTGTGATTGCGCCCCTCCTACCATCTCACTGTGGCTTCCCCTTTGTCTTTGGATGTGGGCATCTTTTTTGGTGAGTTCCAGTGTCTTCCTGTCGATGATTGTTCAGCAGTTAGTTGTGATTCTGGTGGTCTCACAAGAGAGAGTGAGCACACGTCCTTCTACTCCACCATCAGCTTTACTTGACCTCTCTGTGCCTTAGTAAACTGGGAGACATGATAACACCAGCCGGATAATATTGCGTCCTGTAGATCAGAAACTGAGCATGGTGTCGGTGTGATTCTCTGCTTACAGTATTACCAGGCTGAAATGAAGGTGTCAACAAGAATCATGAAAAGTATTTGAAAAAATTCAACACTCATTAATGATTAAAAAGTTCAGTATAACATTATTGATAAACTTTTAAAAACTCTAAATAAATGGAGAGATATACCATGCTCATGGATAGGAAAACTCAGTATTGTTAAGATGCCAATTCTCCTCAAATAAACCTGTTGATTCAGTGGAATCACAATCAAAGTCTCACAGCCTTTTATGTTGTTGTTGTTAAAGAAATTGACAGGCCAAAACAATTTAAAAAAAAAAAAAAGAAAAGTGTTGGAGAAGTTAGATTATTTAATTTCAAGACTTACCATAAGCCTACAGTAAACAAGAGACGTTAGTATCAGCATAAGTGTAAAAATATAGGTCAGTGGAACAGAATAAAAGTTGAGAAATACACCCACATATTTATGGACCACTGATATTCAAAAGATGCCTAAATAACTCAGCAGGGTAGGGATAGTCTTTTTCAACAAATGGTGTGGGAACAGCCTGATATTTAACATAGAAAAAATAAACTTCAACTTTGACTCATACCACAGTAAGCCTAAACTCAATATGTCTCTACCTGAATGGAAAAGTTAAGCTATAAAACTTCTAGAAAAAAATACAGGAAAATCTTTGTGATTTGGGAGTAGGCCAAGTTTCTTGGGCCACAAAAAACCACAAACCATAAAAAGAAATTTGGTCAATTGAACTTCGTTAGCATTCAAAACTTCTGCTCTTTGAAAGACACCATTAAGAAATGAACAGACAAGTCCTAGACATAAAATATATGCAATATGTGTATTTGACAAAGGTCTTATATTCAGCATATACATAGAACTCTTACAACTCAATAATAAGAAGACAAACAACTTAATTTTAAAACTCTTTGAAAAGATATTTGACAAAAGAAGATATGTGAATGGTCGATAAGTATGTCAGAAGCAGCTCAGAATCAATAGTCCCCAGGGAAGTGCAAATTAAAATCACAAGATATCCTACTCACTCACTAGAGTGGCTGAAATGAAAAAGACTGACAATATTATGTGTTGGTGAGAATGTGGAAGCAAGTAGAACTCTCACATATTTTTGGTGGGAGTGAAAAATGGAACAACAACTTTATAAAATAACTTCAACATATATTTACCTTATGAGCCCAAATGCCATTTCTAAGTATTTATGCAAAAGAAATGAAATATACCCCACAAGAAGGCTTGTCCAAGAATATGCACAGAAGCTTTACTCATAATAGAACCAAGTATCTATCAGAGGTAAATGGATAAACAAATTGTGCTTAGATCCACACAAAGGAATACTGTTTAGCAATAGAAAGGAATGAACCACTCATCCATGCAATGTGGATGATGCTGAACAGAAGAAGCCAGACACAGTTAGTACCTAATGTGTGCTTCCGCGAACTTGATATTCTAGATTAGGCAATGCTAATGTATGGATGACTGACAGGTCAGTGGTTGACTAGGGCTGGGACTTGGTGTGTGGACCAGCTGCAAAGTCACGTAAGGAAAATTTTTGGGCTGATGAAAATGTTCCAGATTTTTATTTTGATGGTGGTTATTCAGGTATATATATATTTATCAAAATTCCTTCCAGGGTACCATTAATATGGGCATAGTTTATTATATGTAAATTATACCTTGATAAAGATGCAAAAACCCCTTACATCTTTGGTATCTCAATGCATCCGGGCTCTTGTTGTAGGAGTGAGGGGTAAATGGTTAACTCAGTCAAGCGATCCCTTAACATAAGACTTAAAAGACCACAAAGAGCGGAGTTTCGGGAGCATTCTCTGGCAGTGCAGGGTGAGCACACGGTCTTGGTTGGTCTGGGATAGTCTTATCTTATTCCGTTGTCCCCGCCTTAATAGTGTCAATAATAGTGTCATTTCAGGCTCTCAGACTGTTTCTGGTTTGGGTGATAGGTTATTCGGCTGCCCGTTTGTCCAGCCCCTTCCTTAAGGTGCTGAGAAATCCGGACCTCAGCTGTGTGATGATGAGCCTGTGGGCTGCTGACAAACGTCTCTTGGACGCCCTTATCCCGATACCAGAACTGCGGTTCCCTCTCATCAGCTCACGATTACTGAGTGTTACTCGTGTGCTAGGCACACCAGCGCTGAGTGCTTCAGGTGGCCTGATGACTTTCAGTCTTCACACCAGTCCCTGGAGGGAGAGTGACCCTCCACTTCGTAGACCAGGATTTTGAATTTTAGAGACGCTAAATAACTACCCCGCTCATCACCCAGCTGGTGGTGTGGTGTGGGTGATGGTTGAGGCTGGATCTGAGCCTAGAGCCCGCACGCTGGACCACGCAGTGTATAACGCAATCTTTATTCAGACGGAAACGCAATCTGATTTGCTGCAGTCATAAGATCATTTTTAAAGCAAAATATTATTCTTCTCCCTCCTCCTCCTGGGAGAATAATTCTCCTTTGGGATGGAACCCTGCATTCTGACTGAAGAGAGGGGAGGTGGTTCCGTGCCCCGCATGCTCAGCTCCTGCGAGAATGGTCAGTCCGTGAGTGTCCGGGCAGGCGGGACACATGGCACACGCTGGAAGTGACACCTGGCCGCTGGCCCTGCCAGGGCCTCCAGAGAGCGGGTGTGGGTGGGACAGTGGGGTCTAGAATGGTCCCAGATACACGCACGCCTGGGGGAAAGTTATTCCCTGCTCACCTTTCAAATTTTCTGATGAACTCAAGGAGAAACGCTCAGTTTGGGCTGACGTGTCTCCGATACCTCTCTAAGTTTTCCTAGCACCATTTTGTTTGTTGTTTTTGCTTTTAAACAAAGGGAGCAGGCCTCAGGTCAGAGCCCTCCTCAGGTATGCCCATCTAGCTAGCATTTTCAGAGTCAGTGTTATGGCTACCTGTGATAAATAAGCCACTTTTCAAAATTATAGATTTTTTTATATGTATGAAAATAGTGTTGATATTTTAGAAAAAATTGAAAGCATAGAAAAAATAGAAGAAATATAATCACTCATTATACCACCCACTGTAATATTTCGATGCCTTTCTTTTAAATACAGAAATTGAAATCATATTCTTTTTATCCTTTTGTTTTTTTCCCACTAATATAACTGCACACTTATTTAGACATTATCATAAGTGCTCTGTAAACATAGTATTAAAGGCTTATTTCTTTTTTGATTATAAAAATAAAATGTAAAAAGGGCACATAAGAAAATAAGACTATAAGAAATCAAAATAATACAAGTTCTTAGAGAATGTCACTGCTAGGATTTTAATGTATTTCTTTTTCTTTGTATTCTTTTTTCTTATATGTGTGTTTTTGTAACAAACACATATAACTAAAAAATTGAGTCACACCGTTTTACAGTTACAGCTTTCATGGTTGCCTAGTATTTTATCCTATTCTATTTTTTATGTGCTGTACCATAAATTATTTAACCATTCTCTATTCCTGTGGTTTGGGGTTATTTCATGTTTTGTGTATATATGTTGCTATAAATAAGATTTCACTAAACAACATTGTAAGCAAAGCATTTAAAAAATTTCAGAATATATGATTGGTTTAGGGCCCCCAGAGGAATTATTAATTCAAAAGGTGAGTGTTTTTAAGGTTCTTGTATGTATTACTAAATTGTTCTCTAAAAGAGGTGTACCAATTTATTTTACCACAAATAAAGTGTGAAAGTTTATCATTTCCCTTCCGTATGTAGTGCTGTTACTTATGAAATTTTTACTAATTAGATAGGCAAAAGTCTTACTTCAGGTTTTCAATTTGCATCTGTTAATTACTACTGTGGCTAACCCTTTCTCTCACGTTTGCGCAGTTCCTTTTTTCTTATTTATGCTAGTGCTATGGGTCCTTGGTGGGCTTTTCAGATCAGGAGCTTGGGGTATGTCTTAGTTATTGGGTAGAAACGTGGACTCTTAGGAAGGTACCAGGAGTGCATGGGGCTGCCTTTGGCTTCACCACATTTCACATCACCAGTAAGTGGCCATGACCTTTGCCAAGGCCTCTTCACCTAGAGTCTCAAAAGCAGAAATTTCAAACCACACTTCTTTGGTATCCTATGATGGAGAGAAGTGACAGCAACAGGTAGATGAGCAAAAGAGATACGCAGGCTGATGAAGATTTATGAAAACAAAACAAAAAATCCCCTTGCAATAGAAAAAAATCAATATCCCAGGCTATGTCAGGGTTGGTGTGGTTCTACACCAAACCCCGGCATAATCTAAGGAGACAGAGTGGGACTGCAGGGTGTGTAGACAGACCTGGGTTAAAACCCTGATGCTACCACCATTGAGCTGTGTACACGTGGACCTGAACCTGAACCCAGGCTCTGCATTTGTAAACGGGCTAATGGACCTTTCCTCTCAGGGCTTTGGAGGATTAGGTTAAACAACCTTCATTAAATGGTTAAAACCAAGGCTGGTACATGTAGGCATTCAATCAGTTAGAGCTGTAAAACAATTCCAGGTCCAGGGTTTTGCGGTGTTAATGGTAACAGTGGCGAACTGGAGGAACGATAAGTTTTGAACTATGTTCTGAATTATCGAAAAAGAAAAAGAAAAAACAAAAAGGAGCCCATTGCACTTTTGTAGTTTGAGTCTAAATATCTTCATTGCATTTTGATACTTGAGCAAATTGGTGAGACACTGATATTAGAATTTTATATTCTCAGGAGCTTTCAATTTCCCCATCACGGATGAAAGTGGGCATTTCAGTATTTACTGCAAATCTGCTGGAATTTTCAGGAGTTGATTTATCACTACTGAGAGTAACAGCATCTAGCTTTCTTGAAACCCAAGGAAAGTCACTTTTTCCAAAATTTTGTCTTTTTAATTGTTCAGCAGATCAAAGTTGTGCCCTTAAATTGCTTTCATTACTGGTCAGGTTTCATTAAGTGGAAGGATGGTATTTCTTGCCTGCCACACCCCATCCCCCCAACACACATCCACTCACCTCCTGGGAATTCACTGAAGTCAGGATAACAAAAAGGGCGTTTGGTGATGCCACTCAAGGCGGGGCAAGGTGCATCATGGGACTCGAGAGGTGTGCTAAGGGGAGTCCATCCCCGGGCTGTTAAAATACGATGGTCCTGCAGATGTGCTAAGACTGGCCTCCAAAGAGCCCCTTCCTCTCTCTGCTGGGCATCCTTCCTTCCCGTCAGCATGGGAACAGATGGAGATGAGTGAAGGCTGATACTGGTGTGTATTGGGGCTGGGAAGAAGAAAGGGGTAGGGTTTAGGGAAAGGAAAGGAAGGGGGACAAGGAGAGGAGAGTCTCCTGGAGGAGGGTGTTTGGTTTACAGTGACTGCGCATGTGTGTTGGCTGGGGGCATGAGACAGACTAGCCTGAGACAGACTAGCCTAAGACACCCGAGGGGTCATGAGTGGAAGAGAACCAGGAAGCCTGTCGTAACTTCCCACGTGCCTGGAGCGCTGTGTGGGTGGACGGTCTGGCTGGAACCCAAAGGCAAGGGCAGCTCTGCACTGCAAGAATGATCTGGCACCGGGGTTAGGGTTTGGCAGATTCACTGGATTCATTCAACTGATATTTTCTGGGTACCTGCTGTGTGCCAAGCCCTGTGTGTGGTCAGGCTGGGGGTACACGAGGCAAGACCTGGTGTGGGGCACAGAGATACAAATCCAGCAGAGTGAGACAGAGGTGGCCAGGGCGTGCCCACGGAGAGGGGCTCAGGGGAGGCTGCACAGAGGACAGGATCAATTCAGTGAGTCTTTGAGGGTAAATTGGCATTTCCCATGCAGACTGGGGCATGCAACACACTTCGTGCTTCGGTTTTGCAGAGCCTAATGGATGAGAGACATAGCCCTGGAAACAGGTGGAGCTGGGTTGGAATCTGGGGGGCTCTGTCACTAACTGTGTGACCTCAGGCAAATGACTTAACCCTCTGAGCCTTAGTTTTCTCACCTGTAAATTGGAGAGAAAATACTCCCTGTGTTGTAGGGTTGTTTCAAAGACTCCACGGCAATATATTACACGATCAATGAAACAGTTGTGGCTCTGATTCTGCCACAATCCAAGCAAGTCACATCACTCCTTTGGATCTGATTCCTCATCCATAAAATGGACGTATTAGATTAAACAACCTCCAAGGTTCCTTTCGGCTTGGACATCCTATGATATATTGCTTTGCGTTACTAATTTTCTTCTGTAGAATCTTTCTCTCCTAGGTGCTCTTTGAGCCTTTGTTTGAGACTAGAACAGTGCCTTGCTTCCAATCGCAGCTTAATAAATGAGTTGAGTAATTATCACAAACTTGCTGTTTGCTTAAATACCCATGGTCATAAGCATGGGTTCTTGTTTAAGGGTTTCTTTATTTTTTTAAAAGTTATTTTATTCAAGTAGAGTTGATTTACAATGTTGTGTTAATTTCTGCTGTACAGCAAAATGATTCAGTCCCCCCCTCCCCCTTGGCAACCGCAAGTCTGTTCTCTATGTCTGTGAGTCTGTTTCATAGATAAGTTCATTTGTGTCATATTTTAGGTTCCACATATAAGTGATATTATATGGTATAATTATCTTTCTCTTTCTGACTTCACTTAGTATGATTATTTCTAGGTCCATGCAAGTTGCTGCAAATGGCATTTTTCCATTCTTTTTTAATGGCCGAGTAGTATTGCATTGTATATACGTACCACATCTTCTTTATCCATTCATCTGCCGATGGACATTTAGGCTGTTTCCATGTCTTAGCTATTGTGAATAGTGCTGCTATGAATATAGGGGCGCATGTATATTTTTGAATTATAGATTTGTCTGGATATATGCCCAGGGGTTGGATTGCTGGATCATACAGTAGCTCTAATTTTAGTTTTCTGAGGAACCTTCACCTCCATACTGTTTTCCATAGTGGCTATACCAATTTACATTCCCACCAACAGTGTAGGAGGGTTCCTGTTTAAGGGTTTCTTGAGGCATATGTCAAACTGCAGCTTTTAAAACAGAATGAATATGTCCTTTACCTGACTGAAAAGAATGTGAGGCTTTGAAGAGTCTGATATATAGCTATATTCTCAGGCAGATGCAGGCAAAATGCTTGTTTCTGGAACCCAGAGGTTCATGTGAAGGAAAGTGCAAAGATGGTACATGATTGGAGGTGCTGTCTGTTCCTGTTTGAGAAACGTCCTGGGAACTTTGGGGAGTACCTGGCATCCCCTCACCCCTCTGCACAGGGTGGTGATTCTCTGCTCATTAGCTTGGTGCCCCAGTCCACTTACCTGCCGTTTTTAGTTCAATGTGTAGGTGTTTCAGGCTGTAAAGAACCACCCTATTGTTCCTGGGCATTGTCAATCCAAATTTCTATGGTCTTGGCCATGAATTTTCAACAAGAGAGATCCTATAGCCAAAAACTTTCAAAAGGCGTAATCTCAGTAAATGAATTATGTCTAATAAAAAAATTGATGGGGACTAATATCTGGATTCGGAGGTTTGGGGGAGCACACGGAAAGAAGAGTAAAGTTGTAATGGTTGGTGTTGTTCAGATCCCACCCTTTCCAGATCCCCCATCAGGAGACACAGAGAACATTATCTGAATGTTCTGAGTCACTGACACGACTTCACTATGTTTGTAGGTGGATGAAAAATGTATCTATTAACGAATGTTCTTGGACTTTATTAAAATTGATACCACTTTCCCCTTAATAAGAACAGAAAATGGCCTAAATGTGAATCTGTTCTCATAAGGAAGATTGTATCAAGGTCTGAAAATGAAACAAACTTTTTTTTCATATTCCAGCCTTTACTTTTTCATCTTGAGGACTACTCAGGGCTCTGTCCTTCCTTCCTTTCTCCCAGCCACCGCATTTACTGTGCGATGCGATGATACAGTCCTTCCCTCTTGTCACTGCCCTGACATCTCGTGTTGTCTGGGGGGCCCCAGGACATCCTCCAAGTCCCTAAGTAGGTTGAGTTGAACAACTCTGCAGTGGGTTAGAAAATTCTCTGCCATTCACGGGATGAGATTTTTGCATTGAATAGCTACTGAGTAACCCCATGTAGAAGCAAGAATAGGATGTGTTTCTACCTGCAGGCGGCCATGTCGACTCACAGCATTGGGCTTACTGGGATTTTTGAGTTATGCTGATACTGGGTCCCTTGGCTTTAAGTAAAAGGAGGGGGGAGAAACCCACCCAAATCCCTAAAACCTTTTCGACATCCATAATGTCCCATTTCTGCCAACCAGAATCTCATGCCAGTGATTTGCTCAACAGCTGGGTGATGACATGCTTTTTGGGTGCGATATATACACTAGGCCATTAGTCTGCAAGCAGCAGTTGTCAGCTTTGTTCCCATTTAGAGTAATTTTCTCACTAATATGGCATATTCTTCAGGGATAAAATGCATTTTCCAGCCAGATATTCCCCCTAATAGTCAAGTTGGTTTAATGATCAGATTTCAGCCAAAGGGAAGGTAAGCCTGTGATTGCTGCTGGTTGTATATTGAAGCTACCCAAAATGAAAAGGCTTATTTTAAAACACATTCACATGAACAGATTCCTTTCCAGATAAATGAAGCTCATTTGAGGGAAAACTGAGGCACAAATTTAAGAGCTAAGTAAGGTACTTAGAACCTTTTGGTGCAGAGCCACAGATAGGTCTGTATTTTTGAAGCGTGATGGTGGGGTTTTAATAGGGGCCGTGATGACCAGTGAGCTACGCAAAGGGCAGGTGTCTTCAGGTCAACTGTCCCTGAAATGGCAATGTATTTTTTTCCCCTCCACCTTTAGGCCTTGAATATTCAAATCAATTAAACAATTAATTCCCACCCTGCAAACCTGCATGTCAAGCTTCAGCCTGTGGCCAATTTATTTGGTTGAATTATAGCCCCCCTGAAGAGCAGCGGTTCCTAATGGAAAAGCTGACGGAGTCTTAAGTACATGTGGTGAGTGGAGCTGCTATAATTAACTCTGCTTTGGATCCCCCTCCCCCATTAATATTTTAAAGATTTTGAATGAAAATAATTACATGAATTTATGAAAAATACTCAAGCACCTAAAGTATTTCTACATTGCCCCAGTCTCTATGGTTCCCTTTCCTGGTGTCACTTGGGTGTGGATTTCACCCTGGTCAGTACCACCCTGGCCCCGCGTTGCGGCACGCTTTGGGGGGAGAAAGGGGGACGGCCGAGGGGGGGCATTTATTTCCGAAACTGAGACCTCCTTCTTCCTTTACCTCCGTAATCTCAGTGTTAGCAGCAATATGTCCACAACCAGCCTTCTCCTCTTGCTCAGCATGGATGGGTCTTCTTTTTCTCTGTCCTTTTGTTTCTCTTTTCCCTTTATTCCCACTCCTTTTATTCTCCTGGGACGATACTCTGGAGACAAAGATGATACTCCTTTCTTTTCCCTTCATCACTTTGTTTACAGAACTTCCAAGGCAGTAGAGTGTAGGAACCAGCAAACTTTCTCTGTAAAGGGCCAGATAGGAAAGATTTTAAACTTCATGGATAATATGACCTCTGACCCCGCTCAACTCTGCCATTCTAGCACGAAAGCAGACATGGATCATATGTAAATAAATGAGCATGGCTGAGTTCCAATAAGGCTTTATTTATGGACATGGAAATTTGAATTTCATGTAAGTTTTACATGTCACAAAATACTTTTAAAATTTTTCTTTCCAACCATTTACAAATGTAAAAACGATTCTTTGCTCCCCAGTCATTATGAGACCTGCAGCAGGTGGGATTTGGCCCTTGGAGCGTAGTTTGCCCACCCCTGGTGTAGTAGCTTGACTAAGAGCATGGCTCTCCATCCAGAGTCAGACTGCTTGGCTGCTTGGGCTGTTGCAACCTTCTAGCTGTGTGACTAAGGACCAGGGCTTAGTCCTCTCTGTGCCTCGGCATGGCCGTGTAGAACACGGAGCTCATGAGGATGGTGCTGTCCTGGGCATCTGGCTTTGATGATTCAATGTGGTGACTTACAAGAATCGGGGAGCATGTCGTGCGGCATGTCCTAAAGCAGCAACAGTGCTCACTGAGGGGTATCTTATCTTGCCCTGGCTGTGTGACCTTGAGCGAGTGATCAGATGTTTCTGGACCTCAGATCCCTCATTTATTAAACAAAAAACCCCAAACCAAAAAACCCGGGTTGGACTAGAACATCCAGGTACCACAACTGGCCCCAGGGGACCTGATCCCCCTGGGATGAGTACTGCAGTTACTGGCATCAGGATGGTGGCCCCTGGGGTGCTTGGCTTCTGAGTGTGCTCCAGTTCTGCCGTTGTTAATCAGATATGCCTGAAATACAAGACATTTTGGTCCTGATCTAACATCTCTGGGGTGCTCTTGGGAGAAAGGCCTGGGGTCCCTTGTGTTTGTGACTGGCCCCTGTTTGTTGAGCATCCCTAGCAGTGCAGGCATTCTGATGGCTCAGTTACTCTCATGCCTAGCCCTGTGTTACACATGAGGAAATAAACTTAGAGAGGTTAAGACCGACCCCAAATCACTCGGGAATTTGAACCAAGGCTGTCCTGGCTCCAAAACCCAAGCTTTAATCATTCTTTTTATGATTGTTGCTATGTCTATATATCATCTGTACTATTGCCTACTTAATATTTTAAAAATAGACTCACTATTTTTACTTAGGTTGTTTTTTTTTTCTGGCCACGCTGTGCAGCATGTGAGATCTTAGTCCCCCGACCAGGGATCGACCCTGCGTCCCCTGCAGTGGAAGCTCAGAGTCTTAGCCACTGGACCGCCAGGGAAGTCCCTACTTAGGTTCCTTTTTAAAAGACTTCCTTTAAAACCAAATTTATTTTGTACTATGGATTTGATGTGCCGTTTATAGCTTAACTAATAAAGATTAAAATAAATAAGGTAAAAATGAGTTCATAATGCGGGCCATTGAAAAAATCATCTTAAGGAAAATCAGTCGTATATGTCCGCTCTTCAGAAAACATTGCAGGAGGCTTCTGTGCTCCCAGCTAAATGTGGCCAGAGGCTTGGCATCTGGCCGGCCCTTTGGGTGGCCCGGCCCTTCCTATGAAGGACTACCATTCCCAATTCCTGGCTGTCTCATGCTGGGACAAGCACTCGTGAGGGGGCTTCCTCCACCTCCTCCCGGCCTGTCCCCAAAGCCAGCTTCTGCAGCTGCCAGTTAGATTAGCTCCCTAGTCACCAGGCTGGATTCTAGAACTGGTCTTGCCGTCCTTCCTGCCACCACCCCCATCCCTAGCACAGACACACGCTCCGGACGGGAATGGTCTTGACTTCTGAGTGTCTAGGTAGATGTCTGTTTTTGGTCTCCCTGCTCAACACCTTGGTGCCAGGGAAAGATTTCCAGATTTCCACTGAAACCTGTGTTCTCATCCCAGCTGACCTCTTGCCAGCTATGTGGTCTCACTCACACGAGCCCGACCCCCTGTAAGCCTCTGTTTGCTCAACTGCAAAATAAGAGTATTTAATAACACCTGTTTCCCAGAGATGTCACGAGAACATACGAGAGAAATGCCTTGAAAGTGCTCTCGAAGTAAGAGGAAGCACTGTGGACTAGTAAAACGCAGAGGCTCTGGAGACAGACCTGCGATCCAACCCATCCCCTGCCCCCCGCCCCTGCCCCTGACCCCCCGGCAGTGTAATCTGGCAAGTGATAATGTTGATGGTAGTCTGACAATGGAATAATAGATCCCCCAGCACCTCCTTTGCTGGCTTCCTCTCCCCCATGGCATTGCTTTGGCTAAACATGGCTCCCCTTTGGATACATCCGCAAGTTGACTCTTCCCCTGGAACCCTGGAGACGTCCAAGCAATGAGGTTGAACGGCCACAGCCTCCCACCTGCCCCCACCTGTCTGAGAAAGCAGGAGGGACATCCCTCTGCCACTCCGCATGGGCCAGACCCCAGCCCCGTGCTACCATTGACTCATACTTGAATCCAACTCATCTCGATTTTATGAGAACCATCCCTGAAAATCCCCATGTTCAAAAGACGACACCGGGGAACCATGGAGCAGGCTTGTGATTTGAATAATCAGCCATTCAGTGACATGTCTAGCCTGGTTTAATGACTGAATCAGTGAAAGTATGACCCCGAGTGCCGGTTAACTTTTAAAATAGCTGTGCCCACTGCATGACGCAGCCAACAGGAAGCCATTAAGGCGCTAGCAATTACCACTTCCATCCATCGGCGAAGTCCCTATTTTATTTTAATCTGTGTAAGTGCATTTTCTGCACGAGGTTAAAATATAAATCCCTTCTCCTGAACAAGACTGGTTTTCTGGCTGACTTGAGAGCACAATTTACAACTGATTTAATTTGTTCTTCGCAAACATTCCTAATGACATTACCCCGGTGCATATACAGACTGCTTCCTCTTATTCCATTAACTCCCAAATCGGGTTTAAAGACCATATTGATGCTAGATGTTATTATGGGTGATTATCAAAACAACAGACAACTCGGCAAAGTGTTTACTAACTGGTTTATATATAATTTCTGTAATAACGACAACAGATGGTAATGCTACAAACACTAAATCACGCTTTTCGCCGCTGAAACAAATTGGCAGCCTGCGGTACAGAAATGGTGTACGTAGCTATATACAGATGTTTCACTCATCAGCTATAGTGTTCATCTTATTAGGAAATGGGTCTGTTACCGCTATTACAGGTAATCTTTCCATTTACAATTACAAAATGTATATTTTCAATGAAAATGGTTTTCTGCAGCTAAGCTGCCTGAAGGGTATTTCCCTCCCCTCCCCCCAGTTACCACCCCAGTGACTGTGTGCTGGGGCCAAGCCACGCACAGGGGTGTGTTTGTCCTAGTTAATGGCGGCGGCTGCATTTCAGCTGCGTGGAGATGAGTCTCCTCTCTAAGACCCTCCACCTCTCGTCGGAAAGGCCACGATGCAGCCCCAGGAGGTGAGTCCATCAGTGCTTTAGAAGCAGTGGGTGAACGGGGCGAAAAGCAGCTGAACACTGAGGGGACTCTTCCTCACATTACTGTATGTGGCCTGCAATTCTCCAATCCCCTGAGAAGGAGAGAGTTTTAGATGTGGGCGGGACCCCGTCCTTGATAAGCTCCGCCTCCTCCATCTTTTCAGGCTCCATCTTTTGCATGTGGGAAGCGGATTTCCAGAAGGCCCACGGAGGAAGGGACTTGACCAGGTCATGCGGCGGCAGGGCTAAGATGCTTACCGCAGGCCTTGATTGGGGACCACGGTGTTTCTTTTGCCCCATGTGGGACCCTCTGCCCTGCCAGGCACTCTGGGTGCTGCCACGGGGCACCCAAGGCTAAGAGAGACGGCAGCACTCCGAGTCTCCGTGGCCCCATCGTGAGCACCGCACATGCGTTCTTTCACTGAATCTTGCAGCCAGCCCTGGCAGGTGAATACCTCTGATCCTGCCTTCCAGGTGAAGAACCCGTGGGACCCCAGGGTGAAGTCAGTTGCCTAGGATCCTGTGAAGCTGTAGGGCTGGGATCTGAACTCAGACTAGTAACTGATTCCGAAGGCGGTGGGCCTAACCACTCAGCAATAGTGCCTTTGCAGAGCTGGGCCTTTGTGCCTTTGCTCTCTCAGAAAAAACAAAACAGAGCAACACTGAGGTGAACATGGGGCCAAGGGCAGGCTGCACTGGGGGCATTTCCGTCCTCGTAGGGGGACTAGCCTTCAGTTCCTTGACCTTTTGTTTTTTGCATCAAGGTGTCAGCTGATTCCTGGCCAGGATGCTGAGGCCGCGTGTGGGGCCGGTGGGAGAAGAGGTGGCGTGGACACTGATGGAGTGGGATTGAGAGTCGGGCTCTGGGCCCACCTGCTGGGCTGTGGCTCAGCTGCTGACCCACCGTGGCCCCTTCAGTGCCTCACCTCCACCTCCGAGGCCTCACCTGCAGAGGAGGACTAACTGTGGTCCCCACCTCCTGACGGCAGTGCAGGATGGAGGCAGGGTCCCCATAGTTCATGAACAGGAGGGAGGTGGGGTCTGGTAGTTCATGAACGAACATAGGGAGTCAGAACAATGCTCCACCCGGAACGGGGGCTCTGAGAGTGTTGCCCATCCGCTGCGGTCACCACTGTTGCTAGGATGACGGCTCTTGGCTTTGGTTGGCCCCTCGTGGGGCTGGGGACTGCTCGTGTGGCCCTCGTTTCTAAGTGCCCCCCACCCCTGGCTCCCAGGATCCCATATTAGTCTTCAGTGACTTTTGGTGAATTCCTTCCTCCCTCCCTCCCTCCCTCCCTCCCTCCCTCCCTTTTGCCAGCAGTAACTCTTGTCTTAAAATTGCCACTTCAGATAAACTCTAAAGACCTATTTGGTTGACAAATAAATGTATCTTTTAAAATAAAAAGTAAGATATTTCATTTTAATTAGTACATATCATAATCTTGTATTCAGTCAATTTTTCTTTCTCTGTCTCTGCCTCCTTCCCTCCCTCCCTCCCTCCCTTCCTCTCTCTCTTTCTTTCCTACTTGAGGCCCTCCCTGGTCTGAGCCCTGATCACTGAGGTGACGGGGCTACTACGTGCCTCAGGTCACAGACACAGATGATGTCATGGAGCGGCATGGGTGCATAATACAGATGAGGAAACTGAGGCCCAGAATAGAGGTGGCTTGCTCCAGGTCCTGCAGAGAGAAACCAGGCCTTCTCCCCGACCTCCAAGAGTCATGAGGACAAAAGGGGACCAAGGATGGGCGTGCCTGGGCATGGTAGTCACTCGGGAAGCGTCCAGCCCTGCGCCTCTTCCTGAGATGTGTAACAGAGTGGCCTGCGGGATCCTCGTGGGACCACGGCTCTATCTGCCACTTCTCTGTGGCTCACACGACCTGGGTCCCCACAGTCCTCACCAGGATGCCCAGATGCCAGGCCAGCAGGGGTTCCATGCAGCTGGGGGAGCGGCCTCTTTCTCGTTTTTGGAAAGTGGGGCGAAACCTTTTGGTCCCTCCCACAGCTACCTCTGGGGGCAGCGACCTACCTGCCCCTGAGCCTCGAGCAAGGGCTCAAAACAGCGCCAGAAGGTTTCTGATGCTGGAGACAGGTGAGTCAGAGAGCCTCTCGTTCCCGGGCGCTGCAGGTACTGAGCCAAGCTGGGCTCAGGTGACCAGAGGCCTCTGCCTCTGGCTGGCCCCTCGTCACCCTTTTATCTGGGTGTTCCGACATGCCTTTGTGTGAAACACATTTCTCGGCCCCTCCTGGGCAATGAGGGCTGAAGGAGACTAAGAGCTTCCTGTGCTCAACTCACGCCCACTGCGGTGGGGACGCCGCAGGGCCCCGCGGAGTCGCCCTGAGGACTGACCCAGGACAGGGCCTCGCCACGCTCCAGCGAGGAGCCAGTCACACGCTTCTCGATGACCACTTTGTGAAGGGACAATGAATAGTTTCCTCCCTGTAATTTTCTGCATGGAGGTCTCGCTACTGTCCCCCGGCCACTTCCCTCTGACCTCAGAGGTAGCCCTGTGCCCTGGCCACGCGGCACCTCTCCTCAGCTGCACAATGAGCTACTGTTCTGAGGGCGTCACCAAGAGCAGTGCTGTCCTCAGTGGGCTGGGAGGAAGGCCTTGGTCTGGGTAAACGTCCAGAAGGACCCCGCCTGGGCCTGGGGCCTCATCAGCAAGGCTTCCTGGACCTTCACCTGGCCAGGGCTTTTTCAGGAAGAGAATGGATTCATAGTGTGGGACGCATAGGCCCCTCTCTCGTTTTCTACTCTGGAATTGGTCCTTTGCCTTGGGAGGGCCGGGTAGCTGGTGGAAGAAGCCCTTTGGAAGCGAATTGGAGTTTAAAGCCCAGCTCGTGGCTTATTTGACCTTGGGCATGTAACTTCTTTCTGCCTCAGTCTTTTCATCTTCAAAGTGGGGATAATAGAATCACCATGTGACGAGTCAGCACAAAAGAGGCTCTCACAAAATGGAGCTCTTATTATGAGCCATTTCTGTGACCTCCGTGAGATTCTCGGGATTATCATGCATTCGATCTGTTTTTCCAGAATCCAAGCCGATGGGAAGGTACAGTACATATCTAGTGCATCTCTCTAGTACATACCTCTGTTCCTTCCAGAATCCAAGCCGATGGGAAGGTACAGTACATATCTAGTGCATCTCTCTAGTACATACCTCTGTTCCTTCCAGAATCCAAGCCGATGGGAAGGTACAGTACATATCTAGTGCATCTCTCTAGTACATACCTCTGTTCCTTCCACAGAGGACGTGATCTTGAAAAACTTTCCTTGGCCACATCCTAACCGAACTCAGAGTCATAGACTGATTTGTACGCATTAACCATGCCAAAGGAGGAGCCTCTTTGTATTAAATGTAATATATTACTTTGGGGCATGTGAAAATATCACCTGGGTTATAGGAAATATTTTACTTCTAGTGAATGAAATTTAATCCCTTATGACAATATTTTCTTTCAATGGGAAAGGTTTTCCTGAGATGCCACCAGATGAACTATTATGACATAGTAGACTGGAATTTGCCAAAAACACAGGACTGGGAAAAAGTCCTTGCTGTACTCTATCCTAGTCTGGGGACCTTGGGCCTCAGTTTCCCTATCCATAAAAAGGCGGTGGGATGGGGCTTAGGCTATTCCATACCTAAGGATCTCGAAGCTCTGACATTTCCTGTGTCGATGACTATTGGGAAGTCCAGTAAGCAGAAAAAAATTCCAGTTGTCAGAAGCTGCCTTTGGGACCCACCGTCTCAGCAGCAAGCAGGCTCTGACATTTCTGGGCTGCCTGAGCTGGCTCAGAGCCGCCTGGAGTATATGGCACAAGATGACTGCAGTTCTGGCCTGGACCGTGCCATGTTGGCGTAATGAACAGTTGTTGCAAAGTGTATGTAGCAGATTTAAAAAAATACCTCCCAAAGATTATAAAAGACTTTAATTAGAATTTCACAAAGATGGAGTCTGAGGTTCGCTAATTGCCATTCCAGATATTTTTCAGTGCTCGGCACAGCTTCGGAGATGCGGGCGAACAGTGTTTTAAGGCCACGGTACAATGTGACAACAGTGATAGATATGCTAATTTCTTCATTCACTCCACTTCACTTCTTTTATTCTTTCCAATTAAAGCAAATGCTACTGAAACTGTAATTAAGCCAGGGCTGGGCCCTGATTGCCTGCTGTTTTAATGAAACCCTATTGATTTTTCTTTTCTTTCTGATGGCCACATGTGGTGCTCGATGGTCAAACACATGCCCTGCTATAGTGTCCCCAGCAAAACTTAATTTTGGCCTGGTAAGATGGGGGCCATCTTTCAGTGTGGAAGGCTCCACCTGTGAGGCCACATTAGGAGGAGAAACACCCACAACTCCGACCAGCCATCTGGAAGGAGCGAAATGCCTTCGCGAAGAGCTCCAACGTCCTTTCATTCTGGTACTGTTTCCATTTCCTATGCAGCGTGTTAGTGAAACTCTAGTGGCTTAACTAAGCTGGCTGTTAAAATCTGGGCAATTTGGAGCCCGGGAAATATATATTCTTGACAGATGTTCACAAGCTGGAGAGCAGTTTTAGAGACAAAGTAGCGGAAGAACATTTTACTTCTCTTTGGCATTAATTCGAGAAAGAAGTTTTTCATGAAATGTCTTTCTCAGGTGATTCTTGCACTTACGGCCGCCTCACTACAAATTGTGAATATTCACTCAAGAACCTGGCCTCAAATCATCTTAAGGTTTCCATGCAGACTCCTGGATGCCCTCATCTCTTTGTATAAGAAAAGTCATAGAGAAGATTGGATTCTCTTTACCTCTCTGTAAAGAAGGCATTACTTGTTCAGAAAAAAACCAATTAGTTGTTGCTTCGTGGTCACTTGCATCCCTGCTGGCACTGCTCAGGGTCAGGGAGAAGCCTGGTTCTGAGATGCTGCAGGGTTCTGGAAGCAAAGTAGCAGATGGTATCTTGAGAGTGGTCGCCAGGGCAAAATTCCCCGGAAGAGAGAAAATTTGGAATTGTTTAAAAAGCAAGGGTAAGTTGTCTTAAAGCTGCTATTCCCAGGCCTGACCCCCCAAAAGCAGAGCATTTAAGGCTGTCTCCCCACTAAGTGTGGGTGAAATAGAAGGAACATGGCTTCTCTTTCATAACATCTATTCAGAAAGAGCTGGCTTCCTATCTGGGCAACAAAATCCCTCCCTTCTCACTTGCTTTGCCTTCATTTCGTCTTTCAGGAACCATACCTATAGAAACAAGCCATTTTTGAGAACCCCTCAGAACCAGTGACCTTCTTTTTACAGATGAAGAAGAAAGCCAGATTTTTTTAATTGGTTTTTAAAAAATTGCATGTACTTTTGACAGAGACGAAAGACCCTTCTCCTGGGTGTTATCTCTGACATCTTCCTTGTTAGGACCAGAGAGAGAAAAAAATGGACCCCAGGAACGGAGCTGCAGGGACCCTAGAAAAAGGGGACACCATCAAGCCACCTTCGAGTTCCGTCAACTGTCAAGTTAATTAGAACGAAATTAAAAACACATTTGCCAAGATGTTCCACAGCCAAACCAGTTAAATAGAGATTTTAACAAAATTGAAAGCATATTATACTGAGATTTGTGGATCCTGGCCCGGTGAGTGAGTGCTGAAAGTGTGATAAAATAACAAAATTGCTGCCTAATAATCTATAGAATAATATTGTCAACTAATGGATTATAATAAAATAAAAGCTGTTATTAGGGTAAAACATTATAACAAAAAATCCAACTTTTATTTGCAGCACCTCCCCCTTAATGGTTTTGAGCATTTTGAAAGGTAATTTAAACAAGTACATTGTATCCTTATTGAAACTGCTTCATCTCGCTGGCTGCTGAAAATGGCTTTAACCATCTCTCTGAACAAAAGCACCCCTAATAAGACAACAAAAAGCCCCAAGCAATGGCCCGGCAGCTTCGCGCTCTGGCGGAGGAGCAGAGCCTCTGAGGCAGCAGCTTTCTCCCAGCTTGTAATTAGATGAATTAAAAGGACAAAGTGGTTAATGTAACTGTTGTCCGGGGGGTGGGAGTGGGGTGCCCAGCCCTTTTCATCCCGTCCATTTCACACAAGAGCCTGTGGCTTCTGCTTCAGCAATGCGGAGAAGAATGTTGGCGGGGAGGGAAATTAACAAGCTTAATCTGCAAGGAATCTGCTCTGAGTCATGGATGAAATGTATCTCGAGCAACGAAAGGCTAGTCATTCCTGCTTCCTTTTATATACCTAATAAAACTTACAATAAATTAACTGCATTCTAGTTTGCAGCCAGGCTTTAATCAGGGATGAGGCGCCGGGGTGGTCAAATTACAAGGAGCCTTCAACTGGTGCATTTCAGTTATGTAGGAAGGAGGGTGGGGTCCACGCTAATTAGCCTTCCTTCCGATGTTGATATTCGACTACTGGTTCATCATTGGGGTTCACGTTTTTCAGTAACAGGGTAGTGAGAAGCCAGGTGTATATTATCAATCCAGGTCACTTGACTGCGGGGGGAGTAGAGTTCTGGGGAGAAAATCTTTGCAAGACAAATTGATTCTCTTATGCTTCGACATCTAATTGATTCCATGACGTCTCCTTGATAACTTTGCACATTGTATTCTATGAGCTACTCCTGTTCTTCACGCTGACCTATTAGCAATGCTACCATCGTGGTTTTATCTCACCGTAAAAAGGAAAATGAATTCTCGTTCAGGTCCCGAGTTTCATTCTCTGTAGAACTGGGAAAGTGACCCCGTTGGGTGCAGTGCCTGAGAAACTCCAGCAACTGTGGCAGGATCAGTGAGAGGGATAAACTCCATCCCCGCCTGCCATTTTGTACTCTTGGCCTAACCTTGACTCAAAACAGCAACATGGAGCCTTCCTTGACCTGTGGGCAAATTATGACTTTGTTTTATTATAAAAAATAGAAAGTGGAAAATTAAATTCAGTAGCTCCAATTACTAAATGATTCATCTGGCTGGTTAATGAAGCTGCACATTATGCTAACAAGATAAAGGCAAAGAATAACATGTGGGGATCAGTGGCTACAGGCCAGCTGTGCATGGCGCCGTTGAAAACGCGCAGCTGAAGAGCCTGTACCTGGAGATGGATGGCGTGACACGGGGAGCTGGGGCGGGGGAGCCAGAAGGGGGAGGCACGTGCTGGTGGGGGGGGCATTTGCTTCTCAGAGAGACCTGAGGAGGCTAAGTCAGGGGCTGACAACACTCCAGGGGGCTGGGGTGAGCCTTTTTGGTTGTGCGAAGGGCCAAGCCTTCAGTGGGAGACCTGTGCCGCTGACGGAAACAGTGCCGGGTTATCCGGGGAAAGGCTGGGCTCAAGGCTGAAGGCCCCTCGAGGCTCTGGAACTTCAAGTAGCCCTCAGGTTGGGGAGATGGGAGCATTAGGAACAGAGAGACTGTGGAAAGGGTCCATGCTGTCTGTGTTCTCAGCCATTTCCTAAGCCATTGTTGGGATCCAGGCTCACAGAGGTGAAGGGTGGGGCGCTGGATTGATCCCTGGCTCCTCCAGGCCCCAGCTTTGGAAACTCAGCAGGGCATGCTTTTCCTCATCTGTAAAATGGGCACAATCACAGCAAGCACCTTGTAGACCTACGTGTTATCATTTGTTTCGGTGTTGTTAGCAGTAGTTATAGTCATATAGCTATCACATCCCCCCCCCCCCCCCCGCCACCTTGGGCCTCTACTGCAGCACGTGTTTCCCAACACTTCTGTTCTGATGACATCCTTTGTCCATGTTTCCGGGGGCGGGGGGCGCTCAGGTAACCCTAGTGCCCTCCACACTTCTGAGCCCAGGGAGGCCCTTGATGAACACTGCTTATGTAAGGACATTTCCAGATTTTCCCATTTACTCTGCTGAGCAAGCACTTGGGTCATTTCAGAAGGTGCTAACAAGAACAGGTCTGTCCTCTCACCAGACTTACTGTCTCCACTTTGCTTTTTGGAATTCTGGTTCTTACTCTCGGGTTTTCCTGGGTACTCGCTCCTAACTGGTTGTGAGAAGCAGGCTGGCCTCCAGCTGCTTTCCCAGTGGCCCTCGGATGACTCTGTTATTCCCACTGCTTGAACGGGATCAGTCTGATCCTCATTCTATAAAAAAATACTCATCAGATAGCAATAATAACCTCAATTTTAAAGGCAACCTATTCTATGCTGCATGGTGAAAGGAACCTGGGATTTTGAATTTGCATCTCAGCCCTCTTGTGAGCTGTGGGACCTGAGCAAATCCCTTCACCTCTTGGGGATTGGTGACAATGATGTACCTTGCTGCTGTCAGGTGGTTGTGAGCCAGGCTCTTTGGAAATGGTGAAGTGTTAGGTTATGTGTCCATGTCTGCATGTGAGTTCTCTCTCCCATTCTCTGGAGTGGTGGGAAAGTGGAGCATGTCTTATGTTTATCAAGTGCCTGCTTCCTAGAAGTTGGGCCCAGGGACTGGGCCAGTGAACTGGCAAATCACCCTTAGCTTTGATGCTTCCTGCGTCATGGGCGCAGCACCCAGCACCCAGCACTGTCAGCCCATTGCTTGTGCAGAGGAGCAATGCCGGGTGAACCCTGCCTAGAGGTTTGCCTCCTGCATGCACCTGTCAAAGCCCCCTCCCCTCTGTGAGGATTAGGGCCTGTATTACTTTCATTGTCATCAGAATTGTCCTAACTCAGTCATAATCGTCTCAACCGTGATTGGCTGAGCATTTACTGTGTGCCGAGACTTTAGGTCTCAACGACAGGTTAAGAGAATTCAGGCATTCCTTGCTCCCAGTTTGGAAAGACTTGTTTCTATCTGTCTCTAAGGTACAAAAGATAAGCAAGACATCTTAATCCTGGGGAGAGTGTGAGTCAGAGAAAGTTTTGGATACCTGAGGTTCACCCATACCTCCCACTGCCATCACGCTTGCTAACAGTCCATGCTCCAGGTGTTGCAAGACCAGGATGGTGATCGAGGGGCAAAATTTGGGGCTGGGGGTCTCCGGACAATTCTGAATATGGCCAATAATTGTGGCGATCTGGCTTCTGTAGTCATTAACTATCTTTTTACTAAAAGATTATAATTTTGCAAAGTTAATCCAATTAACAAAGTGAGTGGACTTAGGGCGTTGTGTAAATGGTCGTTGTTTAATTGAACTATAGTTGGCATACAATATTATATCGGTTTTAGGTGTACAACGTGTTGCTTTGACGTTTATATACATTACAAATTGATCACCACGCTAAGTCTAGTAACCGTCTGTCACCGTGCAAAGTTATTACAATAATATTGACTATATTCCTTATGCCGTACGTTACATCCTCATGACTTATTTATTTTGTAACTGGAAGTTTGTACATCTTAATCCCCTTCATCGATTTTGCCCAATCCCAGCGCTCTCCCCTCCGGCGACCACCAGTTTCTCTTCCTTCATTTCTGATTTTATCTATTTGGGCCCTTTCTCTTTTTTCCTTGATGAGTCTGGTTAAAAGTTTGTCAGTTTTGTTTAACTTTTCAAAGAATTAGCTCTTAGTTTTACTGATCTTTTCTATTGTTTTTTAAGTCTCTATTTCATTTATTTCTGCTCTGATTTTTATTATTTCCTTCCTTCTACTAACTTTGGGTTTTGTTTGTTCTTCTTTTTCTAGTTCCTTTAGGTGTAAGGTTAGATTGTTTGAGGTATTTCTTGTTTCCTGAGGTAGGCCTGTAGCACTATAAACTTCTCTCTTAGAACTGCTTTTACTACCTCCCATAGATTTTGGAACATTGTTTTTTCATTTGTCTCAAGGTGTTTTTTGATTTCCTCTTGGATTTCTTTGTGGATCCATTGGTTCTGTATATATCTATTAAATTCACCTGATCTAACATGCTTAAGGCCAATGTTTCGTTATTGATCTTCTGTTTGGATGATCTACCCATTGACGTAAGTGGGGTGTTAAAGTCCCTTACTTTTATTGTATCACTGTCAATTTCTCCCTTTCTGTCTATTAATATTTGCTTTATATATTTAGGTGCTCCTGTGTTGGGTACATAGCTATTTATAATTGTTATGTCCTCCTGTTGGATTGATTCTTTGATTATTATGTAGTGCCCTTCTCTGTCTCTTGTTTTAAAGGCTATTTTGTCTAAGTATTGGTACCTGGCTTTCTTTTCATTTCTATTTGCATGGAATAATTTTTTCCATCCTCTCACTTTCAGACGGTGTGTGTGTGTGTGTGTGTGTGTGTGTGTGTGTGTGTGTGTCTTTAAATCTGAAGTGAGTCTCTTGTAGGCAGCATGTATACTGGTCTTGATTTTTTAAAACTATTCGGCCACCCTTGCGGGCCTCTCACTGCTGTGGCCTCTCCCGTTGCGGAGCAACAGGCTCCGGACGCGCAGGTTCAGCGGCCATGGCTCACGGGCCCAGCCGCTCCGCGGCATGTGGGATCCTCCCACACCGGGGCACGAACCCGTGTCCCCTGCATCGGCAGGCGGACTCCCAACCACTGCGCCACCAGGGAAGCCCCACCCTGTGTCTTTTGATTGGAGCATTTAGTCTATATAAATTAATTATCAGTAAGTATGCACTTATTGACATTTTGCTACTTGTTTTCTGGTTGTTTTTGTAATTCTTATCTGTTCCTCTCTTCTCTTGTTCTCTTCCCTTGTGATTTGATGACTTTCTTTAGTGTTATTTTGTATTCCTTAAGCTTTATTTTGTGTGTCTCTGTTATAGGTTATTGGCTTGCAGTTACTGAGTTTCATACATAACAACCTATGTACATAGCTGTTTATTTTAAGTTGATGGTTGCTTATGTTTGAGAGCACCATAAAATCATTCAATTTTTACTCCCCCACCAGGTTTTATGTTTCTGACATCATATTTTATGCCTTTTAACTTTGTGTATCACTTAGCTGATTATTTTAGATATAGACGATCTCACTACTTTTGTGTTTTAACCTTCATACTAGTCTTATAGGTGGTTGATCCACTACCTTTACTATATGTTTGCCCTTACTAGCAAGATTTTTTTTCTTTCATAGTTTTCTTGTTTCTAGTTGTGGCCTTTTATTTTCTGTTTAAATTAGTCTCTTTCATATTTCTTGTAGGATCAGTTTGGTGGTGATGAACTCCATTAGCATTTGCTTGTCTGGGAGGCTTTTTATCTCTCCTTCAATTCTGAATGATAACTTTGCTGAGTAGAGTATTCTTGGTTGTAAATTTTTTCTTTTCCGTGCTTTGAATATATCGTGCCAGTCCCTTCTGGCCTGAAAATTTTCTGCTGAAAAATCAGCTGATAGTCTTATGGGGGTTCCCTTGTATATAACTAGTTGTTTTTTGTTTTTTTTGTTTTTGTTTTGTTTTGTTTTGTTTTTGTTTTTTGCAGTACGCGGGCCTCTCACTGTTGTGGCCTCTCCCGTTGCGAAGCACAGGCTCCGGACGTGCAGGCTCAGTGGCCATGGCTCACGGGCCCAGCCGCTCCGCGGCATGTGGGATCCTCCCAGACTGGGGCACAAGACCGCGTCCCCTGCATCGGCAGGCGGACTCTCAACCACTGTGCCACCAGGGAAGCCAGGAAATGTGCTTTTGCACACGCAGCTTGGGTGGATCTTGGGTGACTGCTGGGCAGGGCTCTCAGGGAGGGTTGGGCCTAGATTCCAAGTTCTGAGCAAAGGTTGGGCATTCAGCCCAGTCCTGTAGTCCAAGATGTCTACACACAACACAAGAGTCAAAGCTTCAGGGACAGAGCGGGCAGTGGGTCTGGGGCAGGGGGCCAGGCAAGGGCAAGGCTCACTGGTTGGTGAGCCCCAGAGTGAGAAGACTGCAGCTCTAAAGAGTGCGAGGTTGTCCTCCTTGACCTCCTTTTGGTATGTCCATGACCTTCAGCTTGCAGGTGTTTGACAGGGCCCTGGTGCCAGAAAGGGGACTCCACGGGCCATAGGAAACCCAGACTCTGGGATGCAGGAGCACACGCTGACTTCCAATACCTGCTTCCGCTTCCTGGTAGGAAGGTGGATCGCCAGACCTTTCATCTCAGAGACTGGACTTTTGGGGGTGCGGAAAAGGGGAGTCTGTAGGCTCCAGGCTACAACAGCTGCTCTTGCATAAAAGCAAAATCAGGACTGGTGGAGGGAGCCATCTTCAAATGTGTCCTTGGTGATTTTAACGCTCACAGATCTGCAAAACACAGATGAGGCGGGTGCTTCTGACTGAGGCCCTGCTGTGCTGATGCCTGACTGGTTATAACAGAAACCAGTCACTAAGGCTCCGGTAGTTCCGTCCCACTGCGGAATGGCTGTTCCTTGGCTCCCAGTAAGGAAGCTGGTCGATCAGAGGCGCGCAGGGAGCGCATAGGGAGTGACTCAGCAGTTCCCCGAGGCGCTTGTGCAGGCCTACAGCTGGCTTCATTTGGGTTGCTGTCACCCATTTGTAGTTCTAGAAGTTTCAAAAACATCTGCGGTTTGTCTTTCCCCTCTGTCTAAGAGATCTTTCAGCAATGCCCTTCTTGGGTGTGAAAAGTTCCCTCTGAGATGCTCTGGAAGCAGACACTGGGTCACCGTTCCTTCCCTTCCCTCCTCTGCTCACCTTCCAAAGCCCCCACTGAGCAGCCAGCTGGCAGTGCCCCGAGGCTCCGGAAAAGCTGGACTCTGGGCACGCAGGTCCTCTGAACTCTGGTCGGCGTGGGCAGTCCACTCCTTTGGCCTCACCTAATGGACCGGCTATAACTACAAGCCACAGATGTTGCAGAGAGATCTTGGGTACCAGCTACCACTACTCTCTGTTCTTTCAATGCCACTGGTAGGTAGGCTGAGGAGCAAAAGCAAATACTCTCGGCACTCGCTGTCCTGCTGCCTGGGCTGCTTCATCGACTGGCAGCTTATCTGAGAGGCACGCCTCAAAATAGCAACCCTCCCTGTCCTCCATTTGTATTTTCCTCCAGGATGCTATCACCACCTGGCCTCCTATATGTTCCACCTACCTATCTGTTTCTTGTGTGTCTCTCCTCACTAGAATGCAGGCTCCGTGAGGGCAGGGCTTTGGGTTGACTTGCTGCTGTATTCCTGACACCTAAACACGGTCTGGCATGCAGTATATACTCCATAAAGATCCGTTTAAGGAATTCATGATTGGGCTTAAGGAGAATATGGGGCGTAATAGGCCCCGGGTGGCTGTGTTGAAGTCCTAACCTATTCTTCCACAGAAGCTGCCTTTGGTTATTTCCAGCCTGCGTGTTGGGGACTGGGGCTTTTTAAAATTTTATTATTTATTTATTTACTTATTTGGCTGTGTTGGGTCTTCTTTGCTGTGCGTGGGCTTTCTCTAGTTGTGGTGAGCAGGGGCTACTCTTCGTTGCGGTGGGCGGGCTTCTCATTGTGGTGGCTTCTCTTGTTGTGGAGCACGGGCTCCAGGCGCGCGGGCATCAGTAGTTGTGGCACACGGGCTCTAGAGCGCAGACTCAGTAGTTGTGGCGCACGGGCTTACTTGCTCCGCAGCATGTGGGATCTTCCCGGGCCAGGGCTCGAACCCGTGTCCCCTGCATTGGCAGGCGGATTCTCAACCGCTGCGGCACCAGGGAAGCCCCTGGGGACGGGGGCTTTGGGCCCGGCATTTCCTCCTGTGGAGCATCCTCGGCTCACCACACATGCCGCCATTTAGACTGTACAGCTATGTAGTGAAAGGGCAAGAAAGTCATAAAACTCCTGCTAAAGCCAGAGAGGTAACGGGTCAAAATGAAAGCAGCCCACCCAGTCCAGCCTGGCTGAGCTTCTCATTCAGTTTATCTGTTTTATTCATTCAGCAAATATTGGGTGTCTCGAAGGGGGAGGTGCTGTGCTGGGTGGGCCCTGGGGGCATAATAGACAGAAGTGGGGTGCTTCACCCCTACATTGTGGCTGCATTCCATAGAGGAGGGAGGCCCTGATTAAAAGAAAGCACGCAGCCCAATACATTTTGGCACCTTATCGTCGGGGCAAGGAGGAAAAGCAGACCCGGCTGTGCTACTGAGTCCCGGGAGCCTGACGGCACCGGTGGTGGAGGTTCTGGGCAGCCTTCCCCGAGGAGTGACGTTTGAGGTGAAATCTGAAGAGAAGCAGCTAACGAGGCGGGGTGGTGGTGGTGGGGCCTTTCGGGGAGAGCTTTCAGGCACAGGACACAGTATGGGGAGGCGCAGAGACAGGAAGTATTATGGCACACCTGAGGAATTAAGCAAAGACAGCACGTGCTTCCCACCTTCAGCCTGATCGTTATGGAGACACCTGCTTCTTTCTTGCTGGGGTCGAGATTTGAAGGTGAACTTGCCTTTTCCCAAGCTTCCTGAACTTAAATATTTGTGCCTCTTCCCGAATGTTCTTGGCACCTTTTGGAAAAGCCATGCCTTCCTTAGACCCCTTCTGCCTGGAAAAGCCCTACGCAGGGAGGAACTGGTAGCCAAGCCTCTCTCCCTGGATACCTTTCTGTCTCTGCACTGTAGCTGAGTTACACCCCAGAGCTTCCGGAAATCCCTCCAGTGACATCTCGGCTCCATTTCTTGAGGAAATGTTCAGTTCAAGGGTAACGGACTTGAGGTGTGAAAACAAAAACCGCCATCGGTTGACACAGCGATGCCCCTTTTACTGACCGAGCGATAGAGCATGGAATTAAGATTCTAGAGCTTCTAACATTAATGTGTGAAGTCTAACATCCCAGCTGCATGCTCATCATTTAATAATGTAGTTAGTGAGGTCTGAGTTGGGAAAATCCTGACCAGGGCAGTTACAGGGCGTAATACTGTAATTAATGGCGTTAGAAGATCCGTTTTCTGAAAATTAGATTCTCTCTGTGACGGTCATGAGCAACGGCACCATCTTGGTGGAGGGAGAGGGTGGCTTTCTCAGGGACCAAACTTGACCTTGGTGGCTATCTCTAACCAATTGTCATTGACCGCCTGGAGGAGAGGAGCACTTGCCCCACAGACCACCCGGCTGCAAGGCTAGAGGCGATCCCTAAGTCACGGCGGCATCTTTCTAGCAGCGGAGCCTATGTGGGTGTATCATGCCTGTAGGTGGTGAAGGGCAAATATGTTCTAATAACATGGTCTCCGCTTTTGAAGAGCGCTCAGCCATTCATCCGTTTCACAAAGGTGTTTCTTGAGCCCCTGCCGACTACCAGGCTCAAAGTGAGAGTTCCTGCCCCAGCGTTGCTTCTCGGTGGCAGGACAGGCAGGCAAGGGAGCAGGTACTGAGCTTTAAGTGTGAGTGCAGGGTGTGCACGGCCACGGATCCATCCTGAGCACCACCCAGGCCTGAGAGAGTGGCCCCTGGCCTGGGGTTCTCAGACATCTAGAGAACCAGGGAGCTTGAACAGTTGGGAGAGCAACACGTGGCTGGTTGGAAACCCTTGGTCACAGCAGACTGGTGCTTGGGAGACAATGCTTTTGTGTGATGAATGTGATTCTTCGATTTTAAACTAGCTGTTTTGGCTTGGTGTGGACAAAACTCCAGGGAAAGCAATAATTAAGTATTGAACCATCTTCTGCCCTGACGCAAACAACCTTGGTGACTGCAGGTCCTGTGCTGTGTCACTGAATGGCTGATTTGATCACAAATCCTCCCTCACCGGTGGAAACGTCTGAAGAAGGACCTGTTAGTTCAGACTAGTGGCTGCTGATCTAGGTGCCCTTGTTAATCTGTACCACAGCCTTGTTCTCTTTTACAAGAGAGCATATTATAGACTGAAGCAAACCAACAGATGTCTTTCACATAAGGACAGGATCCCTGCCATAGCCTAATTTGTGCAAATTCAAGACTCTCGCTCTCTTGAGTAAAAGCTAAGATAAATGGAAGTGGTGAGACACCACGAAGCTTTGTTGTAAATGTTTCCTCCTTGACAGGGGAGGTGGTCTGCAGTGGTTATTGGCTGTGTGTGTCCAGCATCCTTTCCTTTACCCTCCTTTTGGGGGGACGGTCCCTCTTTCCTTTGGAGACCCCCTTCTCCACCCATGCAGTCGTGGTGGGTCCGCGACCCTCGGTGTGCTGCCCCCTCCTGGCCATAGGGGGGAAGTACATGACCTAGGAGGTCCAGGGGCAGCAACGCACCATCTTGACACGTGAGGAATCCTAGCAGTGGACGTGTGAGTAGAGCTGGGTGCCCCAGGGTCCGGCCCCAGGGCTGATGTAAAAATGGGAGAAAAAAGAAAGTCTCTCTCTTTCTCTGTGTCTCTCTCTGTTGGGCTGGCTTAGCTGGGGCTGCTGGTGGTCATGTTCCCCACCTGTGGGGAGGGACCATCTGTGGCAGGAGTGAGGAGAAGCAGAGGCAAGGGGAAATGTGAGGCGGGTGGTTGGCTGGCTGAGTGGCTGAGTGGGAGAGAGAGTTAGGATGGAGAGATGGGGAGAGAGAGGTAGAAAGAAAGACTAACAGAAGATGCAGAAGCCCCTCCATTCACCCCCATCTTCCCACCCACACACAGCTGGGGTGCAGACTCAGTCCCCAAGGTACTAATTCTTTAGCACACACTTAATTTGGGTTACCCCAATATCCCTTATACCCTAATGAATCTCCTTTATATGCACAGTAGTTGGAGGAAGGTGGTGCTCGCTTGAGAGCAAAGGAGTTCTAACTAATCTGAAGAAGCCACAAGAAAGAGAATGTCTTTTAGTTGAGTGATGTCACAAGACATCTTCAGAAGGGATGCAGTGCTTCAAAGATTCTAGAGCATCAGTTTTGGAAAGGACCAGAGCTGCCATCCTATACAGTAGCTTTGTGGGATTTAAAAGATATTTCTTGAAAAACATGTGGTGGTCATGAAAGTGGGAAAAGGTGGATGAAATAAGCTGTTTAACAACCTTATTGCAGGACTTCTCAGAGCCTTTACAGTGCTGAGGAGCAGTGAACGTCTGCAAGAGGGGAGTAGAGAATGCAGCATTTCTCAAAACATTTAAACGTGAGAGCCTTTTAAAATTCGTTAACATCGCATGGTCGCAATGTAGTTCAAAGTCATTCAAGTCACTCAGGTGGCTGAGACTTGGATTTTGAAGCCACACAGCTGGAACACAGTTATCATCCGACCCGGAAACCGGGGCCCTGTAAGAGCTCTACCATCGCTTTCCACCTTCTCTCCTGCAAGTGTGTTGTGGAAAACAGACATCCAGACTTGACAAGGGGTGCCCTACTGGCGAGACCCTCGCTCTGAGCAAAGGTGGTGTGTGTCTCTGGCAATGACATGAAAGCATTGGCTGGGACACAGAACGGCCAGGTCTAAAAGTGATTTCCCCAGAGCATTCTCATCTAATTCTAACAAGCGGAGTGGGTCCCAGGAGAGCAGGGTCTAGGTGACGTATGGCCACTGTTACGGCACCCAGTTGGCCAAATGTCTTCAGTGGTGATGGGCGTTCACCTGGAAGGTCATTACCGCAGGCATTGGAAGCGCCCCCTAATTTTAGAAACACTAAATAATTCCTATTGGCCACCGAGAAAAAACTCAAGGCCAGTCTGTGTTAATTCACCCAAAGTGAATTTTGACTTATTACTGTCGTTGCTGTTTGGTGCCGTGGAACAAGTTATGGCAAAAGAGTGGCTTTGTGTTTGTTCTCCTGCAGATAAGAAATGAGGAGATCCCTCGTGATGGTGTATTACTGTTCAAATAGGGAAAACAGTGCAAAACCCAGTGTTTTTTCTAAAAGAGAAAAGTAAAAGATTTACATTTTTGAGTCAATATAATACTTATATTTATGCAAACGTGTGTATGTAGTTCATTGGAGCCGTCCTACGATGGTTATTTGAATGTTTCTTTAGGATTTCTAGCTAGAGAGGCCAGAAAGGCCACTAGATGCACCATCTCTGTTTATTGCCCTAATAAGGCACAGGGGCTGGGGCCCTTGGTGAACAAAGGGATGCTCAGATGGGCTTCTGGTGGTCCTTTCTCTGAGAGCAGGGAGAACAGCCCCAGTGACTTGGACTATTCAGAACCCCCCCAAAAAAGGAAGGAGAAGAAATCCACTTTTGGATTATTTATTATAATTATTCAGACACAAGCCCAGGGGCTGGAATGCACTTGAGGAAGCCCCAGTTTGGTGGCCCCGATGTCGTTCCCTAAGAGTTTTCAGGAGTGGGTGTGAATCAGTCAACTGGAATGCCTCTCACAAACGGGGCAAGAAGACGAGGACAGTCACGGGGCTCCACCTGGAAGTCGGAAGACTTGTATGGAATATAAGCCACCTAGGCTGGGTCCACGCATCTTAGATGATATCGTGGGTCCCTTTAGAGGCAATTAGCATCATGACGTACGATGACAAAAAGTACAATGAGACAACGACTACAACAATAGCAACTAATGAGGAAGGGGCCCTTTCTATGTGCCTGATGTGGTCAGTACTGGGCACTTTATATGGAGAGAGCTTGGCCTTGGGAGCAGCGTGAACTGGGCTCAAATTTCAGCTCTGCTGCCTCTTACTGACATGTTCGCTGGCGAGCCAGCCAACTTCTCTGAGCCTCAGTTTCTCCGTTCCACGAACGGAGCTAATGAAATCTTCCTTGTAAGTTTATTGTCAAGTATAAATCCATGCACATGAGACAATGTAAACCAAGTTCATTGCAGACCACCTGACACATAGTAGATGCCTAATAGGGACTTTTCTCCTCTATTGGGAGAAACTATTAGGGCTGATTCTCAATGTCAAATGAAGCTCACCTTGTGAGTATTACAAGGTTCAATCTCTGAATGTGCCTGGACTCAGAGCTTGGATCAGGCTTGGCAACATGATTTGGCCTGAGCTTAACCTGCAGCTGTGGCACCGGAGGGTCTGGGTTGGTGGGTTTTGTTCACTCCCGTTCGACCTGAGCCTGTGTAGAGTGCCAGTACCCACGCTGGGCACAGGGGACTTGCTGATGAATCAGATATGTGGTCCTTGGATAGCGTAGATGGATCCTGTAAGACCCTCTCCTTTGGTTCTGGACTCGAGAAGTCTAGACCGAAGTGCGTTCCAGCCCCTGGGCTTGTGTCTACAAGGAGAGGGGTGGCAATTGTCTGAATAATTGAGACAAAAGTGGATTTTTTCTTCTTCCTTTTTTGGGGGGTTCTGAATAGTCCAAGTCACTGGGGCTGTTCTCCCTGCTCTCAGAGAAAGGACCACCAGAAGCCCATCTGAGCATCCCTTTGTTCACCAAGGGCCCCAGCCCCTGTGCCTTATTAGGGCAATAAACAGAGATGGTGTATCATAGAGGCCGTTGTCCCTCTGCCAGCACTAAATCATTCTAGTAGCTGCTTGATGGGGTAAAGCAATTATGATGCATTTTTCATTCAATCAACTGAATCAATTAATTGCTTTACTCACATAGGGACCAAAAAAAAAAAAAAAAAAACAAATCCCAAAGCCTTCTTGTTAAACAGTAAGCATGCTAGATAGGCTGCTTTTAAATCCAGCATTTACATGAAATTATCTTCTTATATAATTAACAGCTACCAGTTAATAAACGTGCCTCAGATAAAAGAGTAGCCCTATAAATGAACAAAATGAAAAAGCACCATTTAGCATGCTAAAGGTAATAGGAGAAAGCAGGCTCCATCAGGGCTGAGAGATGTTTCCGGAAGAGCTGTTCTCAGAGGCCATGTGGACAGCTGAAAACTGAGAGAGAGAGAAAGAGAGAGAGAGAGGAAGCCTATCATTTAAATATCTCCTGGATGATAAATATGGTGCCTTCCTTGAGAGATGGGGAGTGGGGTGTTCCGCTAGAGGAGTGCTTCATCTCTTGGTAAATATTTTGTTCCCCCAAATAGGATTGGGAATTTCCCGGATTGCCCACAAAAAGGGAAAATTGAGAGTGATGGAGATGCAGAGGCCCTTCCCTAAGCAGTCCTTCAATGTGGTTGGTCAATTACCCTGAGACTAGCTGCAGCATTTGAAATGAAAGGGCCTGCATTACTTCTTGGGAGCTTTTTTGCAAATGAGCATGTCAAAAGAGGCAAGGCTACTGTAGCTGTGGACGAGATTTTACCCAAGGGGATTCTGCAAAGTGAGAGGCAAACCATTCCACCTCTGGAATGCAATATTTATACCTTCATCACGGGAAGGCTCATGACCCTTTTTTTTTAGTTGTGAAGGAAAAAAGGATATATATTAATTTTCTTTTTTGAAATAAAATCTCTCTCTTAATGAAGAGGGGAACTCTCAAACATCAAAATGGAATCCAAGATGGGACACCCTGTCTGGGTATTTTGAAGAGGGTGATTCTTCGGCTGCCAATAAGACCTGGCAGAATATTCGAGACACTTGGCAGGGAAATGGCTTTGTGTCAGGTTAGGATGATTTGTGTGATGTTCAGGTGCAGTTATACCCCAGTCCTTCGTCTTATCCCAGTAATTCAGGGGCTGTAGGCAGAATGGTGGAGCCCCCTTGCAACTCTGAGAGGTGAAGCCATGTGAATCACAGGATATGTCATTCAGGATCTTAGTTTCCTGACCAGGGATTGAACCCACCATCCCTGCTGTGGAAGCACGGAGTCTTAACCACTGGACCGCCAGGGAAGTCCCAGGGAAACATCTTCTGACATCGGCAACGGTGTTCCAGCTCTGGATATCACACAGACACGGTGACCTCCTAGTGACCCTGCTCTCCAGGCCCTAAGGACAGGGACCTACACCCCAGATCCAGAAGCAGAACTCCCTTTCCACTGCAGCGTGGGAAGTCTTCCCTCTAAAGAAGTAATGCCTCTCTCTTTCCTGGGAAAAAAAAAGACCGCAGTGGGGAGGGGAGGTGGTCCCAAATCTCGAATCCAGTGGTGAGCAACCCAGATGGGAGTCTCTCATCTTTCATAGTGTGATCAAACAAGATAATGGAAGGCAAAGTGCTCGGGGAAGCCTCCCAGGCCACCACAATGTAACATAATTAGTGTCATCATTTCCTATTTGCAACATAAACCCAATTTGCTTTCCTGGTACCTCCATAGGTGATGTGCCTTATACAGGTGTGAAAATTGTAGCTTTCCTTGTTTCTTCAGCCCCTTTGTCTGGAACCAGCTGGAAACTGGGGGTGGGATTGTTCTGCTCTTCATCAAGGCTTTATGTAAAGATGTGCAAATGTTTTCTCCTGCTGAACTCTGGCTTGGCTCCCTTGGTATCCAGAGGCCATCCATGGCTCTACAATCTGTTCTGTGGAGGGTACATTATAGTAGTTTTTACTGAGTGCTTACTATGTATTTGGCACAGAGCTGAGCATTTTACATCTATTATGGTATCCTTACAACAGACCCATGAGGGCAATTACTATTATCATCTCCATTTTTACAGATGAGGAAAACTGAGGCTCAGAGACATTGAGTAACCTGCCCAGGGTCACACAGCTAGCAAATGGCTGAGCTGGGATTCAAACCCAGGTTTTTCAGAATCCAAAGCCCCTAATAATCCTCACCACTAGGCTATACTACCTAATAGTTGTAATAAAATTACACATGTATAGTATTCCCTTATGTTTGTATGTTTCACTTCAGCAAAATATTCCAGGACTTATGCAGGACAGGGACACACAGGAAAAGCCAGGTTTGGTCCTTGCATTTGAGAGGCGATCACTGGAGTGGAGGAGTCAGACGTGTAAAGGAAAGATTATACCACAGAGCAGTGTGGGGTGGGGGGAAGCCTGGAGGGTTGGAGGCTCTGATGGAGGGAGTGGCTGCTGAGAGTGACCGTGTGTAGGAGGGTGAATGGGGCTGTGTGAGGGAAGGCAACGCAAAAGAGGCTTTTAAACTGGTCCTTAAGGGATGAAAAGGAGATTTTTTCCCATCAGAGAAGGGATGGGTATGTGTTTAAAGCTAAGGCACAGAACCAGGAAAAGCCTTGAGGCACTGGTGGAAAGAAAGAAGGTCTGAGGTTCTGCAGCGTTGGGGACGTGTTGGACAGCAGGAAGGATGGACAGGGGGCAGGCCTTAGGGAGGCAGAGACTCCTTAATGGGACAAAAAGCACTAATCAAAGCGGGGGGAGATTGCCATGTGGACTGTATTAAGGCAAAAAAGCTGGTCTTAGTTCAGGATGCTATAACAAGTACCATAGACTGGGAGGCTTAGACTCCAGACATTTATTTCTCACAGTTCTGGCAGCTGCAAGTCTAAGATCAAGGTGCCGGCAGGTCTGGTATCTGGTGAGAGCCTGCTTCCTGGTTCATAGATGGCCACCATCTCTCTGTGTCCCCACATGGTGGGAAGACAGACTATCTCTCACTTGTCTCTATTCATAAGGGCACTAAACCCACTCATGGGGGGCTCCACCTCATCATCAGATCACCTCCCAAAGGCCCCACCTCCTAATACTATCACATTGGGCGTTAGGGCTTCAACAGATGGATTTAGGGGGACACATACAGTCCGTAGCAAAACTTATGTTTATCAGAAGACACTCTAAAAAGAGTGCAAAAACAAGATACAGAGAGCAAGAAGAGATTTGCAGCATCCCCTAGCAGGGCTGAAACTTAGAAGATGGAAAGTCCCAAGAGCTGGTGTGGACGGGAGGACTCTCCTATTCTGCTGGTGTTGGTGTAGCTGGTACCACCATTTTGGAACGTGGTCTGGCTGTATTTTCTAAAGCTGAAGACACTCCATGCCCAGCAAGCCTGCTCCTGGTCATGCTCCAAACGGTGCTGTGTGCACACGTGCACCAAGGAACACAGAGTGTTCCGAGCTGTCTTCGTCATAGTAACCCCAGGCCAGACTGCACCCAGATGCCCATCTACTGTAGAAGAGATAAATGCGTTGCGGTTTCCACACCTGATAGAATACTGTACACGGTGTGGATGCGTCACCTTCCGTGACATGCAGCGCTGTGGCTGAATCTCAAATATAATGCACAAAGAAGCCAGACTCAGAAGACCGCTACGATTCCAACTACACAAAGGGCAAGAGAGGGCAAAACTACTTTGTGCCACTAGAAGTTGGGAGGGAACATCTTCTTGGGGAGGGGATAGTGGCTGGAAGGGGACATGAGGGGACTGTTGGGAGCTGGGAAAATTCTGTTTCTCCATCTGGATGCTAGTTGCATGGGTGAGTTCTGTTCGTGAAAATGTTGAACACTTGTGATGTATGCTCTTTACTAAACACGTATTAGATCTCAGTGTAAAATAAAAAGAAAGTTGGGGCCACTAAAAATTGGCCTGTTCCAGTGTAGTGGGATGAATGCTGGCCCCCAAAATGTCGATGTCCTGACCCTCAGAACTTGTGAATTCAACTTTAGTTGGAAAAAGGGTCTTTGCAGATGTGATTGAGTTAAGTGTCTCAAGGTGAGATCATTATGGATTATTCAGGTGGACCCTCAAGGCAATGACAAGTGTTCTTTGGAGAGACACATGGGGGAGAGGAGTAGGCTGTGTAAAGACAGGCAGAAAACAGAGTGATGCAGCCACAAGCCAAGGAGTGCTGGGTCCACCAGAGGCTGGAGGAGGTGAGGAAGGATCCTCCTCTAGAGTCTTCAGAGGGAGAATGACCCTGCCATGATTTTGGAATTCTGGCCTCTAGAATTGTTGGACAATAAATTTCTGTTGTAAGCCACCCACTTTGTAGTAATGATTACAGCAGCCACAGGAAACTAATATAACTAAGTCAACTCAGTCTATATGGGGCTGAGAATAGAGAAGATTTTTTAGGCAGTTAGAGACATATTTAGGGTGGTGATTTGGAATGATCATCTGGTTCTCTTGTGGAGGACGGATAGAAGGGAGGGAGACAAGAGGCAGAGACAACTTAGTCCTTTACTGTTTGAAAAACATGACCCCATGCATCAATTCCTTTTTAAAATTTGATTTTCTTCTCTGATCAAAGTTTAGGGGGTGGAAGGTGAGAAAGTGGCCAGACCCCTCTTCTTTGCTCCCCTGGACTCAGTGTAAGGCATGTGGCAGAGTAAGGACTTAGTCAATGTTGTTTTATTATCTCTTTCTCAACTTCAAGTTTATTGAGGTATAACCTATGTAGAGTAAGAGTATAGGTCTTAAATATACATGTTGATAGTTTTTGATGAACATATACAGTCATGTAACCAACGCCTTACTGAGCATTTCCAGTATCCCAACCTCCTGCCCCATTCAACCACTGATCTGATTTCTATTAGCATAGATTCATTTTGCCTCTTCTTGAATAAATGTCATATAAATGGAACCATACATTTTGTCCTCTTTTATGCCTGGTTTCTTTCATTCAGCATGATG
Organism: Neophocaena asiaeorientalis asiaeorientalis; assembly: GCF_003031525.2. Taxonomy (NCBI): domain Eukaryota; kingdom Metazoa; phylum Chordata; class Mammalia; order Artiodactyla; family Phocoenidae; genus Neophocaena; species Neophocaena asiaeorientalis. The sequence continues at coordinate 6,773,246 of NW_020173770.1, read as the reverse complement.
TTTTTGAGATTGATTCATGTTGTTGCTCAGCGCTTTGGACGTTTTAATTTTTGAGTAGTGTTCCACTGAATGGACATACCGTAGTTTATCAGTTCCCTTGCTGATCGACAGACATTTTGGTTATTTCCAGTTTTTGTTATTATGAATAAAGCAAGTGTTTGTGTGGACATGTGCTTTTATTTCTCTTAGGTAAATGCCTGGGATGTTAAGTGTATGATTGCATAAGGTACTGCCAACTGGTTTTCCAAAGTGGTTTTGTCACTTTGGAATTTTTACAGCCACACCAGGAGGACATGAAAGTTCCAGTTGCTTCACATTATTGCCAACACTTGTTATTATCAATCTTTAATTTTAGCCATTCAAGTTGTTAAAAAGTGGTATCTCATGTGTTTTAATTTGCATGTTGCTGACAACTAATGATATTGAACATCTTTTCATGTGCTTCTTGGCCATTTGTATATCTTCTTGTGTGAAGTGCTTGTTCAAGTCTTTTGCCTCTTTTATTTATTACCCGTTTTATTGATTGATTGATCTGTCTTATTACTGAGTTGTAGGAGTTCTTTATATATTCTGGATGTAAGACCTTTGTCAGATATATACATTAAGATATTTCCTCTCAATCTGTGGCTTGTTTTTTCATTTTAAAAATGGTTGAGAGGCCGGCATATCGCAAAAAAAAAAAAAAAAAAAAAGGTTTCTTTTGAAGAACAGACATTTTTAGTTTTGATGAAGTCCAATTTATTATTTTATTCTTTCAGGGCTAATCCTTTCTGTGTCCTAAGAAATATTTGTCTACCTTGAGATCATGAAGATTTTTCGTCCATGTTTTCTTGTAGATTCATCTCAGTTTTAGCTTTTACATTTAGGTCTGTGATCCATTTCAAATTAACTTTATGTACGGTGTGAGGTAGGGGGTCTAGGCTCATCAGTATTTTTCAATGGAATTAAAAGGCATAGGCCAGGTGAAGAGGGCAAGTGAGAGGAATGTTGGTTTTCAACCATAAGCTAACTAATTCAACAATTATTTTGAGAAGTTACTGGGTGCCAGTCACTGAACTAAGCTCTAGAGTTACATAATAGTATCTAAATAGACACGTCTCCTGCCTGTATGGAATTTATTTTCTAGAAAATAGATAGATATGAAAGAACTACACAAATAAATGTAAATGACTACTGTGGTAGGAACTAAGAAATAGATGTCTCTTGTTTCACATATATTTGGGGAAAGGCTTTCCAGGAAGATACATAGACATCATGACAGAATCGCGATCTGAAGGAAAACTAGGAGGTAATTAGGCAAAATGGGGTGGTGGATTGAGGGACCAGGGTGTGTTGTGTCTGCTGGAGGTCCACACGTGGGGTCTGGTAAGCAGTGCTGAGTTTTTTGTTTGTTTTGTTTTATCCTGAGAACAGTGGGAGGACCCTGAAGTGTTTGAAGGGGTGTGTGTGTGCCATGTGCATCTGTTTGCATTTTTCACACATTCTCCTGCTGCCTGAGGGGGATAGAGACACAGAGCATGAGGCCCTGCAGGATCACGTACTAGGCTTCTGTGGACAGTGGAGCAGTTGTTGGGGGAGAACTTGCACTTCACTGTGGGTGAACCTGGTCTTGGAACAGGAAATGTGGTTGATGCAGTTGCAGTGACTGCACCAAGGTGGGACCTCAGACCCCATGGGCAACAAGGTGAGGGGACACTGGGGCCAAGTTCAACTGTTTGCAGAGCTGTTTCAAACCTAGGATCTCACTTCACTGCACAACAATTTGACCAGGGAAGAGTCATTGCTATTTGTATCTCTTATAGTTTCCTATTTACAGAGGAGGAGACCGAGGGTCAGAGAAGGTGGGGGCTTTGTTTATGAACGCTCTGCCAGGCAAGAGTCAACCTGGCCTTCCTGCTCCAAAGCCCCCTTCCTTCCCCAACGTCACCTGTAACCAGGAATCATGACCAGTTTCATGTGTTTTTCCAGGCTTCAAACTTCCCACTGGCTCATGCTGTGGGGCTATTTCCATGTCAATGATGGGTCTGGGGATTGGGTTGTGGGCAAACCCTTGGTTCAGAGCAGGTGTAAGAAGACTGGGGGCTTCCCTGGTGGCACAGTGGTTAAGAATCCTCCTGCCAATGCAGGGGACACGGGTTCGATCCCTGGTCCAGGAAGAGTCCACATGCCACGGAGCAACTAAGCCCATGCACCACAACTACTGAGCCTGTGCTCTAGAGCCTGCTAGCCACAACTACTGAGCCCACGTGCCACAACTACTGAAGCCCACGAGCCTAGAGCCCGTGCTCCGCAACAAGAGAAGCCACCACAATGAGAAGCCCGCGCACCGCAACCAAGAGTAGCCCCCGCTCGCCGCAACTAGAGAAAGCTCGCGTGCAGCAACGAAGACCCAACGCAGCCAAAAATAAATAAATAAATAAATAAATTTACTTAAAAAAAGCAAAAAGAAGAAGAAGACCGGGTCTGGCGATTTAAGGCTCAGAGATAGTCTTTTTCCGACGACTGAAAACCAACCCAGTGATCTCAGCAATTCTGCAACCACATAGGGAGACATGGACATGAGCATCCTGGTTGGATCCCAAGAGGTGTGGTGGAGAGAACCTTGGATTTGAGTCAGGCCGACCTGCATCTGAACCCTGGGCATCTACTCAGCAGCCGTGACACTCTGTTTCTTTATTTGTAAAATACAGATCATAGTAGTTGTGAGAATACAACGGAATAACCATTTTATGTGAAAATATTATTCCAGCGCTCGGCTCACAGTAGGAGCTTAATAAATGTGAGCTGTTATGGCGGCAGCATTATTCTTCCCATTACTAGGGGGAAAAGTTAGCTCTGTGGTTGCGGTGCTATTAGCATCACCACTACTAAGGGGGAAAGGACACGTTGATTTATTCCTTGGGAAGTTCTCTTTTTGTGCCAGCCAAATGCCTGGTTTGGAATGCCATGGCACTCTGAGGGTGCTTACGGTTTCAAACCATAAGACTGACTTGCGGTCATAATCCTTTATGTGCGTGTAGCATTTTTCGCTTTGCAAAGCACTGTCACCTCTCTTATTGCATTTTTATCACCAAACAACCCTCTGAGGTTGGCTGGGCAGGTGTGCTTATCCCTGCTTTCTAGATGAGGAAATGGAGACTTGGAAACGGGCATGATTTGCCCAGGATCCCAAGGACAGGCGATGATAAAGGCATGATGAGAACTTGGTCAGCTCTTCTAACTTGCTCCCAGCAGCGTGTGGGCAAGAGGCACATGTCTATGCAACATTCTCCCAGGAATAATCTTGACAGCCGTCATTTATCAAGCACCTACTGCATATGGGGCCCGGGGTAAGTTAGGTGCATTCATTCATTTTATTCCCCTCTGTAAACCCATGAGGCTGATGTCGTCCTCGTTTTACCTGTGAGGAGGCTGCTCTCCCAGAGGTGAGGTTAGCGGCCTGAGATTCCCCCGATGGTAAGTAAGGGCTGGTTTGGGATTCCCATCTGAACCAACCCAATGGCAAAACTGACTCTCTCTTATCTCTCGTAATCTGCCCCTGAGAAGAGAAAGGAACCACAAAATTATGAGCTGCAGGAACTGCCAGGATGGACATGGGTTTGAGTAGTTTTCTATTTTAACTGGGCTAAATGAAACCTTTATCTTCATGACCATTGCTATCATGGCTCGGTGGATGTCTGGGTATCTGTTTAGGAGCTAACAGGTTTAGTTTTATTGTTTTGTCAAAATACTGCAGAAATCAATATATCTCCATAATTCAGTGTTATACCAAGAGGAATTTTTGTGCCATATATAGCAAAAATTGTATTATACTTTTGAGATCGTAGGTAATGATGACAAAGTGTTCTGTGTTCAATTCCAGCATTAACGTCTGGTTTGAACAAAGCTTGAAATATGATCTCAGAGCTAAGAGGCTTTAATATTAAGATCTTTAACTGTAATTTATGTGACAGAAGATAGGGTTTAGCATAATAAAATGTAATGGGTTCCTCAAATGAAGAGGACGAGAGACAATTGAAAACAAGGTAAAAATGGTAAATTATAAATAATGGTAAATCTACCTTTATGTTGTTACTTCATTTATTTTTGATTTGTTAGATAGGCTCTATAATTTCTCATTTTCCCATGTTTCAGAACAGGACATTTCTCAAATGGTACCTATTTGAAATAAGACCTGGACTCACCATTGGCCTTAGCTCTCTGTTTAAGGGGGTATGAAATTTCTGCCATAGTTCTTGTTTTCCCCTGGTGCTAAGGTTTGATCTGTATAATTCTATTAATCTATTCTGTTGTCCTTTTTCTCTTTGTCTCTTTTTCTTCCTGGTATTTATGGGTTGGTTAATATTTTTAAAATCAGCCTCTATTTTATAAGTGCTGTAATGTAAATTTCTCTATAAGTTAGGCATACATTAAAGACTTTAGACCCCAAACTACGAAATCACAAAATGAAAGAAGAGGAAGCAGCTTTGTTTTATCAGAGGAGGGAGCACGTGACCCTGTGTATTCCCTTTGGCTTCTGAGCTACCCGGCTGCTGAGGCTGTGATGGTTTATGGAATTTTTATTACCCTCTCGAAAGAAAAAAGGTAGCAACTTTTCAGAAGAGAATTACCTGGAATTTCGCCTGTGAGATCTTGGATAATAAACTTTTACTTTCTAGTCACTCTTGCATTTTCAAAACTCTCTTTCTTTCAAGGTTTGGAAATAAACAGGCAGAGATGGTATAGAAAATGAAGGAAGGCCTTAGGATGAAATCTGGCCTCTGGGGCTAGGGTATTTTGGGGGAAGAGCCCTGATTCAGCCTGGATGAGCAGTGATGAGCCAGTACCATCTTAGTGGGATGGGGTCGAATCTGAGCAGAAGTCTTGCCTCCCCGCAGGAAGGCAGGCGCGAGAGAGAGCAAAATTCACCTCTCACCCATCCCAGTTGCTTCTGCACCCATTTTTGAAGCATTCACTTTGGCTTCAAAGTGATAGGAGAGGAATTAATTAGCCTGGACTCCCCGGTTCTCCTTCCTCTGGGGTTGAGATGGGTCGCAGCAGCCTCAGCCCACAGAACAAATGTGAATGTGGTTTTGTCCTGGACCCATTGATCTGCTCCCTTAGAGTGTCAGCAAATGCATTTATGCTACCTGCTCTTTATGCATTTGCCTAGAGGGAGTGACTCTGTGACACTTGCTTGAAGACGCCTCCCCCCAGTCCCCCCAACCAAGCTGAGACTTTTCAAATGCAAACATCCTGGGAGGGCAGCTGTGTGTCATCAGATGCTGCAGTCTGGGTGTGAGCCGCTTGGGGCCCTTTCCTCCCGGGACAGGAGGGACCTTTAGGTATTCCAAGTAGAAAAGGGATTTAATACAGGGAAATAGAGGTTTATGCTGCCTTCGGAAGGGCTGAGGAACAGCTGCTTAGGAGATGCCCAGCGTCTCCCCTAGAAACTGCCCATCCTGGGCGTCCGTAGCCTCAGTTGGGGCTACCTCTGCCAGCCTCACCGCCTGCATCTCCGAAGTGGGGGATTGAACTTCAGCCCACAGATTCACACTCTGTCCATACATCTGCCTGCAGCTGCCACTGGAGATTAATAATGGCTCCTTCCTCCTTTCCACCGTCCAAATCTTGCACAGCAAGTTCATCCGCCGAGCCCAACCCAGAACCACATGGCGAGAGGGATCTTGGATTCAGTCTGGCTTTGCCCGTGTGGTACAGAGGAGGATGCGCTGGGGACCACGGAGAATCCAGGACATTCCCTCACCTCCGTCCAGGCACGGAGGCCCTCTCTTCCCCCACTGCCACCAGCCTGACTCTGGGGCGCGGTAGGGGGACCTTTGCTGGCCATGGCCACAGTCAGGTTCCTGCTCATCCACCCCTGCCTCCTCCAGTTTTCTGGGTCTGATTTTCTTTCCTTCCTCGCAGTCCTGGAACGCTTTCATGCTCTCACTTTGCCATTATCTTTCCAACTCCTGTTCCTCCCCAGGTCTCAGCTTCGATGTCACTCTTTTAGGGACACCTGACCCCTAAGCCCAGGCAGGCCCCATTGTTTGCTCTCGCAGGACCCTACACTTTTCCTTCATGGCTTGTAACACGTGTAATGAAAAGCTCATCTGTGAAATTACTTGTTTACTCTTCTGGTCCCCTGCCAGGCTAAATTCCACAAAGTCAGGAACTCTTTCTTGTTCACTGCTCTGTCCCCAGAATTCCCTGCAGTGTGGCCCTCAAAAAATATCTGCTGTTTGAATGGAGGGGTGAAGCCATGTTTTCTATTATTTTCAAAACTAGATCATTGCTTAAGAAGCTTTGTAGCACGCTAGATCATAAAATTAAATTACAATGAGTCCTCATTCCTCCTGAGTTGTAAAGTACTTTACAGTTTACAAATCACTTTCTCTTCATTCATTCATTCATTCCTTCAGGCATCCATCTAGAAAGCATTTCTGGAATGCCTACTGTGAACATGACACAGAGTAGGTCTGCAGTTTACCTGAGGCTCAGGTGGTGGATGGACCAGCCCCTTTCTAAGTGGCTGAGAATCAGTGTGTACCCACTGCCCCACACTGCCCGGGGCCATGGCAAGTGGGTGCTGGTGCGCCAGGAAGATGTAAATGAAAACAAGACCTGGGATTATAGTAATCCTTTGCGAATTGTTCTGGGCATGCCATCTAAGGGGTAGACTCGTCACCAGTGAGTGCTAGAAATCTGCTCATCAGTAAAAGCTATCAGACATGGCGTGACTTTCGGCAGCCTTCCCCGACCCCCACCCAGTGCCAATGCAGCGTATTCAGAACTGACCTTCACACTTTCGAAAGTATCAGCCTGCTGAAATCCCTTATTAGCAGGAACCCACTGTGGATTAAATGAAATTCTGTAGCCCAAGGAAACATATCTGTGGGTCAATAGTCCGGTAACATGAGAAGTGTTACACAAGGGAATGTGATTTATGAAAAAGTTTTCTGAATTTGCAGCTGTTTTCTTTGAATCCATTAATGCCGAACATTTAGGCAATAGTCTAAATATTTACAATTTGCTGGAAATGAACTGCCACACCAAGTGTTGGGCGTGGAAAGCAAAAAGCAGCGGGGCTGAGGTGGCCTCTTCCCTGGACCCGCCTTTCCCAGCCCTGTCCCTCCCACCCTTGCATTCATCTGGCAGGTCTCAGAGTGCCCAGGCCTTTGCCAATCCCCGCTCCACTGGGCCAAGTGAGGGAGGAGATGTTGCCTGATGATGGCCCTCAAGAGAGAGACCCGGCAGGTCCCTGAATCCTGCAGCGAGCTGGGCGTCTTTTCAATTCCAGAATTCCATCAGATGCAGGAGGCGTCTGTGAGAGACTTTTCATGGCTTTGTTGAGAAGCAGTTAAAAGGATGGTTATGTGATTCAGATAAAACAATCTGCAGGGTCTGGGTTTGGTTGATTCCTCAGCGTAAACTGGTAGTTGTATTATGGAGGTGTTTGTTCTGTGCTTATATTAGTCAGGGATTTCCAGAGAAATAGAACCAATAGAATATCCCTATCTATCTATCTATCTACCTATCTATCTATCTGGCTATGCTGAGAAGTCCCACAGTCTGCCCCCTGCAAAGTGAAGATCCAGGAAAGCTGCAGGTGTAACTCTAGTCTGAGTCTAAAGGCCTGAGAACCAGGGGGGCCAGTGGAGTAAATCCCAGTCTGAGGGCAAGAGAGACCGCTGTCCCAGCTTATGCGGCAGGTGGGAAAGGACCAAATCCTCCCTCCCTCTGCCTTTTGTTCTATTCAGGCCCTCAAAGGATTGGATGGTGCCCACCCACATGGGGGAGAGCGATCTGCTTTACTGAGTCCACATTCAAATGCTATTCTCATCTGGAAACACCACCACAGACACGCAAAAATAATGCTTCATCCGGGCGCCCCGTGGCGCAGTCAAGTCAACAACATGAAATTAACCGTCACATGTGCTGCTGCTTGCTCCAGCCTGGAGGCATCTGTAGTGCCCAGCCACGCCCTAGCTCTTCCTCAGTCAGTGCCGCTAAGGAGAGGCCAGCATAGGTGGGGCAGTCCCTAGCCCTCAGGACTGGATCACCCTGGCCAAAGGTTCTGTGAGGCCTCACGCTGGGCCTGGGACAGTAGTGAAGGTCAGGGCCTGAGGATACTGCCTGTGAGGCTGGTGGCCACTTGGATCTGGTAAAAAATGGATTTCATTCTGGCTGACTTTAAGCGTTGGATGTTTCCACGCAACTGTCATATGAAGGCTGGCTTACAGAGTTCTTCCTTTGGTTTGGAACCTCTGATTCAATTTTTCAATGATAAAAGAGTTCATTTATTTTGGGGCCCTGGCTGACTGCGGAATTCAACCACACCATGCTGAGGAGGTGGTAGGGGTGGCAGAGTTACACGTGGACAAAGTGCTCACCTGAGAAGGTCAGGATGAAAATGTTTCCTGAATGGGTTTGCAGCGCTCCCTGGAGAGAGGAGTCTTGCTGACAGTAGTCAGGCTCTGTGGCTTTGTAGCTGCAGGAACACTGCCTCAAGTTTTGTCTTCTATAATGAGCCTGTGATGCAAGCAGCTTGGTGACCTTTGGGAAGCACGTGCTGCCTGTCCCACAGGGACCTGCATTGTGTTCCTGGTGAAGAATTTGGGGGTGGGGAGGTAGGCCTTCCTGCTCAGGCCCATGTCTCGTGGGGTCTCTGCTCACAGCTCCTCCCTTGTGTTCAAGTGGGTCCCACTCCTCCGCATGCCTCCCACCTCCGGACTGCTCTGTCCCCACACCTACCTGAAACCCCCTCCTGACCCCTCTCTCCCCTCTCTATCTGATCACATTCTATTGGGCCTGTAGGGTCAAGCTCAAGGTTTACCTCACCCACGAAGCCCACCCCAGCCCTCCTTGCCTTAATTCTGTCTCTGAGATGGGACCAGGGTCAACTGATCAGTTGCCTGTTCGTGGAAATATACACGGTTCCAGCACCCTCTTCATTCCAACCTCCACTCCCAACGAGCCTTGTGCCAGCTCGACACTGTCCCTAGGAATCAGGCCGCCAATCAGCAGTTTAGGTACCTGGCCTCAACGCTTACCCCAGTTCCACCCAGATACCTTTGGAATGGCTTGTAAAATGCAGATGCTGTCTCAAGAGTGTAGGGGGTTTGCCAACTAGTCAGTCATGAGCCTGAAGCTCTGGAGCGGCTTCTACATCCTCATGAAGACGGCCCGGTGCTCCTAGGGTTGCTGGAATCCTGGCAGAGCCTCCTGGGGTGGCTGCGATCTAAGAGACGCAGAGAGCCTCGCAGGCGCCAGGGCCGCCCACCACCGAGTGTGCAAGTCTGCAGGCCAGTCCCCCTACGAACGTCTGCCCCCCAGCCATCAGCAGCTCTCCCCTCTCCCTCCTTCCCCCAGCTGCCCACAAAACAACAGGCTGTGGTCAGGTGTTTTCCAGGGCACGTCTCCCCTCTAGCTGAGGGACCTGGGCCGCTCTGGAGAAGAGCTGGACTCAAACAGGTCCGGAAGGGCTCTGGATCGGGCCAGCGAAGCGACACTATCGTGAGAGGCTGTGCATCTGTGCACTCAGCCCCCACCCTGCTCCACTCCGGTTATCCGTCCCCAAATCTGAGGACGGTTTTGCGTAGACAAATTTCCTTAAGTGACGAAAATGTGTATGAATGACATTTGTTCTCAATGGGGTGGAATTAAAGATATCTTTGGGTGCCACCTTAATATTCAGGGTGGAAAGGGCCTTTTCATGGATTTTCCTGGTATTTCCAAGGGACCAGTGTAGGTGGCAAGCAAGTCCGTTTGGTTGGGTGGGGCTGTTATCACCCACCATCTACCTGCACTGACTTCTTGAGAGGCAGAAACCCTCCCAGCCTGCGATTTCTGGAAGGAGGCCTTGCTTTCATCACCATCGTCATCATATCTTTATCCAAACTGAGGGAAATGGCTGAATCCATTTAACCATGTACCTTTAATTCTAACAAGCTCTCCATCCCCTCCCTCCCTCTAACCTTTTCTAAACCTCTGCTGTAACAGGTTTTAGAATTTGATTACAGCACCATCTACTGGGTGCTAGATTTCCCATTTTTCTAGGCCTTTCCTGCATGTTGGGTTTTGCTCCTTCTTCCTGTTTTCTCCTCCTCTCTCCTCCGCTCTTTCTTCCAGCAGAAGTACCAATTGTTAAGTTTGAAAATGTGCCATCGATTAATTCATAAAAGTGAGCCTCTACTAAAATGACAAAAATCCCTTGCCAATAAATACTTATAAAGACAGTGGCCCGCGCTTACCGCGATGCATTTCATATGGTTATTTCCTGGGATCAATAATCTCATCAGTAGGCTCAGTGATGGGGACGTCACTGTAATGAATGGCTGGGTGCCGCGGCCATCAGAAGTGTTGTCCTTAGCCCTGTCACCTCGGAGTTGCCCAAGGGCATGACGGGAATCAGGGCTCCGCCTGGCCAAAGGATTAATCACAGTTATCCCTAACTCATATTCGTGTAATTTGCCTTCCTTATGCAGCCTGCCCTGAATTGATCAGCATGGATTTCTTGCTGCACAATAGGCCACTCTTGCAGTGGTGAGGAAAGTGGGAAGGACTCCGTGTACATGGCGGGCAAGGACAAATCGCATTAGTCACACTCAGGAATTAACGAAAGCGGAACACACCAGAGCGTCCCTGAGGTGCGCTTATGGAAGCCCAGTGAGGACTTCTTAAGATGGGATGGCTCTGGGTGCTCACGTGTGCTCTGTCGGGGCCAGGCCTTGCCGTGGGCCTCCCTGGGTCGCTCGTGGCCACTGGAGGAGCAAGGAGCCAGGCCAGCAGGGGGAGGAGACCCTTCTCCTCCCAGTTTCCTAAAAGGCATTGGCCGTGCTTTTCCAGAGACCTGGTTAAAAAAAAAAAAATCCCGGGGTTTGGGTTCCCCTGAGATGCTGACTGATACGGAATATACGTCAACAGAGGCCACGGCTCCGTGGTTACAGTGAGGGGCTCCAGTCAGATGTAAAACCAGCCAGCTTCCTCCACTTGCCATGGCAAAGGCAACCTAATCACTGAATTTCTTTCACCCTAGATGTGGAAGTGATGGGTTGCAGAGGCACGTCTAGACCTGCAGAGCATCTCCTTCTCTTGAATAACTGTCCTGGCTGGTCCACTGGGCAAGGGCTGGCTCTCACCATCTCATACCCACAGAACCTTTTCTCACCTTTGTGCCTTTGTGGAGGCTGGTCCCTCTGCCTGGGATGCCCTTCTCTCTGCTCTTTCCCCCTGAACCCCAGCTGAACCAGCAGCTTTGAGTTGAGTTCCTTGCTGTCCTAGCAGGTAGTCCCCTCCCCGCTCCCCAGTCCCACTGGCCTCGTTCACCCCGGGGGTGCAGAGCGTGCCACCGTCCGTTTAGACGTCTGTCCACTCGCCTTCCCGACTAAGCCAAGAGACCAGGACACGCTGCCTCCTTATCCTGGTATCTTTGTGTCCCTGTGGCCTGGCACACAGGGCTCTCAATCAGTTTGTTCATTCATTAACTCACCCTTATACGGTGTGCTGAGCGCTTGCTTTGTTCTAGGTGCTGGGGCCCCAGTGGTGAGCAAAGCAGCCTGATCTTGTCCTCGTGGAGCGAGCAGTCTAACGGGGGGGCAGGGAACAGACGTTAATCAGATAGACCCACAATGAGGATGGGTACTAGAGAGAAGGGGACGAGCACGACAGGAGCGGAGCCCAAAGATCAGGGGAGGATGCCTGGGGCAGGGGATGCTTGACCTGAGTGGCAGGGTAGGACGGGGGATGGGATGAAGGTGGGTGGGAAGGTGGGCAGAGGAGGATGTCCCCAAAGGGAAGAACGTTGCTGTCCCCTAGAGCCTTAGAGGGAGCGTGACCCTGCCAACACCATGCCTTTGGACTTCTGGCTCCAGAAATGTGAAAGAATTAATTTGTGTTGTCTTAAGCCAGCCAGGTTGTGTTGCTTTGTTATGGCAGTGCTTGGAAAGTAACACAGCAGGTCTCAGGAAACAGAGAGTACAGCCCAACGTGGCTGGGCGGCGGAGAAGAAGGAGAAGAGGGAGGCTGGTGAGGTAGCGGCGAGGACCGCGGGGTCCTGTAGTCATGCTGGAGATGTGTTCTCTGTCCTAAGAGTGAGGCATGTCAGTGAGGCCCTTCTGCCGCAGTGTGGGGAGTCCTGGAGGGGCAGGCTTGAGAGCAGGCAGGGCAGAGGGAGCCTGGGGATGGCTCCACCGAGGGTGGTGGTGGAGGGGCCGATGGGGGCAGGGAAGCGGAGGAATTCCCGAGATACAAGGTAGATGGTCGGATGTATAAATAATGAAGGAATGATTGGGACCAAACCACCTACAGAGGAAGAGAGGAGACTGGCTTTCAGCAGAAATCGCCTGTGTACGTGGAGCAGAGAGGGGCCAGGCTGCCTTGGGACAGAGGCAGGATTGCCACCCCTCCCCCACGATAATGGCCAATTTAAGCATCACAGTCTTGGAACTACCCCGCAGCCCCATCTCTGAGAGAGACACAGGAGGCTGCCGCCATCCTCAGGTTACAGATGGGTGGGTCCCAGAGAGGCTGAGTAACCTACCTTGGGTCCCCCAGCAGTGACAAAATTGGCACTAGAAACTGGTTCTTCTCCTAGTGCTCGGTTCAAATTTCTTCTCACCGTGCAACTGTTAGACGCCTCCTGACAATGTCTCACTTGTATCCATAAGCGCGTGTCAGCCTCTTAAGATGGTTCCTAATTCATTTTCTCTCCTAAATGCTTTTCCATCTGGTTACATGATCTGCATCTTGATTCTTTACGGGGTGGAACAAGGGGAGACATCAATAAATGCATCAGATACACAACTTAAAGAAGCAGAGGGCCGAGTCAGTCGACCCCTGCTTCCTGGTGACACCGCTGGGGGTCAGCCTGTGGCCCGAGCATCTTCAGGACATGAAGTGCTTTTATAGAGGGGGCAGCCCCTCTCCTGGGCGGATGTGTGATGGAAACTCCAGCTTCATGATGAGAGATGGAAGAGGAAGGGGCTTGGAGCCTCTGGGATCAGTCCTGGGCTGTCTTCCAAGAGTCTCCCTTATGGGAAGAAGGCTCTGTGGCCTTCATAGGCAGCCTGGGGCAATGGGAAGAGGCAGTGACGAGACCCACAGTCTGCCCTGCCTCTACTATGTCCTAATGGTCTCTTTGGGTTTCTCTAGGCCTCAGTTTCTTCATCTGTAAAAGGGGGGATTGGACTAAATGACCTATGGGGATATGTTCAACTCTAAAGTGGGATGACCATAATCTTATTCTTTTTTTTTTTTTTTTAAAAACGCAGACTTTGTATAATCCTTGCAAATTTGAGTTATGCCTTGTGGAGTCACAGCCACAGAGCTCACCAGTGTTCTCTCGGTTCTGGTCTTAGCCCGAGCTCTCAATTGAAAAATGCAATTCTTGTGCTCACGTGTTATCAGAAGGTGACGTTTTTCCAGGTGTGTTTGTCAGTCTGCTGTTTGCGGTGCTCCTGGATCGGGCCCCGTCCTGCACAGAGTCCTTCCTTTCTTCTATTCCTGCAGCTCCCTCCCATCAACCCACTGATTGTATTAGTTAGCTTTTGTCTCAAAAATGCTGCTTAACAAACCACCCCAAAACTCAATGGCTTAAGAGAACAATCGTTTCTGTTCATGGATCACTGGATCGGCTGGAGATCAGCTGATCTTGGCTGTGCCCATTCATGTGTCTGGGGATCTGCTTGGGATCAGACCATCTAGGCTAGGCTCCCCTGGGTGGTTCAGCTCTTCTCCACGTGCCTCTCATCCTCCTGGGCCAGTGGACGAGCCTGGGCCTATTCTCCTCATGAGGATGACAAAGGCACAAGGGGCAAACCCAAGAGCACCGGCACTTGTCAAGTCTCTGGCCACACGTGGCCACTAACACTCCATTGGCCAAAGCAAGGCACATGGTCAAACCACAGTCAAGGACGGGGAGGTGTCCTCTGCCTCCTTAGTGGGAGGAATTGCAAAGTCACGTGGCGAAGGGTGTGGATGCAGGGAGGAGCGAAGAAGCAGAGCCCTTAATGTACTCTGTATTTTTACACATCACACGTACACACTGATACCGCCTTCATTTCATATTTGTACTTCCCTTCTCCCAGGGACAACCATGGTTTTCACCAACACCAATCTAGTTGCTAATATGCTCTATCCTCAAGGCATCTGAAACACCATCAGAATGCTGTCAGAATTGCTCCCACCAATAAGAAAATCACCAAGTTAAAGTGGCAGATTTCTCCATAGCTCTTCTTGACCTTGGAATGCATCACAGTAAGGGTATAAAGTGAGAGGCGTAAGTTCAAAAATTCCTTGAATTTATTCTCTATTCTGAGTGGTTATGTTATAAATTTGCCATTCATTTAGATTCATTTGTTTCCTTTTGTCTTAGTTTCTAGGGCTTGCTTTGTTCATCTTTGTTGATTTAATATTTTGAACATTGTATAATACACAAACATGGTTCAAAAGTCAAAAACCATATAAATGGGATTACTCAGAGGAATCTCACCCCCAATCTCTTCCTTCCACCCCATTTCCACTGACTTTCTGCAGGTAGGCATTTTCATTAGTTTTGGTTTATCCTTCTTGTTTACCTTGTTAAAAAATAAGCGTGTATGTGTATACATGCATAAATTTTACCTTCTGTCTTATACAAAAGGTAATATATATTAAAAGGTAATGTATATATTAAAAGGTGATATATATATTGAAAGGTAATATATATTAAAAGTATGTATACATATACGTTTGAATCTTGCTTTTCTTCAATTAACAGAGATCCTGGAAATCACTCCATATTATCTGTAGCGATCTTCCTCATTCCCTTCTATGGCCGCAGAGCACTCTGTCTGGGGATGTGCCCTAGTGTGTCCAGCCAGGGGCCTAAGGGCATGCATCTCAGCATGGCAGATTCTCATACTGTGACAGCTTGGCCAAGGGCTGAATGTTTTGCCAAATTCCCCTCCAGAGGGGTTGTGCTATTTTGTACTTGCACAGATAAAATACGAGAGTGAACACAGGCCCGGGTTTGATGGGGACACTTAGGCAAACAAAATGAAAGTTTGGGCAGTTATCCAATGACCTGAGATTCTGTGGACACGGAACTCTCAGTTTCCCACACCAATCCATGTTCAGTGCTGGCACTGGCTTGAATTTTCTGTATCTCTTTCTCAGGAGCTTATGTCTTTTGTGTGTGTAGCACTGTGTTGTAACTGTAATCTGTTATTGCTGTAACAAATTATGACAAACTTGGTGACTTAAAACAATAGAAATTTATTCTCTTACAGTTCTGGAGGCCAGTCTCATGGGCCTAAATCAAGGTGTTGGCAGGGCCGGGCTCCCTCTCGAGGCTCCAGAAAGGGAGCCATTCATGCCTCTTCCAGCTCCTGGTGCTGCCAGCATTCCTTGGCTTGTGGCCGCATCACCTTCCCCTCTGTATGTCTGTGTGTAGAATCCTCCTCTACCTCCCTCACTTAAGGAGATACGTGAATGCATTTAGGGAACATGGAATAATCTAGGATGACCCCCATCTCAAGACCCTTAATCTAATCATACATCTAAAGATCCTTTTTTTGTTGTTTCTAATTTAAGTAGAATTGATTTACAATGGTGTGTTAATTTCACGTATACAGCAAAGTGATTCAGTTATACATATATATATCTATTCCTTTTCAGGTTCTTTTCCCTTATAGGTTATTATAGAATATTGAGAATACTTTCCTGTGCTATACAGTAGGTCCTTGTTGGTTATCTATTTTATATATAGAAGTGTGAATCTGTCAATCCCATCCTCCTAATTTATTCCTCCTCCTCCCCTTTCCCCTTTGGTAACCAAAAACTTGTTTTCTACACCTGTGAGTCTGTTTCTGTTTTGTAAATAAGTTCAT
Source organism: Neophocaena asiaeorientalis asiaeorientalis (assembly GCF_003031525.2). Taxonomy (NCBI): domain Eukaryota; kingdom Metazoa; phylum Chordata; class Mammalia; order Artiodactyla; family Phocoenidae; genus Neophocaena; species Neophocaena asiaeorientalis. The sequence goes on along the minus strand of NW_020173770.1, from coordinate 6,757,395 downwards.
TTGTATCATTTTTTCTAGACTTCACTTATAAACAATATCATATGATATTTGTCTTTCTCTGTCTGACTTCCTACTTGACATGTAAGGAAGATTTCATTTCTTTATGCTTCTACATCAAATCCCACCTGGACTCCACTTGTCCACTTGGCAAGAATTCCCCACCAGTCACCTCAGGGCCACCCTTCTCTTCCTGGGGATTGTGTCAAGATTCCAGGGCACAAGCAGCCCAAGAAAAGGAAGGTGAGCCTTCTGGTCATTCTGGTCACCACTGAGTAAGCCCCTTGCCCAGCTCCACTGGAAGCTTTCTGAGTGGCTGTGGTCCTTCTGTGCCCTGAGGCCCAAGCATCCTGGTAGCAAGGCCAGGCTGGTGGTCACCCCACCATCATGGGGATCTGCCAGCAACCCTCTCCCAGATTCAGCCCTCAGTGCATTGCATGCAGGTGGGCTCCAAATGTCCTCCTCTCCCTGCACCCTCACAGGTACATCCTGTCCCAGTCCAGGTGGGCCCACCTCCTCTCCCCACATCTTCCCCCGAAGCCCAGAGTCCCTCCCTCCTCTGCCCCTATTCAAAAACAAGGTCTGTTTAGGGTGGCCTCTGAGGTCCTGACAAACGCTCTTCTTTCTACAGATTAAAAGCCCTAAAACCTATACCCCCCACTGCGGGGAGTAAGGAAAGATCAGACTCTAAATAAATCTGGCTCACCTGGGGGTGGGGTGGGTACAAAGAAGAAAATTCCTTTTATTCCCTAGAGTTCATAACAAAGAAAAAAAAAGAACCAGACACGATTCACCTTTCAGCGGTGGCCGTAAAGGAGCAGATGTTCAGTCCCCCTGAGAGAGTGGATTCTCTCTCGTGCAGCACCCCTCCCCCACCCCGCACCTCCACGGGCCGCCGTCCACGGGTGACACAGAGTAACACAGAAGCCCGAGGCTAGTCCCTGACAGTGACAACAGGGGTGTCGGTTCCCCCGGCCTGGGACTGCCTGGAAAAGGAGGCGGATGGGGTCGGAAGCAGAATCCACGAAGAGCTGGCTGAGTTGCTGAGACCCCACGGGAGGACTGCGCAGCCCTGGGGATGAGAACTCAGCACAGGAAGGAACCTCGCCGCCTCCCCTGGAAGCCGTCTCCTGGGCTCCACTGACACAAGACAGAGGTTGAGCGCTGTCCCAGGGAGAGAGACCCAGAGGTGGGGAGGCGCCTGGGGGAGCAGGTCTGGGGGAACCTGTTAGAAAGAGCACCTGAGGAGACCGAGGACCGGAGCCCTTTGCTCCTGTTCCAGGAAGTTCGGGGAACACAGGTCGGGCTGTTCAGGTGAGCGAGTTGTTCTTAGAGAAGCAGCAGCAGCAGCAGCCGTGCCGGAAGTCTCTCTGGAAAGCTGGCAGTGTGAGCACCGCCTCTTCTGTGCCGTTTAGTCTCATCCACAGCCTCGTTGAAAGGAATCTGGGGGCTTTGCGCCTCTGGCTGTTCCAAAGCGGCTGTGAGTTCCTGGGAAAGAGGGTAGAGTTACTTATCTCAGAGGTGGCAGATGCCTTCCGTGCTCTCTGGTCCTCTCTCTACCGCGCGTGTGAGTGATGCTATGGAGGAGAACAGACGTGGGGCAAACAGGGCATCTCGGTGGTTCCCTCCGGGCTCCTAGCCCTGATTGCCTCTTAGGTGATTTCTCTTTCAGCGGCAGTCCTGGGAGAAGGATGGTGCTGCTGTTACAGATAAGGAGCCAGGGTGCTGAGGGCAGGAGATGCTTGTTCTGGCCACACAGGGAGGGAGGAGCAGCACAGGTTCAAACCCAGGCATTGTGGCCCCCCACCCCCGTGCCAGCGTCAGCACCCTATGCAGAGGCACCTAAGGCAGCTGTCGGGCAGCACCTCCGGATTGGGTCATCTGCATAAGCCTGGGAAGCGAGGACTTGGCAGGCTGCCCTGGAAGTATGCTATTTTGTGAGATTAATCACAAAATCCGTTCCCTGGCATTTCCTGCTACCCTCCTTCCATCCCCTAACACAGGCAGCAGAAGAGCAAAACGTCAGGTAACGGGCTTTTGACTTTCAGCAGCCTAGGTCTGAGCACAGAAAGATGTTTGGAACAATGCAAATCAACCAACGCCAGTCTTCCTACCCTGTGGCTGGATAACTTGAAGCAGGAAGTGAGCGGGGAGCAGAGGGCTTTGACTTTCACAGGAAGGGGAGGATAAGCGGACCCTTCTCCGGATTTGGAGACTGAGAGCAGAGGATACTTGCATGTCCCATCCCCGGGGTAAGGTCCGGGGAGCTGGTGGGATCCCAGAGCTGCTCTTCACCCATCACGGGGCCAGAGCCACGGGCAGAAGTAGCTAGGCGCTGGGTGTGTAGGCAAAGGGATTTTGAGTGACCCAAGAGTGGTGCAGGAGCGGCCGCTGACCCTGGGTGCTGAAGAGGCTCTGGGGGGAGGAGGGCTGTGTGGGAAGGGGGAGGGGGAGAGATTGTGGGGATGAGCTGGGCGGCAGGGGGCGCAGCAGGGTCCTCCCTAGACCAACGGGAGTGGGTCAGCGCTAAGACCAGCAGGGAGGGAGGACACGTCAGCAGCCTTGCGGTGAGATGACAGTGGCCAGGACCAGACCTGACCACATGTAAGCCCCAATGAAAACCCAAGTATGGCCCCAGGGCTGGCTAAGCCAGCTCCGAATTAGCTGAAAGTGAGGGCTAATTTCCTCAGGGAAATGAGGACTCAAGATAAAAATTAGGTTCACATACATTAAACAAAGTTACACATCTTACTCACCTGGCTCTGGGGCTTGAGACATCTTCCTGGTACAGCAGAGTCTGAGATCCCTCATCCCTAGGTGTCCACAACTCAGTTTTTCCAGTAGAGAATTAATTCACCTTCGAAGCCACCTGCTTTTGGCCAATTAATTGTTGAAGAACAGATAGAGGTTATACACACTCACACACACGTACACTCACAAATCTCCCCCAACACACACAGTATTTTCTGCAGAAAGGGCTGTGCAAACTTGCTTAGAGCATTTCAAAAAGTGTGACATTTTCATTTAACAATAAAAGCACAAAAGGAGGAATGTTTAAGAATTATTTTCCTCTCTTCAATTACTCTTGCAGCCCTTTCCATGGGTGAGGAATGAGGGGAGAATGATCCCCACCTCTGCTGCCCCTTTCTCATCCCGCGTGGCTCTGAAACACTGACCAATAAGAAAAGAGGTCGCGTATTACAGAAGCCGCTGGTCACTCAGCAAACATCTAGTAAGAATATAGCTGACACTGACTGTGGACTTCCCATGGCTGGGCCCCAGGCTAAACCCTTTACAAAGCTGGCTTCCTGTCATCCTCTGAGCAAGCCCAGGAGGCCAAAGCTGTGATGTTCGGCTGTGCACTGCTCTGCTTCAGGCCTGTGCAAGGGGCTAAGGATGCTGAAAAGAGTGAGAAGGTCTGTGCCCTGTGGAAGCTTGGAGTTAAACCAGCAGAGGTAAGCCCCTCCCCCCGCCCCTGCCAGACAAGTGAGGAATCACTGCACGAACAGGGCTGTGAAGATAGAAAGACGGAAACGTCCAACCCTGCCTGATGGGAAGGCTTCCTGGAGCAAGTGATGCCTGAATCGGCACTTAGAGGGTGAATAGGAGTTTGTCGGAGGGAAGAGCAGACTGCAATACGATCATCTCAATTTTTCACAAATCCACGGTGACCCTCTAACCTCTCACAATTCTCAAGACTGCCATTGGACAGACAGCCCCCAGACTTTCCTCCCTTGGTCCCTCTGTGTGGGACACTCTCCCCCATCCTCTGATTAATGAGCTTCCTCATCCTGCAAGGCTCAGTTCGGCTGAGCTGCTCTTTTCCAGATGGAAGTACCTGCATCCTCTCACTCCTTCCATACCTCTCCCCCGGGAATGCTGCTGAACAAGTGAATAATTGAATGAATGAATGAATGAATGAATGAATGCACAATTACCTAAGAGTAGAATGAGGCGGCATTGGATGCTGTTTGCCCAGTCTCTTTGGATCATTGTATTATGTACATGCTTTTAGTTGCTTGGATAAAGGTTACTTTGTGCTGCAAGTACCACAGAAGATCACAAATGAAACCAAACGAACAAGGAAACAAAAGCCCTGGCTCTCTGTGAAGGAGAGAAGTCACCGGCTGGGGGCAAAGGGTCCACACTCTGGTTCACTTAGCAATCCTCTTCAAATTGGAGGACCCGATGACACATGCACGACACAGAGCATGAAGGCTTGAGCAGACTACAAGGCGCTGCACATAGGCTGGGGTGTGAGCCCACCCAGCTCTCATCCCAAGAAGGCACTAGTGCTGTGCAGTCTTAGTGAGTGGAGCTAGGCTGTCCATCCACACGGTGACTTCCACCCGCTTGTGACACTGGAGACCCCAGGCTGGCATCTCCAGCCCCAGCCATCCTGGATGACCTGCAGCCTTTTTTTTTTTTAAACTTCTTTATTGGAGTATAACTGCTTTACAATGGTGTGTTAGATATACATGGAATCTAAAAAAAAAAGAAGGTTCTGAAGACCCGCAGCCTCTTCAAAGTCACGTGGTCCTACATGACGCCATCACGTTTTCTCCAGCCCCCTCAAGCTTGCATCTTCCCACTGTCCTGCTTTGTGATACAGTCGTGCATTCAGATGTGCTGCTGGATACCTGGGCATCTTCACAGTGTCCCCGCCCCCCTCCCGCCATGTTCCATTGAGCATGAGCCCCCTTAATTCCTCTTCCTGAGTGTCTCTCATTCCCACCCCACACCTCTCTGTTCTCCTGGACACGCTTCTTGCCACGCCTTCTTCCCCCCCCACCTGTACCCGCTAACAGCCTCCAGCTCCATTTCTCACTGCTTGTCCTTCCCTCCATAGAGTATCTTCCCAGTGTTCAATATGTCAACTTCAATAATATAATAGCCCGTTATTTTACCAGTAAAAGTGAGTTTATTTGAGAACAGCCAGAGGAACTGCAATTTGCCAAGTGTGAGCTATGGGGGCCCATAGGCAAATCCAGAGAAAAAGGCAGCCAGGCTTGCTTTTATAGGGAAAAGGGGGGGGTTGGGAGGGGCTGCAGTAAGCAAATAATCGATTGGAGGAAGTTGATAGTCCAAAGTATGGAGGCTTCTCATTGGTTGGGCTGCAACAGTCTCTGACTGGCTGAGCTGTGTACCTTGGGGGGTGGAGAGAAGCTTTCTACTTCGTGCTGGATAGTAAGGTGGAACCTTCCTGTGGGAGATGTATGCATTTAAAAAAAATAAATTTATTTAGTGGCTGCATTGGGTCTTCCTTGCTGCACGCGGGCTTTCTCTAGTTGTGCAAGCGGGGGCTACTCTTGGTTGTGGTGCACGGGCTCAGTAGTTGTGACTCGCAGGCTCAGTGGTTGTGGTGTGCAGGCTCAATGGTTGTGGTACACATGCTTAGTTGCTCCGCGGCATATAGGATCTTCCCAGACCAGGACTCGAACCCATGGACTCTGCATTGGTAGGCGGATTCTCAACCACTGTGTCACCAGGGGAGTCCTTATGTATGTATTTTTAAGTCTCTTTTTGTTGGGAGTAATTGACCTTGCATGGCGGGCGTGAGAGCTCCCCCTACAGGCCTTCCCGGACTTCAATTTTCGTTGCGGTTTCTTTAATTAATTCCACAAAACCTCACCATGTTGCTCCCCAGTGATCTGCGCTGCGTGTCCAGCAGCATGTAGGCACACAAGGCTTGCTCTGATCGTCTCCTAATGACCTCATCCCTGGAGCCCTGCCCCCTCCTTCCTCCCACTTCCAGTGGAGCCGGACACCTCTGGGTTTGCATTTCAGCTCCGGATGTGACGCAGGCCCTTCTCCAAGGAGAGAACGGGTTGGGGGGGGGGGGGGGGGAACAGAACAGACTCGCCCCTCCCCGAGGCCCTGGAGCCATAAGCCTGGCCAGTGGTGGGCAAGTTGGGCATGAGATTGAAGTTCTAAACTGGACTCAGTTTTAACAATGAAATAACCTGAAAGTTTTAGAATCTGCCCAGCAGACCCTTATAGGATATGTTCCTCACAGGGAAGGGACATTTAGTACGGCACTGTCAGGCGGGAGTTCAGAGAAATAAAATTCTTTCCTATTTGCACCCCACTTGGTGGGGGGCTGGTGGATAAACCACTGTGTGTGGCTGGCAGTGTTTGTCCTGCCTCGGGTTAGCTCGGAGGGTCTGGCTCCTGGCCACCTCTGGGACACAGAGCCTTCCCTCTGGGCCTGCTGCTGGGGTGCACAGGGGTCTGATGGCCTTAATTCTGGTCAAGCTGAACGGTCGCAGACAGTTCAAAGTGAGATGTCAGCGTCTGCTTGTCACATACCCAGGTGAAGGAACGGGGGACAGGGTCTGCCCTGCATTTTGGGTGGGGTTTTGGATGGGTCGTGTGTGTACAGAGATGTACCTTGGGCCTCTGGTGTGGCTTCCCTGCCCCACCTGTGACCGGGCTGCCCGAATTTATCTGGTTTGACGCCAAGAATAAGTAGAGATTAGTTTTTCCTATCTGCCCCCAACACAAAGGTAGGCTGTTACTTACAGCATAAACACTGTGGGAAATGTGCATAATAAAAGTAAGGCTATTTTAAGGGCTTCCCTGGTGGCTCAGTGGTTGAGAGTCCGCCTGCCGATGCAGGGGACACGGGTTCGTGCCCCGGTCCTGGAAGATCCCACATGCCGCGGAGCGGCTGGGCCCGTGAGCCATGGCGGCTGAGCCTGCGCGTCCGGAGCCTATGCTCCGCAATGGGAGAGGCCACAGCAATGAGAGGCCCGCGTATCGCAAAAAGAAAAAAAATAAAATAAAATAAAAGTAAGGCTATTTTAAGAAAGAAAATTTGATGAACCATGTCCAGTACATTGGGAAAGAGGAAATACCTCCTTCGATATGTGTGACTTTTATCCAGCTAGTAATCCACAGTTTAAAGAACTTCCTTAATTTAATAAAGAAGTTATTTGAAACTTAGATCTGGAAAACCCTCATACCTCCAGCACAAGGTTTCAGTGAAATATCCCTCAACACGAAAATATAGACAGTTAGTTTTTTCTTCCAGAGTGAAACGCTGCGAGCTTCCCATTCCTGGTTTATTATGCTTTCTGTATCTCTGCTCATTTTTCACCAGTATTGCATTAAGTACTGATATCGATTTCTTGTAAATGGGACTGAAATAGATGGCCCACAGTTTTTTGTTATTGTTCGGTGGCACTTGTATGTAATTTATTACGGCTGCGATGGAAGCTGCCCCGCGCTGCCACAGCTTAAATTAAACGCACCACGCGCTCGGCCTCTGCTCGCTACCTACATTCCTCATTCAATATCAAAAATTATTATGTGTAAAGTTTCTCTTCCCCCCGCGCCACTCCCATAAGAACACTTACTGTGCCCTTCGTATTGTTTGGAAAGTTTGTGCTGATAACTTGTGTCCTTAGCGGATAATAGGAAAGTAGGAGGAAGGGGTAGTTTCCTCTCGGCAGCTGGGTTTCGCTCAGTTTCTGAGAGGCCTGGAAGACAGGTGACCTGGATCCTGGGCCTGGTTTTACCCCGCCCAGCTGAGGGACCTTGGGCGGGTCCCCTTCTCTGTCTGTTCCATGGAGAAGCACTTGTGTGGGGGTATGATGATGAGCTTGTCAGTCCAGGGCTGGGAGCTGGGGCCCTTTGCCTGTGTCTGAGTGGCCCGGGATAAGTGGGAGCGACCGGCAGGACTGCTCATCACTTGGCCGAGGGCAACTCTTGAAGGCAGGGCAGCAGGCCTTTCTTCTGGGCATAAGCGGCCTCGGGTATCCCATTCAAGAGACGGCGCAGGGTCGATCTTGAGGCCAGAGAGCGGCCTTGTCCAGAAGAGGAAAGGGCAAGGGTTCGGGGGGAAGCATCCTGACAAGGAAAGAAAGTCAGAGTTCTTGTTCTTTGTCTGTTGGGGCCGCTTGGCTGGGCCAGGCCAGAAAAGTCACATTGAACAATCTGGGAGAAAAAGGCATGACTGTGGCCTTCCAGTGCTCAGGGTTCTGCAAATTCCCCCACCACCCCCTCTAAGGCCCCTCTCCCCTTTCACGGTGTTGTGTGGCTGAACTTCTGGCCTGTGTGTCTTGCACTGTGTTGGGTGCAGTTCTTGAGGGACAGAAGGGCCAGAGGCTCCAGGGACTGCTGTGCCTGGGGGAAGAGACAGGCCCGGTATTAAGATGCAGTGTGTGTGTGTGTGTGTGTGTGTGTGTGTGTGTGTAGCATCTTTATCCCTGCGGCATCCCTTCCTAAAGACATGTTCAAGTCCCATCTTAGACCTGATGTTTTTTTGCCCACGTGGTTTTCACTCCAAATGATTTCCCATTAGGTGCGAAGGATTCTACAAGAAAACTGACAAAGTGCCTCACACAAGACGCCAGCCGCCTCCGCATCCATGGCTTTTTAAGGAACCAAGTTAGACTTTTCGGCATTCAGCCCGGGGCAAAACAGCATCTGTTAATTAGACTTTCATTTCTATTGATAATGGGACCCACAGGCCTGCCGCTGAAGTGGACACAGCCCTTTTGTGGTGCGGCCATCTCTGTGCTGCTTGTGTGAATTAAGCCTGATTGTGGCGTGAAGGGCCCCTCTTGAGTCTCCCGCTCAGACCTGATGACTCCCATTCTTCCTTTAACCACTTAAGGAGGTCTGCTGCCCTTCTTTCTTCCTGTCCCTGGGCTTTTTTGAAGGAGCCTCTGCTCTGACTGGATCTGGGGCCTTGCCCAAACACGCAGCACTTTCCCAACGCGGCAGCCAAAAAGTCTTCCCCTCCAGCCCCTGAGTCCTCAGGTCCGTCCTCCCTCCCTCCCTTGTTCCCTTCTTCCTTCCTTCATTAACAAAGTGTCAAGGGAAGGGCACCCGATGGGGAGGCGGGCATCACTCCGTGCTGTGCTGGGGTGGGACCACACCAGCTTTTGAGAGTTGCCCGTGGAATTTTCAGGAATTTTATTGGCCAGTTGTTAAATATAGCCGTTATTAAAAATTAAATGATGAATGAAATAAATTATATCAAAAACAAAGGTGATGGGCTTCCCTGGTGGTGCAGTGGTTGAGAGTCTGCCTGCCAATGCAGGGGACAGGGGTTCGTGCCCCGATCCGGGAAGATCCCACATGCCGCGGAGAGGCTGGGTCCGTGAGTCATGGCCGCTGTGCCTGCGCGTCCGGAGCCTGTGCTTCGCAACGGGAGAGGCCACAACAGTGAGAGGCCCACGTACCGCAAAAAAAACCCAAAAAAAACAAAGGTGATGAACGCTCAAAACTCATGACTGCCTAATTATTTTACAAGATTTTATTATCTGTGTCAGAGGACAGAAGCGTTTTTCTCTAAAAGCCCAGATAGTAAATATTTGGGGCTCTGCAAGGTGTATGATCTTTGTACCAATTACTCGGCTCTGCTGTACTAGGGTGAAAGTAGCCTTAGACACTAATTGAATGGGCATGGCTGTGTTTCAATAAAACTTTATTTGCAAAACAGGTAGCATAGATTTAGCCCACAGTCTGGGCTATAGTCTGCCAACCCCGATCTGCCTATCTGCCTATCTGCCTGCTGGAAATACTCTGTAACTGTGTCCCTGCTCATCTCATCCCAACCCCACCTTCTGTGACCTCACGTTGGTAGCTTGAAATCAACTGTGGTGGCAGTACTTACACCCCAGCAATTGGCAAACACTAGTAATCAGGGCTTCTTTTCCCAGAGACCTGGCTAAGTATTCACTGGTGCATTTGACTCCTGACTCTGCATCGTATTAGCTGGGTGTCCTCAGGTACGTTACTGAATGCTCTGTGCTTTAGTTTCTTTGTGTGACGGTTGAGATGGCACCTGCCCTAAAGGGTTCACAGGGCATGAGGCGGTATAATGTGTGTGAAGCTCACAGCACTGGGTTTTCAGGGGGATTCACAGCTGAGTCTAAAGTAGGTTCTGGCCCCAGGAATATGTCAGTATCCTGGGAGGGAGGTGGCATAGGTCCAAATATAAAATATAAAAGTCTAATAATATAGAGATTTGATTAGCCACTCCCCAGCCTGCCTGAGGACCTCTGACAGCTGATTCTTGGGCCTAGAGGCTACTGTGTCGACCCTGAACACAGTCCCCGGTGCCCAGCCTCTGGTTCCTGCTGCCCTAGCCATAGGCTCAGAGCCCTATGACCTTGACCACTCTTCTGCCCGCTGCATGGGCACACCTCTGAGCCTGTGTTCACTGTTTCCTCTACCTGGAATTCCTCTCTTCTCTGTATCCTGCTCCCAGGGCACCTCCTCTCTGCAACTTTCTTAGCCATTCTTAGGCAGATCTAGCAATCCCAAAGGGGATTCATTTAAACGGAATCTCAAGTCTTCCCAATTTCCTTCCAGGCCCTGTGTAATCTGGCCCCCTGTATTAATCATGTTTTTAAAATTTTCTATATTTTATTATGGTTTGACATCCTGGAGATCTTGCTGGCCAGGGAGAGATAGCAAACAGCTTGCCTGCACCTCTCCTATGCAAACCAACCAATCCAAAGCTCACGTCACCTCCTTAACCTAACTCACACCAACACACCGTGCCAGTATTGCCTCTGCCCCAAGTCACCCCGTGGCCAGGTACCAGGGAACTGGAGACCACCCTGACAGCCCGGAGCCTGCAGGCATTATTCACACTGGCCGGTCCTAAGCGGTTTACCCTGCCTGCCCTGCCGTACCCTACCCACATTAGAGGGTTGTGCTTGCGTTGGCCTCCTTCTTCTTCCTTCCTGTGTGGCCCTGCATGGCCCAGTGTGTCCCCTCCTCTCGGGACTGTAAGTATATAAACACTTCTTTCAATGGCACTGACCCCTCCATGTTGTCACTCAGTCACTTCCACAAATTAAACTCCAGGTGCCACGATGAAACACCCCCACTGTCTCTCCAGCCTCTTCTCCTGCCCCAGCCCTGTTCACTTCATTCCAGGTGCACTGGCCCGCTTGTGGCTCCTCAGTTATGCCAGACGTGGTCCTGCCTCAGGGCCTTTGCACTTGCTGCTCCCTCTGACTAGACTCCTCTTCCCCCAGATATTCTCAGAGCTCATCTCTTCACTTTCATCAGATTTCTGCTGCCCTAAGACTCGAATAACACGCACATTCCTCCACACTCCCTATTTCTCCAACCCACTTTATGTTCCTCTCTCTGTCTCACCACCACCTGACTTGATACGCATTTATTTCTGTCCCTGCTTGAGCACCAGCCCCATGAAGGCAGGGACCACGGTTGTTCAGTTGGCTGTTGCATCCCGGTCCCTGGAACAATGCCCGGCATATCATGGGGGCTCGAGGAGTATTTGGTGCCTCCCTTGTGGACCCAGAGCCCCTCACCCATGCCCCTAAACCTGCACAAATCACCCTGCTCACAGTTGTTACGTGTCGGTCTTGCCCACTGGGGTCAGGCACTGGGCTCCTTGTCCTGGCATCTCCCGGGCACGGGGTCAGGTGGGGAGTGGCAGCTCCATGCAGGTTTGTGGGCTTGTTGGAGCACCTCTCACCAGTGGGGACTCAGAGTGGGGAGAGAACATTTGTAAATGAGGGAATAAGGAAGTTTCCGGAGGAGGTGGTATGTGGGTTGGGTGCGAGGAGAAGGGTAGGGATGCACAGAGCTAGGGGCAGTGGGTGTACTGGGCAGAGAGCACCCTGTGCACAAGGTGGCTGAGGAAGACAGGTGCTCCCTCTGGACTGGCCATTGCCCCCTCCCCAGCCGCTCTCTCTCCCACAGTTCCTGGGCAGCCTGCTTCTTGCACACGTGTTCCCTCCTGCCTCAGGGCCTTTGTACATGCCGTTCCCTTTCATGGAACATCCTTCCTGCAGCCAAACCACCCAGAAGCACTCACCTCTTCACTCATCCTTCTCTCTCAGCTCAAAGATCAGAGAAGAGGACCTTCCTGACCCTGTCAGTTCCCTCTGCCACCTACTCCCATAATCCTGAGTTTTTCCTTTATGGTATATCCTACGTTACACTTGGTGGTGAGTATTTTTGTCCGGATTTGAGGAACGTTGCCCTCCCTCTCTGGATGGCAAGCACAGTGGCGGGGGGTGGGCGGAAGGCCCGTGTCCAGTTGGGTCATCAGGGGGTCCCAGTTCCTTGCACACACCTGGCATGTGTGGGTGCTCAGCACACCCAGGAGGACTGAGTTAGGTCCAGCTGGGGAGTCGCATGCTTGCCTTGGGGTGTTAATTGGGCACCAGATAGGCAAAGCAGGTGAAGCCACACAGAAGGGTTGGAGGCCAAGCCACAGAAAGCCCTTCTGCCAAAGACCTGAGGGTCAGGCAGCCCATGGAGGTGATGGGGGTCCTCGGTGCCGGTGGTGGGATGGGCCCCCATACTGCTCCCATTGACTCCGCCTGGAAGAACAAGGGCAGCTTCAGAGACCAAAGCCACACAGACAGTGGATTTGTTTGCGGCTGTAGCAAATGAAGCCTTTTAGCATCCGAAAGCAAGGCAGCATGGCTGCAAACCAGAGAGATCATTTTACTTTAGCTCCTGGGAAAGAGCTTTGTATCGAGACAAGCGTAACCAGGCCTGAGAACAAGCAAAATGCAGGTGGGGACTCTGGATCCACTGAAACCTGGAAGATGCGGAACGTGTCAGGTCCTGAAGGCAGCGAGGCCAGTTTGGGGGCCTGGGTTGTGGCCCACATGGGCATGAGTGCATGGATTGAGTCTTAATGGCTTTAAAGTTGGGTGTGTTGGGGGGGGACCCACAGTGAGGCCTGGATGCCTAATCACTGCCTAAGGAGGCTCGGCACCTAAGATCAGGGCCACCTGTCTTTGATGGGGGCTCACAGAAAGATTCCTATGAATCTTTTGGGGACAGATTCTTTGGTTCCTTAAGAGCGCAGAATAACCGGCTGGTTCACCACAATATTCCAGGGCCTAGATCAGCCTCTGCAGGCCTTCAATACATATTTACATGAAGGAGGGAAGGAGACGTAAGGGACTTACAGAAAAGAGGGAAGGCAGACTTCTCCCCCAGCCCCATAGTCCACTCTGACAGGGCATTCTTGCCTCTCCCCTTCTCGTGAACCTCAGGGTTCCCCTTGCCCTTTGGGGTGAGCCATCTCCTGGCCACCTTCCTGGCCTCCTCCCAGTCCCCTTCCTTCATGGCCCCTTTGCCTCAAGGGGAACTTCTGTTTCCTCATCTGTAAAAAAGATGGCCCATTTCTTCTCTCATCACTTGGACTGTAGAAAGTTAGAACTGAAAGGAACCAAAAAGGAGTAAGGGCAGATCAGGGTCAAGTTTAGTCTAAACCGCAATAGCCTTGCAGATGAATCTGCTCTATTGTTTTGGCCAAGAAAGAAGTGGGTGTGTTGTCCCAGACTCTCACCCGCTTCTCTTGTTTGTTTCCCTGCCTGACGTTGAACAGTAAAGCACATCCAGAGAAACACAAACCACACAAACCAAGAGAAATTCTCCCATATCTTCCTTCCAGCTTGTCCACATTTCTGTGAAAGAGAGACATTGGTCCATAACCTAGGCAGTGTGTCAGGGTCTGCGAATCTTGGTGGTTTCTCCAAGCACAGCTGGAGTGTGGATTGTCACCAGCAGCTGGTCACAGGGGATACTGGTGTTTCAACCCAATGGCACCAGAGGAGAATCTGTTGGGTGCCACAGTGGGCCACAGACCACCCCATGCACAGTCTTTGGCCACCTTTCATGGAGAGTCTACAGGCCCTGCATCCTCTGTTGCCCCCTGTTGATTCGACAAGGATGACACAGCCATGGTCATCATCGCTCTGCATGAGGTGCTCACAGTGGGCGGGCAGCGACGGGGGCCGCAGTGTGAGGAGTCTTGGGGCTGGTGTCGGGCCGCTGATGTTTTGAGTGTTGCTAGTTGTGTGACCTTGTACAAGTTGTTTGGTGTGCTAAGCCTCAGGTTTCTTACCTGTAAAATGGGAATAATAGTAATACCCACTTAAAGGTCATCGTGAGGATTAAATGAGCTCTCTCATGGATGGACCTGGAGATTATCACACTGAGTGAAGTAAGCCAGACAGAGAAAGACAAATATCATATGATATCGCTTATACGTGGAATCTAAAAAAAATGGGACTTCCCTGGTGGTCCAGTGGTTAAGACTCTGCGCTCCCAGTGCGGAGGGCCCAGGTTCCATCCCTGGTCAGGGAACTAGAATCTGATGCCACAACTAAGAAAAGATCCTGCATGCTGCAACTAAAGATCCCACGTGCCGCAACTAAGACCCGTTGCAGCCAAATAAATAAATAAATATTTTTAAAATGATACAAATGAACTTATTTACAAAATAGAAAACAGACTCTCAGACTTAGAGAATGAATTTATGGTTACAGGGGGGAAGTGTGGGGGTAGAGGGATAGATTGGGAGTTTGGGATTGAAATGTACACACTGCTGTATTTAAAATAGATAACCAACAAGGACCTACTGTATAGCACAGGGAACTCTGCTCAATACTCTGTATTAACCTAAATGGGAAAAGAATTTGAAAAAGAATAGATACATGTGTATGTATAACTGAATCACTCTGCTGTACACCTGAAACTAACACAACATTGTTAACCAACTCAACTCCAATATAAAATAAAAATTAAAAAAAATGAGCTCTCTCTATGAAGCCTCTAGCAGACTGTGTGGCTATAGTGAGTGTACAGTAAATGGAAATTTCTCTTGTTATCGCTGAGGGGCACCTCCATAGCCCTATGTGGTAGATGCAGTTATTCTCCACATCTTCTGTGTAAGGAGGCTAAGGCTCAGAGAGGCTTGGTAACTTGACCAAGGGCTCGGGGCTGGAGAATGGTGTTGCTAGGAGACAAGCAAGGCGGGCTCATGGTGTACTCATTACCGGATAGGGCTCTGTATCTGTTCCTCGCCTCCACCATTGCCTTTCTTGGGAAGAAGGCTGAACAGTTTACAAGGTCCCATTAGACAGTATCTGTCTCAGTGAACATTTTTGTACACATCTCCCAGGGCAGATGTACAAGAGTTTCTCTAGGATGTGTACCCAGGAGTGAGACATGGGTCATAGACAGGATGACAATGTATTGTTCAAACCAGGACACTTTTGAGAGTGAAAGGGACTGCTATTAATAGTCATGTGGGCTAACAGGTGTTTTCCCAGGACAATTCTAGTTTTAAAATGTACATGCATTTTTAGCAAAACCTTTAATGAAAAACACAGGACTTTAGAAAACTTTTTAACCCAAATACACTTCTCCCCTCACCTACTTCTGACCTACACTTTGTGGTTTTTTGGTATTTTAGTTCTGTATTTAGTCATAATAGAAATTTGTTTAGATTTACCTGTTTTTCCATTTTACTTGTTCATCATTCCTTTTTGTAGCATAGTCATGCCTTCTGTAATCTTTCATATTTTTTCCTAATTAATGTCGTTTAGATGTTCCTGAGTGAAGATGTTCCTTTAGAGTTGTTGGTGGCAAACCTCTTTTTAAATTTTTATTTCTGCTTATAGAATTGTATAAAGTTGCTTTTTTAGTTCAAACTATGTTATTGAAAAATAGTTTTATTGGGAACAAATTTTAGGTTAACAGTTATTTTCTCTCAGCACTGAAATGATATTATTCCATTTGGTCTTCTGGTTTCCATTGTCACAGTTGAGAAGTCTGCTATCAGTTTGTTTCTTTGCAGGTGGTCTGTCTTTTCTCTCTAGCTGTTTTGTCTTTGATGTTCTGCAGTTTCAATATAATATGTTTAGATCTATCTATGTTCTTTTCTATCCTTTTTGGATTGATGTTTTCTAGATCTATGGATTCATGTCTTTCATCAGTTTGGAAAATTTCTCAGCCATTTTCCTTGAAAAAAATTCCCCTTTCCATTTTCTGCATTCTTTTTTTTTTTTTCTTCTGGGATTTTGATTAAATGTGATTTAGAATTTTAAACTCTAGTCTTCATAGGTCTTAGCCTTTCTTTCATACTTTAAATTTTCTTGCTTCCTGTGATACATTGTGGGCAATATTTTTCCAGTTCTATCCTCCAGTTCTCTAATAGCTCTTCAGTTGTGTCTCACCTGTTGTTTAACTATCCATTGTATTTCTGATTTTAACAACAATTTCATTCCTAAAGGTTTTATTGGGTTATTTCTCAGATAACCTTGTTGTTTTGATGGTCTTTTACTGCTTGTTTATTTTTGTGATTCTAGTTTTAATTTTCTTAAACAGTTAATGAATAATTATTTCATATTATATCTATCTAATAATTCCACTGTCTGAATTACTGGCCATCTAAGTTTACTGTTTGATGTGTCTGCTAACTTTAAATCATGGTGATTGTTTCCTTATGTGTTTGGTGATTTTTTATTGTGGAATTACCTTTGCATGCTCTTAATTGGTAAGAGATGCTCTCCTCTGGAAAGGTTTTGTGTTAGTTTTCCTTTTGGTTAATAAGAAGGGCTACACAAGTAGCGTCACTTGAGACTCTGCTGAAGGTCTCTAATTTAATATGATAGTCTTATGCTTAGTTCCTCCACCTTAGTGACAACCCAGGGTTTATGTTAGTTGCAGAGCTGGTGCTGGCATTTGTGCTCAGTGCAACCCCATCTTATTTGCTTGCTGCAGGTTATATTTAGCTCAGGTTTGTTTGTTTATTTATTTATTTATTTTGGTAGGGGAAAGGGAGATCCCTGGACATTGACCTTATCTCTTATAAGGCTATCAATGAAACGAGTGGAGCAGGACAGTCCAAATCCATACATTTTTCATGGATGAAGTGTTCATATCTATAAAACGGGCAGGACAACACTGGCTCCTTCATGAGACTGTTTAGAAGATAAAGTAACGTATCTGAGATAACTTTTGCTTTCAGAAGCTGTGGCTATCAATCACCTATTCTGCTTACCCCACTCCTGCTACTCTAAGGATTGACACCCCCTCCTCCTTTTCCTCACATTTCTGATGAGCCATATCCCGGGAAGCCTCAAATTCTGGAGTTTTCTGGACCATTGCTCCTCTTTCCTCAGCATCCTTCATCTCCCCACAGCTCTTGGCTTTGTGACTATGGATTCTCTCTGCCTTTGCCTTCCTTCTGACCCTTTGCCCTCAATGCGTTAAGCTGGTATTTGGACCTCAACTCTCCCAGCCTCTGAGCCTTACCCCGGGAACCCAGTGCTCACTCCACCCTCTCTGTTAATGCCTGGCCCAGCCAATTCCGGGTCAGGGATGGGGGCTTATACAGGAAGAATAGAAATTGGAAATGTTGGTATCACTTTTACGATTAGTTTCTATTTGGAAATCACACTGAAGTTTATTTGAGGGTTGGTAAGTTGGAAGGGCATTTTGCTCTATATTTCAGCATCCCTTTTTATTTATAAGTCACACATGCCTGCCTTCCCCCACTTCATTCCACCCCATATTCTCATTCATAGCAGAAATAATTAAAACAGGTTAGGGGGGCTTCCCTGGTGGCACAATGGTTGAGAGTCCGCCTGCCGATGCGGGGGACACGGGTTTGTGCCCCAGTCCGGGAGGATCCCACATGCTGCGGAGCAGCTGGGCCTGTGAGCCATGGCCGCTGAGCCTTCGTGTCCGGAGCCTGTGCTCCGCGACGGGAGAGGCCACAGCAGTGAGAGGCCCGCTACCACAAAACAAACGAACAAACAAACAAAAAACCACAACAGGTTACGGTATGTCAGTGGGGTCCAGAAGAAAGAACTCAAATTTTAGAGCCTCTGATAAACCTGCATTTAGGAACAAAAAGGTTTCTAAATCCAGTGTAAGTTCAAGGTCCTAAAAATCTGTCAGCAGCAGAAACAAAGAGTAAATTTTAGTGATTTTCGGATAGGCAATGACTTCTCAGATAAAGCACAAGCAACAAAAGGGAAAAATAAACAAATTGGCTCCTGAAAATTAAAAACTTTTGTGCTGAAAATGAAGCCAGCAAGGAAGTGAAAAGGCAGCTCATAGAATGGGAAAAAATATTTGCAAATCATATGTCTGAGAAGGGACTTGTATCCAGAATATATTAAAAACTCTTACAGCTCAATAATAAAAAGGTAAATAACCCAATTTGAAAAGTAGACAAAGGATCTGAATAGACATTTCTCTGAAGAAGATATATAAATAGCCAAGAAGCACATGGAAAGGTGCTAAAAATCATTAGTCATTAAAGAAATACGAATCCAAGTGACAATAAGATCCCACTTCATACCCACAAGATGGCGAGGGCCCAAAAGACAAACAATAATAAGAAGTGATGAGGATGGAGGGAGATTGCGGGCCTCAGACATCGCTAGTGGGAATGTAAATGGTGCAGCTATTGATGCTTTGGAAAACTGTTTGGTAGTTCCTTAAAAAGTTAAACATAGAGTTACATCATGACCCTGTAATTCTACTCTTAGGTATATGTACAAAAAATGAGAACATAAGTTTCCATGAAAGCTTGTACATGAATGTTCATAGCAGCACTATTCACAGTAACCAGAAGTAGAAATGGCCCACATATCCATCAGCTGATGAATGGATAATCAAAATTTGGTTTATCAACAATGGAATAATATTTGGCAATAAAAACAAATGAAATCCTGATATAAAATATGATGTGGATGAACCATGAAAACGTGATGCTCAGTGAGAGAAGCCATCAAAAAAGACCACATATTGTATGATTCCATTTACATGAAATGTCCAGAATAGGCAAATCTATAGAGACACGAAGCAGCTTGGTGTAGGGTCAGGGGTGTCAGGGGTGGGAAAGGCAGAGTTCCTGCATTGGGTGTGGGGTTTCTTTTCGGGTGATGAAAATGTTCTAAACTTAAACTGTGGTGATAGTTACACTGTTCCATACTGAAAAAAACCTGAACTGAGCGAATTACAAGATATGTGAATTATATCTTGATAAAGTTGTTAAAAAAACAAATAGCACATTCTTTCCTCTATCTTGGAATTTGATTAAATCATGTTAATAAAGCGTTCCATTAAAATTAAGGTTGCCAGGGACTTCCCTGGCGGTCCAGTGGTTAGAACTCTAGCTTCCACTGCAGGGGGCGTGTGTTTGATCTCTGGTTGGGAAACTAATATCCCTCCCGCAAGCCGCACAGCACGACCAAAAAAAAAAAAAAAAAAAAAAAAAAAAAAAATTAAGGTTACCAAATTTAGCAAATAAAAATACAAGAATCCCAGTTAAATTTGAATTTCCAATAGACAAGGAATAATATTTAAGTTAAGTATGTCCCAGATATCACATGAGACAAACTTATAATGAAACTTTATTCATTTATTTGAAATTCAAATTAACTGGGCAACTGTGTTTTATCTAGTTACCCTAATTAAACTATAATATAAGCCATAGCCTTTTCATACAGAGCTGTACCATTTTGAAAACGATTGTCTCTCCATATGCATCCTACAACCCCATGGTTTCCATTTTACAGAGCGTTAATCAGAGGCCTAGACTCCTTCACGTGATCCTGTGGCAGTTCCAGGATCTGAATGCAGGTCTGCCTGACTCCCAATGCCAGGGTCCTCTGTCGCCGAAGCGGGCATATGGCTGATGGCGAGAAATCTGTTTTTTCCCTTGTTTCTGTAAGAGAAGCAGAGAAGGAAACCTTCAGTCCCCATAAAGTTCCATGCAGGGGCTCTGAGGTCTGGCTGCTGGCAAACCAGAACAGTGAGTTCCCATTAGAATGTTCTTTTCTGGGAGGAGATAACAGGATAATAGGTATCTTACTTGCTTCCTGTAAAATGGTGAGTGACAAAGAGTCACTTGAGATTAGAGTAATTCAGAATGAGTTAAGCCAATACCTGTGCTCCTTAGAGATCAATTTTTATTTTGAGGAGAGGAGAGGATAAGCGAGACCCAAAATAAAATTCGGCATTCCCGCTCCAACCTCAGTAAGCCTGGGGGCTCTGGGAGGGAGGTCTCTGTGTGCACGAGGAGAGATGGGGTGGTGGGGGGTGCTTCTGAAATCAAAGGCACGTGATTTAGGAGCAAATACTACCTCTGCACTGAATTCCTTTAGTCTTCTCAGAGGGAAGGTGGATGCATAAATGATGTTTTAAAAATGTTTAAGATTCTTGAGTAGGGTACACAGTCAAAAATGAAACTGGTGGGCTTCCCTGGTGGCGCAGTGGTTGAGAGTCCGCCTGCCGATGCAGGGTACGCGGGTTCGCTCCCCGGTCCGGGAGGATCCCACATGCTGCGGAGGGGCTGGGCCCGTGATCCGTGGCCACTGAGCCTGCGCGTCCGGAGCCTGTGCTCCGCAATGGGAGAGGCCACGGCAGTGAGAGGCCCGCGTACTGCAAAAAAAAAAAAAAGAAAAAAAAGAAACTGGCCATTTGGGGAATGAAATGATACTTTTTTCCACCTTGCCGTCATCATAACACACTATTCTTGCCTGCATGGTTGGGCCAGTGGGGCATGCCCGTTGTAATGCAACAGCGAGTCTCACTCTGGTGTTTTCTATGATATAGACACAAATAGTGGTCACTGAGCGAGCATCAGATTGAATCTGATTCAGCCAGGGATGATTCTAGAATATACATTCCTGGACCTCATCCCTGTAGATTCTGATTCAGCAGGCCTGGCTTGAGGTCCAGGAGGTTATGATTCTTATTAAGCCACATTGGAAACCCCTGGTAAAGGAGAAATATCAAGACACTCTATCTCCTAATTTAAATGTTTGCATTGGACAAGGTTTGGATGCAAGTGGTCTTTGTTTTCTGCCAACAGACCCTGTGTTTGGTCATGGATCTGTTCATGATAAGGAAATTTCTCAAAGAGGCAAGTCATGCTACACATACTTAGGACAAATGACTTTTTAAAGAAGCCTTGTGGCAAAACTTTTTGTAAGGCATTTATCATCTAAAGACTTGCCCCTAAAGGCAAATGTGATGGAGTGGAGAGAGCCATGCCCTGGAGCACAGATGGTGGGGTTTGAATTGCAGCCCCGAGCTGGATGATCTCAGGATCTTTGCTTAGCTGTCTGGGACTCAGGCTTCCACGAGGTGTGTGTGTGTGTGTGTGTGTGTGTGTGTGTGTGGTAGGGCGCGGGGTGGAGGCTGGTATGGAAGGAGCCAGCAAAGGGAGTAAAGGGTGAAGTGAATGCTGACCTCAAAGGCTCTTTCCCGCTTCTTCCTTCTCTTATGGAACCCTATTATATTTCAGGTTATTTTCTTAGTAGAGTTATGTAATTTTTCTTATTCTATTTTAGTTTTTGTAAAGTTGTCCATTACCGTGCTCTGGAGACAAATACCCATCCGGCCTTCCCCCTCCAGCCCAATTTGTTATTAGGTATCTAGGCGGGCTCAGGCTGCTCCTGGCTCCTGGCTGAAAGGGCTATAGGTCTCCTCCCCGCCCACTTGCACCTTTTGCTGTAGATGCACATCCTTGCATGCATGTTTTTCCATAAACTTCATCAGATGATCTGTTTTATTGTCTGATTCTTTTTTTTTTAATTAATTAATTTTATTTTTGGCTGTGTTGGGTCTTTGTTGCTGCACACGGGCTTTCTCTAGTTGCGGCGAGCAGGGGCTGCTCTTTGTTGCGGTGTGCAGGCCTCTCATTGTGGTGGCCTCTCCTGTTGCAGAGCAGGGGCTCCAGGCGTGCAGGCTTCAGTAGCTGCGGCACGTGGGCTCAGTAGTTGTGGCTCAAGGGCTCTAGAGCGCAGGCTCAGTAGTTGTGGTGCACGGGCTTAGTTGCTCTGTGGCATGGGATCCTCCCAGACCAGGGCTTGAACCCGTGTCCCCTGCATTGGCAAGCGGACTCCCAACCACTGTGCCACCACGGAAGCCCTTATTGTATGATTCTTGAGAGACAGTTCCCCTTCTCTGGCATTCCTGGGAATGCTTCTGAAAACACTGGAAAAATACTCTTACCCCGAAGTTACATTAAGATCTTTAATTAACAAGAAATGAGAAATTCATATGCCAGACCTTAAGTGGGTATGTGGTATTTAAGCATCTAGAATTTCAGGGTGACCTTAGTCTACAAAATAGATTCTCTTGCCTGTAGCCATTGATTTTTTTTTTTTTTTTTTTTTTTCCTGAGCAGACATTTGCTTCTCTGCTTCATCTACAGTGGCTCAGGACTCTGGTAGGGTCTGGGAGGTGGTCGGAGACGCCTGTTCAGGTTGACCTCAGTTCAGCAGCTCTTTCTTAGTGCCGCCTGTCCAGACCTCTGTCTACAGCGTGGGCTGCCATCTGCAGCGTTTCCTGGTACTTTGGACTATTCTTCATCTGGGGCTCCCACACGTGACCCAATTATTCTCAAATGTCACCAGAGGTAGAACAAACATATTTTCTTGGATGTCTCCTTGTCTCTTTTCTTGTCTTCCAATTTCTAGGTAGCTGGAGTCATGTGCTGGGCCCACAGGTCTTTCTTATTTGATTATATCCATTGATTATAGCCTTGTTAGATGTATAAGCCTTAAGAGTTCTGGAGTCCTCAGGAATTGATCAGCAGCATATGTTAGGAAAAATACTGAAGTTGGATAAAAAGCACATCTTAAAAAGCAGTTCTGTTTGATTTCTGACTATTACTGTCGTTCTCATAGCAAAGTGATGTGCTCACTGCCTGCCTCTGAAAAGCTCACTGGTCTGGGTACCAATTTCACTGCAGTCAAGGTAAGAAATAGAGTGTGGTTGAGATGCAGGGAGCTGGGAATTAATCTCAATGTCACCACAGTTACTTATGATACAGTTGGAATTTGATGATCCACGTCCTTTGGAACACCTCTGATCTTGAATTTCTGGTCCTCAATAGCTGTAGTCATAAAATCCATTCTGATCGCTCAGAAACTGCATAAATACACTTTAGTAATCCTTTGGATCCAATGTTAAGGTTACAACTATGAAAATCACGGCAATGCTTTCAGCTGAAAGGGAAATGGTCAACTGTGATGATGAAGCTGCCCTCGCTCCTTACTTTGTCATCGAGCAGAAGCCGATGTAGAGTTTAAAGGGTACTGCCAAGTGGCCAGATTCTAATCCAGTTCAAAGGTCCATGAAAGAATGCATTTGTACTTAAATTTTTCCCATGGCCCTGGAAAAAGGTTGCAGATTGCGGGGGCAGTGGGTTTGGCTACTATCCAAGCAACCCTTTGAGAATGTGGCTTATGGCTAAGGAGACACTAGATGCACCCAAATGTTAGGACACTGCTCACGCAATAGGTGGAGAAGGGGCATTTTCAGGGTCGTCTTGGTGCCTCCAAATTCTGCACCCACTTATCTACTGCTGCTTTGTGCCTTTACCTGCAGACAAAATCAGTTTTCTTAGATTAGGTTAGGTTCTCAACTCTCTGCCAGGGGGCCGTGGGATCCCAAGGATTATCTTTCTACATCAGATGGACAAACAGGTATCTGAATTCTCTCTCCCCATAAAACAACCACGGTCATAAATATTTAGGTACAGTGGATTACTGTCCTTTAATTTATGAGATTTCAGCTATTTGCCTTTTAGAGGGAGAGGGAGGGAGGGAGAGCGAGAGTGAGAGAAAGTCTTTGCTTCCTTCCCTATCGGAGGTGTGCCGTGGAGTGGGTGACTCTCTGATGTTCCCTCCTGGTCCCCATTCCTATGTGCCGTGTTTTCTGCCTCTCCCATGGGGGCGTCTCACCATGCTGAGTGTGAGTCTGCAGTTCAAAGATATTCATACAACATAGCTCCTAAATGCAAGCCAGCTCAGTATCAACTTAGTTGAAGAAACTTATTATTAAACTTAGCTGAAGAAACGGGTTTCTTCCAGACCTGGAGGAAAACCTGGCAGGGCTGAACTTTGGGAGACAGGACGGTGGTGCCCAACAGGTGGTTCCTAGTGGATTTTCCAAGGGCATCTTTGCTTCTAGGTGATGGCAGCCTCACACAGCCTTTTAGAACTTGATCCTGGATGAATTCATCTCTGGTAAAGTTTTTTGCTTTTCACAAACTGTACTCCTAGGTAAAGGTTGTATATCTCCTTTCAGACTCCAAACACACTCTCAAAGTAGGTAAGGTAGGCACTGATTCCTGTCCCCATTTTTCAGGTAAAGAAATGATGCTTGGATCGACCTGCTCAATGACACACAGATAATGATTTACAGTTGGGCTCAGTCCCAGCTTTGCAAGCTCTTAATCCTTCGCTTTCTGCACTTTGGGATATGCCTCTAGGATGCTGAGGCTTAGATTCTTCTCATCTCACCACGAGAAGAACAGAGAAGACTTCGTTCATTTCATGTTCTGCGTCTCCTAGAAGCCACACCTGAGTTTATTAGAAATATATTATTTCAGGAGTAAATACCGTCTCTATTCTAATACCTGCATATCTTATTGAAAAATTAAAACCTTTGAAAAATAACAGGGTTCTTTTTATCAAAAAGAGAGGGTAGCCATGATAATAAAAACATATGTTCATTTTTCTAAAAGAAAAAAAAAAGGGCCAATAGGCAAGTGATGATTTCAAAGCTGATTAACCCGTTTGGCCTGCTCCTTCTCCTATGCTCTGTATGCCTCATACTTACCTCCGAATTGGCTAATGATAGTAGTAATCATAATATCTTTATTTGAGGCTGTGGTCCAGGCAGTGTGCTAAGCGTTTCACATACTTTATCTCATTTGATCTTCAGTGAGACTTTTTGATTAGCTACTATCAACGTGCTTACTTTACAGATAAGGAAACTGAGACTTAGAGAAGTAAGTTGTCTACAGGCACTGTGGCAGAGACGCTCACTAGGTGTATTTATTTCCTAGGGTTGCAGAACAAAGTACCACAACCTGGGTGGTTAAAGCAACATAAATTTATTCTCACACAGTTCTGGAGACTAGAAGTCTGATTTCAAACTGTTGGCAGGGCCACACTCTCTCTGAAGGCTCCAGGGGAAGGTCCTTCCTTGTCTATTCCTAGCCTGTGGTAGTTGCTGGCAATCCTTGGTGTTCCTTGGCTTGTGGCAGAACGACTCCAGTCTCCGCCTCTGTCATCACAGGGCTGACTTTGCTGTGTGTCTCTTCTCCTCCTCTTCTTATAAGGACACCAATCATATTGGATTAAGGGCCCACCCTACTCCAGTATGATGTCATTTTCATATACCTAATTATATCTGCAAATACCCGATTTCCAAGTGAGCTCACTTCTGAGGTTCTGGAAATTTTAGGGGGACACTGTTTAACCCAGTGCACTCTCCAATCTGGTTTCCTCTTCTTAGACACACATGAAGATCACACCTCCCAGCTTCCCTTGCAGTTAGGTTGGGGCCAGATCCCTGGGTTCTGGCCAATAGCATGTGGGCGGAAAGGTGTTCATCACTTCCAGGCTTGGCCATGAAACACCCGAGCAATCTTCCACACTCTCCCTTCACTGCTACGTTGTTTGACTTCCTGACAACCTGCTCCCTTAGCTTTTGTTAGGCTCCAGAGCCCAGGCTGTCTACTGCTGCGCTCTTTGACTTCCTGACGACCTGCTCCCTTAGCTTTTGTTAGGCTCCAGAGCCCAGGCTGTCTACTGCTGCGCTCTTTGACTTCCTGACGACCTGCTCCCTTAGCTTTTGTTAGGCTCCAGAGCCCAGGCTCTCAACTGCTGCGCTCTTTGACTTCCTGACGACCTGCTCCCTTAGCTTTTGTTAGGCTCCAGAGCCCAGGCTCTCACCTGCTCCCTTAGCTCTTGCTACTTGGTCTGTGCACATCAGTGGCTTAGCGAGGGAGTGATGGCACTTGTTTGCAAAATCACCAGTTGTGATATCACATCCTGGTGGGCTGTGCGTGTGAATGTGCACTGTTGGGGCGGGCAAGAGGCAAAGTCCAGAGGTGCCAGGGTGTTCTAGCACATTCACCCCTGGCTCTGCACACAGGGACCTAATAAAGAATTTCCCCATCAACAGGCTCCTTAGATGGTTGCTGGTCCTCTTTATACCTCTGTGTTAGGTCACGCTTCTTTGAAACCCACACCTCCTTACCTGCCCTCTTGGGAGGCTCGGGTGGCTTCTTTTCCCTTTTGTCCCATAGTCTCTTTTTTATTTTTTGGCCACGCCGAGAGGCTTGCGGGATCTTAGTTCCCCAGCCAGGGATTGAACCTGGGCCCTTGGCAGTGAAAGTGCAGAGTCCTAACCACTGGACCGCCAGGGAATTTCCTGTCCCATAATCTCTTGAGTGCCCACCATGTGCCAGGCGCTGATCTTGGCCTGAGGAGGCACGGATGATGGAAGCCCTGATGTCAGAGTCTTCACCCCAGGGCGAGGCAGATAGCAAACCACGGGTCTCCCAGATCTTTACGGGACCGGGCCACATGATACGAAGCAATAGCAAGGGGACTGACATAGTCTTTGAGCAGAGAAGTTTTCCTGAGCATTTGAAGTGAAATTCAGAGGACTAGTCTGAGTGTGCTGGGTGTATGGGAGATGGGGTGGAGATGCTCCAGGTCAATGGCATGTCTGAGCCCTCAGGGGCGTGAGAAGGCATGGGAGCCCTGGAGCAGGGAAAGGAGACCCCTGTGCCTGGGTCCCCATGGAGAGTGGGGGGCCCTGGCTCTTGTGACCCTGCTCTGCATGGACCTGGAATGGGTGGAAGCATCTTCATTTTCCGATAAAGTTTGGAAGCAGCCCTTTCATTCTGTTTAGTTTTAGCTTCTGGAACAATCTCCCAGACTTCTGAATCAGGATTAGGCATCAGCATAGACATGGGAGTATGCATGTGAGATTGTTCTGAGCCTGTGGCCTTAAGTTTTCATTTTCTGAATCTTTTCCTCATTTTTTGCTATGTAGGGCCATGTTTTATAGGCTCTAAA
This sequence comes from Neophocaena asiaeorientalis asiaeorientalis, assembly GCF_003031525.2. Taxonomy (NCBI): domain Eukaryota; kingdom Metazoa; phylum Chordata; class Mammalia; order Artiodactyla; family Phocoenidae; genus Neophocaena; species Neophocaena asiaeorientalis. Next base: position 6,730,750 of record NW_020173770.1, on the reverse strand, counting down.
CATTTCTCACATTGCACGATCTATCCTCTGTCTCTCAGAATCTCTCTTATCTATTGCATTATGAAATATATGATACATAAAAAATATTATATAACATACACAGAAAATATGTGAACCTAACACCCCGCCAGAATAATAATTAAAAGTTCATCCTATATGCAAGAGCATTAGTTTTTCCCTCACCTCTTTCTATTTTATTTTAATTTTTAAAAATAAAGTTTATTTTTAAAGGTACGATTTTCATTATTATTAAAATTATTGTTATAATTTTATAAGAAAATGTGATAACGTGTGGTTCATTAGTTTTTAAAAAAGCGTTCTATTAAGGCATCCTCAACATACAATAAACTGCTCCCAAAGCATAAGTTTTTGACATACATGTGTGTCAGATTGT
>NW_020173770.1:6718419-6730318 GCF_003031525.2 Neophocaena asiaeorientalis asiaeorientalis | reverse complement strand
GGACTCTCAACCACTGCGCCACCAGGGAAGCCCTGTAAGTTTAAGTTTTGACATACGTGTACCCCTGTCAACCCATCCCTGCCGTCAAGATAATGAACATCACTTTCCCCTACTCTTCTCCCTGCACCCCCCAGCAATCACTTATCTCTTTTCTGTCTTTACAGATTAGCTTGCATTTTTAAGAATTTTATTAAAAGGGAATTACACAGTATGTACTCTTTTCTGTCTGGTTTCTTTCATTCAGCATAATTATTTTGCAATCCATACCGTAGGGCGCATCGGTAGCTCATTCGTGTCTCTTGCTGAGTAATATTCCATTGTATGAATATAAAACTTTTTGCTCATTCATTCACCTATTGATGGACATTCGGTTTGCATCCAGCTTGGGGCTATTACAAACAAAGCTGCTATGAGCATTCATATACAATTCTTTGTATGGACATATGTTTTCTTTTTTCTTGGGTAGTTTTATCGTCTTAACTTTCACTTCTCTCGTAATCAGATATCGTATTTTTTAAGAACGTGCTGCATTCCCACTGCTTCTGCACAGACTGGGTAGGATAGGGTTAAGGGTGTTTGTACACCCCAGTTTGAGACAACTGTAGCCAGTTGTTCCTGGTCCAAGTCACCTTTAATTTGGCCTATGAGGTTGGTGTGAGTATACAAGATAAAATAGCTAAATTAGTAAAAGCAATTGTCAGGGGACCATTGTTTAGGAAAACCAACTTGAAGGAGGAGGGAAAACTCTCCCTCGCATCTTCTCCCTGCTATGGGATTAGCCCACGGTGTGGTGCTGAGGACTATCTGTGGGCTAAAGGCATTTTTTTAGGATTGTTATTTTCTGTCCCCAAAGTAAATGACACAAACCCAACATGAATATGAGCTAGGATAGGCATTACTAACGATGTTTACTTTTCATTAGGAGGCCAGAACAAGTCCCTAATTGCTACCAGATTCTAGGAAATGCCTTATTTGTAAACAGTGGTTCACAAAAACAGTCATTATCAGTGTAAACAGGCAATTTAGAGCGAGCAATTACAATTATAAAGTGTATTTAATGGCTTAAGGAATATTGGTGATATTTTGCAAAGGCTGATGTCTCTCCAGCACTTGAACAGCTGAGCTGGGACCGCCAGACCCCAGACCTCGCCCACCTGTAGACCACCAGGGCTGTTCAGCTAATTATCACGTTATTTTAAAATGAGAACTTTCTGACCATAAAGTTAACTCATCCCCCTTTACAGAAAATGTATCAAATACAGAAAAAATAGCAAAGAGAATAAAAATTTCCCATAACTCAACCTTTTAGAGACAACTATTCACATTTTAGCTTGTTTCCTCCTTTCTATTCAAACAGTTTGTAGTTGATCTCCAGCTCTATATAACCACTGTGTCCTGGCACAGAGTAGCCATTTAGTAAAATTGGTTGAATGGAATTGAATACATTTGGGTAGTTGCTATTTGGTAACCAGTCAGCCTGATGCATTCATACAAGTACTTGTGAGAGGGATTAAAAACCCCATCACGTTTGGCTGAATTCCACGTTCTCATTCCTTCTCTCCTAGCCCCCTTTACTCTGCGTCTGCTTCCCCTCCCAGGCTGAACCATATACTTACCCAACCAGTGAATAACACGAGCCCGTGACCTGAGCCCATTGGGTTGGTGAGAATGGTGATGTCTGTCCTTTAACTGCTCAACGAATGAGGAAGCGATTAGCACGCCCACGCTTCAGAGAAACACCCCATCTTGATCCCGGTCTTCTTGGAGAAGCTGAGTTGGTTATTCACTCAACTAGTAGCTTATGTTAATTAGTTCACCACCCCAGGACTCACTTCCGATTTATGCCTCAATCTCCTCTCCTTGCTGTGTGCATCTCCTGACCCTCCGGGTCAGTGGATGGGACTGAACCAGTTGCTAGCAGGCTGACGTTTCACCAACCATGGCTGTCCTTGTCATCACATCATCCAGAACCAATTTAGACCTTGCATTCACCATGGCAACAGGACAACGCACAGCCTCTGTATTTCCATTATCTTTTGTTGGTTTCCTAAAAGTAGATCTTTTCCATGCCACTCTTTTCTCAGCTTACCAATTACACTTTAGAATTCTTTTTGTCTGAAGTTTGCTTCTCTAGACTTTGGAAAACAAATTCATGAAAAATGGTACGAATTCCAAATTTGTAGGAAATGGAAATTGGCTTGGGAGCTCACTGATTTAAAATGTGAAGTCTAAGTGAGTTTTTTTGAGACAGTATATAGAAAAAAGGTTAATCAAAACCATATCGTATCTTTTTAGGTAGAGAAATCAGTTCCTGTCCAGAATGTGATTTGGCTTCTAATCCATCTGTATTAGTCAGGATAGACTGGATAATGTGCAGTAACAAATGACCCCAAATCTCATAGGCTTTAACATGACACAGGTTCATTTCTCTCTCTGTCCATTGTGGATCATCAAAGGGCTCTGCTCCACATAGTCACTCAGGGACCCAAGGTAACTGCGGTGCCATTGCCAGGAATGTGTGGTTGCCATAGCAGCAGGGACAGACAGAAGGTTGCCTACTGGCTCTTCTAGGCTTCAGCCCAAAAGTGACACATTTGGCTAGAACTGGTCACCTGACCCTTCCTAACTGCAGAGGTGGCTGGGAAATGTGGAGAAGCTGATGGACTATTTGTTGAGCACTACTGCTTCTGCTGAGGCAGATGCCAGCAGTTAATTCTTTGGTCCATTTCTTTTCAAAGAGAACTGTTAATTCACTTCTTTGTCTTTGCATCCCCAGTGTAGCCTAGTAGACTGGAATATCTATATCTATCTCCATTTAGAGTTTGAGCTCCATGAGGACAGAAATGTTACTTTACTTCTCTTTGTATCCCAGTGTCTAGTGGACTGTCAACCACATAATAGGTGTATAATCAATGGTTATTGAGTGAATAAGTGACTAACTGTATAAATAGGATCATTTACACTGTTGGAAATGATGCCGTGATATGGTCAAGAAGCTGTCATTACAGAATCCACAGTGTCAGAGGAGGAAGAATCCTTTTGTCTAGAGCCTCATTTGATGCCTCATTTGACAATGGGACACCGAGCCTGGGACACTTGTCAGCTGTAGGGCCAATGATGTTCTCTGTGGGGTTTTCTTGGAAGGTCTAGTGCTAGGTTGGGCCAACCCTATGTTTTCATAGGGAAAAGCTTAGTGGAAACTGGAACCTCAGCACTGTCACATACGCCCACACCCACCGCCCCTTTTACTGTGCACTTCAGTTTCAGCACCGAGGCAGCTTTCCCGTTACTCAAATTCCAGAACTTTACCCAGTTCTCAGCCTTCTTTGGGATTTAACACTCACTTCTTGAGGCAGCAAAGTATAGTGGGAAGGACTTGGACTTCAAATGAGGGAGTTCGGGGTTTAAATTCTGACTTCTCTGAAGTAATTTCTGCATGGCCTTGGGCCAGTTACATATCCCCTGGCCCTCAGTGTTCTCAACATGGGAAGTGAGGGCAGTAGTGCCTGTCTCATGGGGTTGTCTTATGGCTGTATGAGTGGTTAACAAGATGATCACATCTCTTGACACGAGGCTGTGACCTGAGTCCGTCAGGATCATGGGAAGTTTCCTCCTCCTGAGATGAGGATACCCAGAATTCAGCACAGGGTAGGTGCTCAGTTCACAGATATTGATAATAATAGTAGGAACCTGCTTCATGTCTTTTTCCAGCAGCTTCTTATTCCCAGTCCATAGCCCCTCAATAAAGGAAGGGTGACTTTGCCCTGAGTGCTTTACAGACATCATTAAATGACAGCTTTCTTCTCATGGTGGTGGGTGTGATCTGCCATTTAAAACCCCAGAGAGCAAAGTTCCCTCAGAACCATTTTCCACACTCCCAGGCGAGGGAGGAGAGAGAGAAAGTAAAGTTTACCGGCCTTATGGACGCACCCATGCAAATGTCACACCCCTCATCCGGGTTGCTGGCTGTACGTGAGTTGGAAATGGTTTGTAAGTTTAATTGTCTGCAGTGTGTTCACAGCGAACACACTGAGTGTTCAGCATGTAGAGTAGTATTGGTAGCTCCACTTATTATCTAAGTATATTTAACGGTCTTTACTGTGTGCAAATGCCCTCCGAGGCATTCGAGGCCCAGCAGGAGCCACACACAGGGAAGAGGCTGTGCGTCGCTGGGAGGATGGAGGGCTCCTGGGAGCAGGGTATCCACAGTAACCCCGTGCCCAGGCTGCTCTCAGAGCACATTGGCTTCCCAGCAAACGGTGAAGAATCTGTTCCACTGGCTCTTTAACAAGCCATGGAATCAATTATTCACTGGATAAAGAGTTCTTGGCTACAAGAAGCTGAAAAAGGCATAGAAGAACTTGGCCATAGGAAGAGATAGCAGAAGAGATGGGAGGGCTAGAATTATGCCCAGATGCTGGGTGATGTGCTCTTTCTCTCTTCCTTTATTTAATACACACCATAAGGGAGATTTCCCTGGTGGTCCAGTGGTTAAGATTCTGCTCTTCTAATGCAAAGGATGCGGGTTCGATCCCTGGTCGGGGAACTAAGATCCCACATGCTGTGCGGTGTGGCCAAAAAAGTATAAAAAAAAATACACACCATAAGGGATAGGGTGGTATACCCATTTTACAGTCGAGGAAACTGAGGCTTCAAGAGGTTAATTAGCACATTGCCTTAATTGCCACCCCTAGTGACAACCATACTGTAGTTTGAAGACCTACAGCTCAGGGACCAAATCTGGCCCACTGCTTGTTTTGCTCATAAGAGAATCGTTTTTTACATTTTATAATGGTTATATGAGTACCTGATTTTCCCTTTTGGCTTGCAGAGCCTAAAATATTTATTATCTGGCCCTTTAAGAAAACGTTTGCTGAGCCCTGATCTGGATAAAGGTGTAGTGCACGCTGGGCTGGGCTGCCCAGAGCCCTCCCTTCTGGCCGAGGCCGTCTTTCCCCAGCTGCTGGGGGTGATGGCTGCCGACAGCTCACCATTGAAGCTGGGAAATGTGCTTGGACTGTGAGTCCCAAGGTTTTTCCCTCCAATGACTGGTTGATGAGCAGGTAGAAAGGCCCAATTCCCTGAGCTCAACTTGGGGCAACTCTACAGGGCCGTCCCAACTCCACAGCTGCCCTGGGACTGGCTGAGGCCTTTGTCCTGATGAGACTATCACTAGCCTTGGCCACTCCTGGCCACGTGGGAGCTGACAGAACTCTCCAGGAGCTTCCTGCCCACAGAGCTTCCCTCAGCATCAGTTTCCTAGGAAATCATCCCAGTTTTTCCCTCACTGCTGGGACATGGTCAGCCTGTAGCACTGGTGAGCTGGGTGGGCATCGGAGGCCTTCCTGGCCGAGTGAAGCAGGAAGAAAGGGAGCGGAGGAGCTTGGCCTTGAGGGAGCCTCAAGGGCCCTCCCAGAGATGGAGGTGGAGCCCGGTGGCTCATCAGTGAGAACTGGAGGCCCTTTGTGCTCCAGCCACACCCCCAGCCGACCGGAGACAGTCCCTCCTCCACCTGTCAGTCCTAAACTCTGACCCCGTGGCACCTCCCACCGGTCTCTGAAGGCCTCTTCTCATCTTGTCTCCTGGCTTTGCTACATCGTGATCCCCTGGGAATACCTTCTCCATTCTACTTGCCTCACTTACCTTCTAAGATTATAGTCAACGAAACAATCAACGAGGAGCTCTCACCACGTGCCAGGCGCTGTTCTAAGCACTTTACACGTGACGACGACTTAATCCTCTTGATAACCCTATGTCAGGTCCCATTTTCATCTCCATCTTATAGATGAGGAACTTGAGGCACAGAGAGGTTAAGAAACTTGCCAAGGTCACACAGCTTATAAGTTGTGAAGCTAGGATGTGAACCAGGCAGTCCAGCTCTGAAGCCCAAAGAAGCATCTTTCTTCTAGAACAGTATTTCTTGTCCAGTGACCCTGCCCCCAGCCATGGCTGATAAGTCTAGGTGTGGGCACCTGACCCAGCTGGACTGGTGGGTGTTTCCCCTGGGTTCTCAGAGACCTTCAGGGTGGTGTCTCTTTTGTGGAAGTAGAACTTAAGAGGATTCAGTGGTCATGTTTCCAACTATTTGGGGAAAACCGAGCTGTAATGAGAAACAGAAGGCTGGTCCTCATGCGGAGAGAAGCCGAGAGGGGATGAGAGCTTGTCTCTGAGGGCCGGCTGCTTCTTTCTCCAATGTTTCCTTGGTTTGTGGGAGCCAACACCTCCTCCACTTTGCCTCAGGAAGGTCTGCTTGGGTTTCTGTCACTTGAAAGTCCCCAGTCAAACGTCCTCTGATGAACTCTCTCTCCCTGTGGCCGCCCTGCAGCAGGCTGGCAAAACGGGAAGCTCGGGGCCTTGGTTTTCTCCAAGACAATGGCTGGCAAAGTAAAGTAACGGAAGTCACCCGACCCAGCCTGCAGGATACCAGGTAGCTATTTCTACGCCTCCTTCGGTTTAGGACGGGCGTTCAGGGTTCTGGCCACTGCACAGCCACAGGCTTAGAAAAAGGCAGCACCCAAGTCAGCACATTTTAAATGGAACATCTGACTTCGTACAACCAGCAGGGCAGGGTGGAACCGAGGCAGTGCTGAGGGAGAAGCTGCCCTCACAGGCGTCCGCTACACTGGTCAGGCCCCCGGGATGTAGGCCTTTATTCCCCTGACGTGACGGCCTTCCCCAGCAGAGATGGTAGCAATGGATGAACACGTCTGAGCCTAAGACGGAGGTTGGACTTGAAGCTATACAGAGAACAGTGGGCTAATGGCTCATTCTAGAGCACAGAAATGGAGAAACAGAGACAAGGCAGGGAGTGTGGCCATGGAGGATGGGAGACCCGGAGAAGCAGAAGCCAGGAGCAAGCTGGGATCCCATGCAGGAGGAGGGAGAACCGTCCGGGGGAGGAGTGTCATTAGGCCAAGTTGCTCTAGTGGCCGAGGCCTCGAGTCGGGAGGCAGAGGTGTCATCTCTGAGGAAAGCAGGTTCCGGTGGCTCAAGCTTAGACGTGACCTGAATGGCCTTCAGTTCTCGAGCTGTGCACCGTCTCCACAAAGGCAGGTGGTGCCCTTGCTGTTCTCGCCATCCTCAAGGCCAGGTGTTTTCTTGCCCGCTTTGCTTTAGGTCACCTGAGAATGTCTGTTCCTTGACAGCTAAGGGGCTAACCCAACACACAGAACACGTAAAGAGACGGTCCGCTGCAACACTATTCACGACAGCCGAAAGGTGAAAACAACCCGCATGGTCACCAGCAGGCGAAGAGTTAAAAGCGGTATGAGCCTCACTGAAGCCTGGATGGCTTGCACCCAGTCCACGCGGGGGCTCGTGCTTTATTTGGAGAGTGCTGGCTCTTGAATGATCACCCGGGGGACCTGACCTTGAGCTTAGGTCTCTCCATACACTTAAATAACCACAGTTGATGATACTTTAAAAAATTCTTTTTGAGGTGAAATTTACAGAACATAAAATTACTCTTTTTTTTTTTTTTTTTGCAGTACGCGGGCCTCTCACTGTCGTGGCCTCTCCCATTGCGGAGCACAGGCTCCGGACGCGCAGGCTCAGCGGCCATGGCTCACGGGCACAGCCGCTCCGCGGCATGTGGGATCTTCCCGGACCAGGGCACGAACCCGTGTCCCCTGCATCGGCAGGCGGACTCTCAACCACTGCGCCACCAGGGAAGCCCAAAATTAACCATTTTAATGTGAACAATTCAACGGCATTTAGTACATTCACAAAAGCTCAGTCTAGTTCTAAAATATTCTCATCATCTCTAAATAAAACTCCGCACCCATTAAGCCATCACTCCCATTTCCTGCCTGTCCCCTCACCCCCAGCACCTGGCAACCACCAGTCTGTGTTCTGTCTCTATGCATTTGCCTATTCTGGAAAACAGGATCATACAACAGGTGACCTTCTGTGTCTGGCTTCTTTAATTTAACGTAATGTTTTCAAGGTTCATCCATGTTACAGCATGTGTCAGTGCTCCATTCCACTTTACAACCAAATAATATTCCATTATATGGATCTACCACATTTTCTTTATTCATTTTTCAGTCAGTGGATACTTGGGCTGTTTCCACCTTTTGACTATTGTGCAGAATGTCACTGTGAAGAGTCTTTGGATGTTTTTTAAAATCACAAAAATCACAGACAGAGACAAGCCCGGGGCCAGGTGCCCTGGACATGCCCTCTTGTCCTGGCAGCCTCTCTGGGCAGGGTTAACGTAGAAAGGGTTCTCTGCTTCCACTCTGACAGATGTGAATGGTAATACTTGGGGAGAGGGTCTCCACAGGCCTCTCTCAAACCCACCTCTTAAAAGCCCACCCTGAGGTTGCTTAAGAAATTAGTAAGTAATTGAAACAATAACTTTAAGACCAAATATATACGTTTTCCTCCTTCATAGAGCACAGTGCCCATAACTCCCGTGATGCTTTTAGCTGTTCTTGGGAATAAGCCGACACCTCCTCTCCTACCCTTGGGCTGCATGAAGCATGGAAGGGGAAAAAGGTATGATCTGAAGGGAATCATAAACAGAAAAGAAACAGATGCTCTTTTTAAATCCGCGAAATATTTAACCCCAGAAAATGCAACAAAAACCAACAGCCCCTGACCCCAGAGAGTCGGAGCTCGAGTCCTTTCTGGGCTTCCGGAGTCCCTTCTGGGCTTCCGGAGGTTGGTCTGGTTCTGCAGCCATCCACACGTTGGAATGAAAGTCTGTCTTGTCAGAATCGTCCGCAGGTTCTCATTTAAATTCCACTTGCGTGCACGAGTGTTGTTTCTCCTGGAAATGTCAGCTCTCTTAATTCTTTTCCCTTTTAAACAGATCCAAATAATTTCCCCCTGACTGAAGTAAAAAGAGTGTAAATATTTTAGCATTTCATAAAACTAGAAACATACGAGGCTACCTTCACAGTCCTTTGAATAACAGCAAGTATTTCCTACCCATTCTAATCAATTAGCTTTCCAGAGTCATTTTTCAAGGGAGCAGAATGGTCCAACTCCAACCTAGTCGCACCATTGCCTCCCTCCCATTTCTGCCACTTTGGACTCAGGAATTCACTCGTAAAGGGACAGGGAGATTTTTCTCTTGCCTTGGACACAATAGATTGAGTGTGTCTGTCAGGGACAGAGTGGTGGTGGTGGAAGATGGCTTGGGCCAGTCCAAGACACATGAAGAGATAGTGCTTTACCCAAATCATTGACATCGAGGTTAAAAAGAACAGGGCTGCTGTCTTTCTATGGGGCAGAACGAACCTTCACAAATGAGGATTTCCATGGCCCAAGCAGGTTGTCTTTGCAGAGTGCAATTTCATGTAGCATAAAAAGAAATGACTCCTTGCCAGGGCTCCCTCTACTAAAGGCCATTTGGGAGAACTTGGAAAGCTTAACGATGCCCTGAAAGGTTACAGAGGGAGAAAAGTATTGGCATCAGCAAGTGTTAGGACAGGCCTTGCCGGGGAGACTTCAGAAGGTGCTTGTCTGTCTCCAGCAGAAATTTCCTCCTGACACAAGCCCGGCCTCCATGGTGGAGGCCCAGATAATCTGTCTGTTGCCGGGAGATTTTAAAGCTTGGCCTGTGCCTTTGGGCTGTGAGCTGGTAGAAATGTTTAGTTTTTACCTTGGCCTCGTGCAAATGAGGGGCGCCCTGGGGCCTCTGGCTGCTCTTCCTTATTTGTTTGGCATCTGGATGGGAGTAAGTCAGGCGATAGAACGGGCTACCTACTGGTGCCTAATGTGTGCTTAGGCTCACTGCGGCTCACCTGGCCAGGGTTACCGGGTCTCAGAAGGGGCCTCACGCTGGGAAGGAGTGAGGATGGCCCCACCATCAGAGATGCAAGAAGGGGGTTTAGAGATGGAGACTCTCAGTTCATCCGACCTGGAGGACAAGTATGTGGAGAGCAGGAGATGGGAGGAGAGGAAGTGTTTCCTGTCTCTTCATTCAAAGGCCAGGACCCAAAATGCGCTCTGAAGTTCCCCTCACACTGAGAGATGCCTCCTCACTGGCCAGAGGTGACAAATGTGGCAACAGAGCCATAAATATCCCGATTCGGGAGAAGATGGACAGGGAGAAGTCATTAGCAGTGACAAAGGGTCCCCATAATTGAGCATCTCTCGTCTAATAACGATTGCAAAGGTTAAGGCCGGAGATGAGTCAGAGGAGAGGCACATGGGGTGGAGGCGGGGCGATGCCGGGCACTGTTTCATCCAGGAGAATTCTGCCACTCCTCCCCCTTTAGCATCTTCAGGTTGGAGCCCTGCAGAAGAATATCTGCGCCATGCAAATCAAGCTAGTCACTGAGATCTCACAACTGCTTACAGCTCTGCATTTCAGAATCGAAAGTGACAATTAGGAAAATCCTAACATTTTCCAGAGAAAGAGTCTCAGTTACCCATCTTCGTTACTGTGCAGCACTTCTTTGTTTTTACTATACTTTCCTTGGCAAACAATAGCAAATAATTTCACTATGGCCAGCAGCACCGTGCAGGTTCCAGTTCCTCTTCCTTCTTGAACTTAGCTTGTCATAAAAATAAGAAAGAGAAGGAAACCTTCCGTTCATCACTGGATTAGAAATCTCCCCGCCATCTCCTTGGGCAAAAAAAAAAGGACAGAAATTAAGATAACTTAAGGTGATGCTTAAAGTACCGAAACACGAAAGTATCAACTGGTATGTATTTGAAAATTGAAAATAAAATTATGGAGAAAATGCTTTATTTGATTCTCTGTTTATGGGAAATTCATTTTATTTGACTTTTTTATTTGTAATATCAACGACGGAGCAGGGCGCAGTTACCAAGGTGTTCCCCACCCCCCCCCCGGTTCCATTCTTCTAAATTATTAATGCCGTGCTGTTGATATATTGTCAGCCTTGTACATACATTCTATGAAAATGAGTTTTACAGTAGGTTGGGATTTATAACAAAGCTTGACATATGCAGCTAATTCACCTACACAGTCCTGTCAGTTTTAGGTTCATAAATAATTGATACCCAGGGCTTGAAGTTCAGCTACTGTTAGTACTTCAGCTGTTAAATTTCAGCAGCATAATGGATGAATATTTGTTTATAATTTCTGTCCATGGTCCCGACGTCAGCTCCCTCGCTTCATTTGCATAGGTAGATTGAGAGGGTGCAAGGTAATGAGTGCGTGAAGATGACGAATTGTTTGCCGGCATGCCGGTGCGGTTCTGTAAATGTTTGATTAGTTCTGAATGGATTACCGTTAGATTATCTGGTTCAGAGGTTAACATGAGAAGTTCTTTGCTCCCAGAGCTTTGGAGATCCCTTGCTGACAGATTTAAAAATTCAGAGCGCGAGATCGGAGCTGCGCAAAAGCGTCGGGGTGTTCTCGGCAACAGATGTTTCGTAATTAAGCATACAGTTTCCCTGTTTTGGAGAGCTGGAGGAATTTCAAATTGGCATGACTTGTTCACTTGGAGGAAACTCGAGTTCTAAAGGAAATATTCTTACTCCCTCGCCCCCCAACCCTCATCCCCACCCGAGGTCCTAGTGGCTCTGCTTCCCAAGAACAGGAATTAGATGGATGAAGTGTACAGAGATATCTGAGAAGGAGGGATGGGTCCCGTGCCAGGGGAGGGCAGCTTCTTGTGACCTGCTTACTTTGGAAACCGTGAACTTGATCTGCAAATCACTGCGAAAGAAGCTGGAGACCGGCAGGTCACAATGCCCAGTCATCTCATTTGTCCCCCCAGAAGTTAATGTGGTCCGGAGGCCTTGGGTGGGAGGTGGCTTTAGGGATCCCAAATAAACACCACCTATGCAGAGCCTTTTTGCCAATGTAGGCTGGCAGGATGACGTAAGACAGCAGAAGTCTGAGGAGGTGTCAGCAGTCTCACACCTACCACCTCAAAAATGTGTGTGTGTGTGTGTGTGTGTGTGTGTGTGTGTG
>NW_020173770.1:6718194-6718315 GCF_003031525.2 Neophocaena asiaeorientalis asiaeorientalis | reverse complement strand
GTGTGTGTGTGTGTGTGTGTGTGTGTGTGTGTGTGTGTGTGTGTGTGTGTGTGTGTGTTAGAAGAGCTGAATGAGAGCTGTGGATCTGGTCTTGTGATCCTGGCCCACGAGCTTCCAGGAG
>NW_020173770.1:6691706-6718171 GCF_003031525.2 Neophocaena asiaeorientalis asiaeorientalis | reverse complement strand
TCTCCCGCCGACCACGCCCCCCCTCCAAACTTACGCCCCCTCCGTCCTCCTCTTCTCTGCCCCGCACCCCGCGCGGCAGCTCAGGAAATGGAGGCAACGGGACCTTAATGAGAAGATTTAGTGCTTGCAGCTAAACAGAACTGAGTTCCAGCGCTCTCTTCAACTATATTTTTCCAGCCCCGCATCCAGTTCCTCAGCGTGTCTGGCAATCATGTTGGTGATTATATGGGTAATGAAACACGTGCTCTTTTTGTCTGAGCCGTTGATTAATCTGCCTTCTCTTTAGCCTTGATTTATGGCACTCAACTCTGGAGGTGAATGCTGGCCCATCAGTTCCGTAGCTTATTACAGACGCAGGGGCTGCTAAATGCCTCGGAGGCTTGAATTGTCTCTTGACAGCCAGGCTTCTTGCTACATTCCCTCCAATCTGTTTTGGTTCCTGGTGTGACCTTTCATACAGTAAAATACATTAGTTGAATAGCAGCGTCTCATTAAAAGAGTGAATTAACCGAAGAGTCTTTTTAACTAAATGACAGCAAAGGACTGAGTGCTAATAGCCAGGAGCAGTTGGAAACTTAACTCATGAATCAGCCCTGTTAATACTGCCTCATGCCTGAAGCACTGAGGGTACCACGCTCTCTGCCGGCTCTCGTAAGAAGAAAAGCTCATTACTTTCCTCCTGATGGGAGAGAAAGAGTGAACGAGCAATAATAAAGCTTGAATTTTTCAATACTGTTAAAAATGGGGCTGACAGATTGCCGACAGTCGGGACAACGGGCCCAGGCACGGCGTCCGGAGTCGCTGAATTAGCAATACCATCCATATATCATACGATCTAATTAAATCAACCCGGAGAATGAAATTAGTTTTCTGTGAGTGAAATGGCCTCTGAAAGAGCTCTATTAAATGAACTGGAGAGCATTAATTAAATAATTCACAGTGAGGGATTTTGCATTTATACAAAAATTGTGGGCTTAATTGTCCATGCTGTATTACAGATCTGGCCTTATGTTAACAATGTGTCGAAAGCACACTTATTGGAGCACATCAGGAACAGTTTAACACAAACGCAGCTTGGAAAGTTTTATGGGCTGGGCCAAGGAACCCAAGGAAAGGCATCCGGGATCACCAAGGCCTCCTAAGTTGCCCGGCAAGGTTTTTTTTCCCGCTCGGGCAAGTTCGTTTCTTCAGACTTTGGAGGGGTCCTATCACGTTCTTATCAGATCAGCGCTTAGTTGTTTGGGCTGGTATTCTCTTGGGGTGTCAGAGGGCCCCTCCTGAGTTAACCTCTGGGGTCTTGGTTAACTTGGAAGCTTGGCGGCTATCTGGCAAATTTTGCTCTCTGCAGATATTCCTCTGGGTGAATCCATTTCCTTCCCTCCCCTCCAAACGTATTAGCCAGTTTTACGGACTCACTCGTGTAAACCCAAGCATACTGGATGCACTGAAGGAAAACGTGAATTTAGATACAATATGTTAGAGAAATCAGACACCAGCTTTCTTAGAATTGTGGATCTCAGGGTTGAAAGAAACTGTAAAAGTAATTTAGTTCAAACCTGCCTCTTCCCACGCAATGTCTGAATTTCCTCTAGAATGTTCCTGCTCAAATACTCACAGGGCTGTGGCCCCAAGGAGCTGAGTCCTGGTCCAGGGAGCCCACTCAGTCTTCGGCAGCTTTCACCGGGTGCAGTCGTGGCAGTGTGGTGCGGTGGTGGGGAGCCCGGTCTCTGGAGCAGGTTCCGAGGTTCGAATCCAGCTTCCCCACTACCGAGCTGTGCAGACTGGCCCAGTGAGTGAGCCTCTCTGTGGCCCCGTTGCTCGTCTACTGAAATGAGGATGATGGGTATTGTTTGAATTAACTGAGCCGATCTGCGACAGCGCTTAGAACAGTGTCTGCTGCACACAGAGGTTAGCGAGCGTTCTTCTGCTGTTATTCAGCTTCTCCTTTCAGCCTCTTATTACAGTAGTTTTGGATCAATAATAGTTTGATTTTTAAAAATAGACTGAAAAAATCATCCGATCTTTACTGTCTCTTCTCATCGATTAGAGAATTTGGTGACTTGAAAAGTCCAAATGTTTTGCTTTTTTTGCTTTGCGTTTTTAAAGTTTTAAACATTTCCCTACTTTGGAGCCAGTTTTCTCCATGTACACATACATTTTCCAGGGTGTGTTGTAGGTGCGGGAAATTGTGGTCAACGAGACAGACAAAGTCTCTGAATCCAAGGAGCTTTCATTCTGCTTTTCTTTTGAACAGCACTCAGTGTGTTACACACTTTGAACATCCTTAAAGTGGTAAAAATTTAAATTAAAAATATGGGCTTCCCTGGTGGTGCAGTGGTTGAGAGTCCGCCTGCCGATGCAGGGGACATGGGTTCGTGCCCCGGTCCGGGAGGATCTTGCATGCCGCGGAGCGGCTGGGCCCGTGAGCCATGGCCGCTGAGCCTGCGCGTCCGGAGCCTGTGCTCTGCAGCGGGAGAGGCCACAGCAGTGAGAGGCCCGTGTACCGCAAAAAAAAAAAAAATAAAATAAAAATAAAAAAAAATAAAAACAAAAGGAAAATAAATTTTTGTAGAATGTCTGAGTGGAAAAACCTAAAAGTGGATTCTAAACTATCAGAAATAATAAGATCACCTTGCAGACAAGTAAGCCATCCTTAGAATGCACTCCCTTTGATGTCCATGTGTTATATCTGGGTCTTTTTACTGTAAGACATCATGTTAACTCCCCAGTACAGGTGGTCTTGGGCTGTTTCAAATGAAGCAAAGCCACACTGACACACGACCAGCAGCATCCTGGAAATACGTGCGTCAACAAAGCAACTTGGTGGTCTGCTGTTTTTTTTTAAAAATTGTAAATCATTTTATTTATTTATTTTAAAAAGGTCCAACTAGGTTTCCTGAGACTTCATCCTGCTTATTTTGTCACGTGCCTCCATCAAGCTGCTTTAGAGACACTTAAAAATAACCACAGCCTTGTATTTCATTCAAATAAAAGTTGAGATTTTCCACAGGCCAGGATCTTGATGGCTAGATAGTTCAGTTATCAGGGGTCGCAGACATCACCACTTTGAGCTCTTGCCATGTTCAGAGGCCTTATGATTCTAGAGGAAGCAAAACAGAATCCTTATCCTCTAGCAGTCTTTCCCTTTTAAAGGAAACGTTTAGCAGCCTTGCTTAGCAGGGCAAAGAAAAACAAACAACAAAAAAGAATAAATCAAAAGGAAATACAGAGAGAAGGAAAGAGGAGAGCTTGGTCAGGGTGGAGATTGGGAGTAGAGAGGAAGAGTATGAAAAGTTTTGGAGCATCTGCAGAGCCTGCAAGAACAGAGAGCCTGTAAAGAAGCATCACTATGAGTAATAATATAGGTTCCCTTTAATGTTCTGTGAGACATTCAAATAAAGATTGGAGTTATTTTTGGTTGTTGGATGTGACAATGCTGAGATTGGACCCCTTGGACCCCTGACATTTAGTTGGGTTATAGAGCCATATACACTTCATATATAAGTTAGGTGGGAAGTCAGGGATATCTATTGATTCACACCTCCATCGGGTGATCACTGAACGCTTACCACTTGCCTCCGTGTGGTTTCGGTGCTACAGGAGGTGCAAAGGTTATTCAGGCAGCAATGTTGCCACCAGGAGTTGTAAGCCTTACGCAGTAGGTGCTGAATACATATTTGTGAGATAATGAATGAATGCCTGTTGAATAAGGGAACTGAAATGCGTTTCTGATGAATTCTAGTAAGAGAATAATAGTAATATCAGTAACAATAACTAATGCCTAGTGAGCGCTTATTCTCTGACGCGTGTGCCCTAAGTGGGGTGTAAAATGCTGTGGGAGTGCAGAGGAGAAAGATGACTTTTCCATTTGGCAGGACAGTCAGAAAACTGCCTTCAGACATCAGGGAGACAAGTTGGACAGATAAGGAAGGGAGAGGCTCAAAGGAAAGAAAGGGAGAGGCTCAAACAAGGCCATCTATAACGGGCGCCTCCAGTGAACCTGTGGCTGGTCACAGGGCCCGAGGCAAGAAGGGCAGGGTCAGTTGTCATCTGTGTGCTGAGGAAGTGGGGGACAGGACTGGAGTGGTCAGAGAAGGGTGTGCAGGATTCAGACAGGTAAAAAGGGAGGCTGGTGGCTTCCATGGGCAGAGGCCAGTAGGATTGAGAGCAAGGAGGCCAGAATGACCAGAGCAGAGATTCTTGCATGTTCATGGTGGGAGGGTCAGGAGACGGCAGGGTGGAGGGAAAACCCAATGACACAGTGTGAGGGCCTGGACCACTGGGCGAAGGTGGGTATCACTGCTGGGTGATAGGAGTTCTCCTCTGCCATTACCCAGGTGAGATACTGGGAGGAAGTCTTTGAGGTAAAGTGCTGTTGTGATCATGCCCGAGAGGGACCGGAGGTGCAAGGCTGGTCAGGGGTGGTCTCAGGTAACCAGGAGAGAGACGAAAATACACCAGGTACCAGTGACTTGGAGACAGTGTTGACTGTCAAATGCCACCCCCGCCCCCCTGACCTTTCCGACGGACGTTGCAGGAGATGAGGCAGGGTCTCCAAAACAATGGCGCTCAGATGCCGTCTTGAGCTTCAGGGCTTCACCTGGTGGCCAGGACGGAAGGGTGGGAAGAAATATGTTTTTCCCTTTCTTTCAGCATTGATTGCTTCTGTGAGTCATGGGCTTTGCTTTGCCTCTTTTCGTTGGAGGAAGAAGGAAGGGGTGTGCAGAGCTGGGCACTCAGGACTCAGCACCTCTGTGTGATGGTTCTGTCCTTGGAGGTCAGTACAGACTAGCGGTCTGGGACCCCACCATGGCCAGGCTCTGCTCCAGGAGCAGGGATGGGGGGGTTACTGAAGAGTAGGCTTTTATGATCTGGGCTCGGAAGGCCCCTCACCCCAGGGACAGGCATTCAGTGAGGGACCAGTTTCCCTCAGCCAGGAACCAGCAGAGCAGGGTCAGGATGCAACGGCCCGTTTGACATCCTGGCTCTGAGATCTCCTAGCACAGGCTTGGGTGGTAATCGTGGTTTTCTCTGTGGGCTGTGTGACCGGGAGTAAGCGGGCCGCCACGGGGGACGAGCAGGGCAGACAGGAGCACGCCCAGTGTGCATGGATCCCTCACAGCACCCAAGCCTGGAACTCTTCCTGTCCCGTTGTCATACTCAACAGAATGGACACACTGCTGACCGGTCAGACAAGAGAGCCTGAGGAGGCCCAGTGTCCAGACCATAGTAAGGGAACACCTCATTGCAGGGAGAAAGGGGGTCCCCAGTCTGTGGGCGAACCCCTGCAATCTTGCAAGTGCTGGCCTGGGCCCGTCCCAGGGAACTGCCAATCGCTCTTGAACCTTGGCCCGAGTTGTGTTCCCTTAAGAGCGGCAGCGTCCACTTTGTCCAGATCCTCCCTCGGCCTGGGAATACATTTGTATTTGCCTTTTTTGCAAGTTGAGCTCTTGTCATTCAACCTCCATCCCCACGTGAGGCTCTTCGGAGGATAGGACTGTCAAGCTATTCCATCTTTTGCACCATGACCTTTAATATCAGCCGTAGTTAGTTTATTCATCAAGGCCTGTCTCACATGAGGGAATTCTTTCTGTAACCATGACAATTGTGTTCAGGCTCCCCTCGGAAACATGTCATCTGTCTCCTTCTTAGGTGATCAGTAGAAATCCAGATGCTTTCATTTTTGCTGGAGTCAGGAAGAGGGGGATTTCTTTGGTTCTCTTTCAGGCTCTTTCCAAGAAGCCCAGGCTTGTCTTTGGTCATGAACACTGCCTGGCCAGACCCTGAGGCCGGATGGACATCTCTGGACACAGAAACACCCCAGCAGGAGGCCTCGGGGTCATGGTGGTAGAAACCGAGGGAACCTTGGGAAGGGGTATTACGAACTCCCCATTTTACAGACATGGACCCTGAGGCCCAGAGGGGCCTTGAAGGAATGGTTTGAACCAACTCAGCAGGTGGGTGGTGGGCCTGGGTTTGAATCTGTGTCTGTCATTCAAGGGCTTCTACTGCTGCCTGCCTGGCCCTACGCTCAGCCTTGGGACTGAGGCCAGCGCTGTACACGCATCACCTTGGCTGTCTCAGCAACGCTGCAAATGAAGCCGCATGTTCCTGGATTTCAGACCAACACACGGGGGCTCAGGGAAAATGAAATTGTTCACAAGTTTTTGTAGTGAAGACATGGCCCCAGGATTTGGCCCCAGGCTTGTCTGGCTTCAGGGTCTGCCATTGGGGAGGGAAGTGGGGAGTCCATTGTAAGCCTGTTGCTCGGAAGACTTGGACCACTGTAGAGACCTTCAACCTGATTGCCCCCCTGCTTTGTCTGGGTGACCCCATGTTGGTGCAGCCTCCCCTGAAGAGTGGACTCCTCCCAGAGTGGGGCGAAGGCCTCTGGCCCTCAGAGGGTCCCCCCACTCCCCTCCTGGTGTGCCACCTTCCCACCTCCCTGGGGACAGAGGGCTGGCTTCTCTCCTTCCTCTCTCTGCCGGGGCTTTTTTAACCTCAAACTCTAGGGCACAGCCCACTCAGGTTGGCTAAATGGGGGCCAAGGGACTAAGACAATTTTTTCTTTCTTACAAAGCCTAGTTCTCAGACACATTGCTCTGTTGCAAAGTTCTATTTTGACTGTCAGAATTGAAATATAATCTTCTTTTGTAACAAACTCTCATCTTCCCTCAAGCAAACTGTTAGTGTAGGCCACCTAGAGAGAAGGACAGGTACTCAGGGGAACTTAAAAGAGGAACTTACATTAATATGGATATGTTGCAAAAGCTTTACCCATTTATTAATTTACTTACTTAGATAACTCATGTTTGCTATTAAAAAATTACAGAATACCAATAAGTATACAGAAGACAATAAAAATTACTGTTACTCTACCAGCTAGAGCAGCAATAACTACTACTGTGTTCCATTCTGGTGTATTGCATTCCGGACTTTTCCTAAGCACATTGTAAACAAGTATATTTTTCATACAAAATGAGATCATGCTGTGCATACTGATTTATAGCTCACTTTTTGCACGGAACGATTTGCAACTTCAGGAATATCTTGCCCCCATAAGAAACCCAGTGTACTTCTCCATCACTCTTGATGGCTGCTGAGTGGTCCATATATATACTTTTGTGTGTGTGTGTGTGTGTGGTATGCAGGCCTCTCACCGTTGTGGCCTCTCCCGTTGCGGAGCACAGGCTCCGGACGCGCAGGCTCAGCGGCCATGGCTCACGGGCCCAGCCGCTCCGCGACACGTGGGATCTTCCCGGACCGGGGCACGAACCCGCGTCCCCTGCGTCGGCAGGCGGACTCCCAACCACTGCGCCACCAGGGAAGCCCCATATATATACTTTGACGTGCTATTGCTTAGTCAACCAATCCTTTATTTTCAGACCTACAACATACCTGAATGTTGTCATAGCTACAGTACAGATATTTGGCTGTTTGGAGAAACCACAATTCCTCTCTCCTCCAGCCTGTGTGGTTGAATGCCTCTGCTGTACGTGGCTAGAACAGTGGGATGCACATCTGGATATTCGCAATAGTCATGTGATGTTAAGTGGACAGAAAGAGCACCTGTGAAATTATAGGCTTAATTTTCCTTTCACCCAGACATTCGCTTCTAGATATCTGGTATCGTATAGAAAGGGTCCCAGAGATCCCCCTCCCCACTCTTTTTCCAGAATTTCTGGAAATTCTGGGTGCATCTTTTTATCTTATCCCGCAGTGTTTTCTGTTGTTTACCATTTCTTCTTGTAGATGAGACTTTTAAAATAAGAATTTTTCTCAACTTTTTATTTTGAAAATCTTTAATAGACAGGAGAGTTGAATATATGGCACAATGAACACGTGTGTAGCCCTTATTTAGATCAAACCTTGTTTCAGTTATCGCTGAAAAACAAACCACGGCAAATGTAATGGCTTAAGTTGATTATTTCTCATGGTTCTGTGGGTTGCTGAGGGATCATTGTGCTTCCTATGGTACTGGCTGGAGCACCACGATGGCTGGAATGTCCAAAATGGCCTTACTTACACGGCGAGGAGTTCAGAGCTGTTAGCCGTGTGCCTTGGTTCTCTCTGTGTTGCTCTTTGGGCTTCCTTGCAGCATGGTGGCTGGGTTCCAGGAAGAAACAGACCCAGAAACAAAGGAGAAGCCACAAAGACATTTCATGACTTAACCTTGGAAGTCACACAGCATCACCTGCCACTTTTTATTCACAAGGCTTGTCCAGACCCAAGGGGAGTGGAAACAGACTCCATCTCCTGACAGGGGGAAGGGGCAAGTCACGTGGTCGTGTAGGAGCTGAGATATTGTGGCAGCCATCTTTGGAAATGTAATCCACCGCAGCCTGCCTCAGGCCACAGACATTCACATCCATCCCTCATGTAACAAACCCACCCACTTCCTCCCCCCAGAGTCTCCTCCTATCACATCATCTGACTCAGGCTGGAGGTCCAGGATCTTGTCATCATCGAAGTCACCTGATGAGCCTCCTGGGTGTAGCTCTTTCAGAGCAGAGACCCCTGAACTAAAAGAGACCCAACAGGCTCTGGGGAGACGGGGAGAAGACAGCTACAACAGACTGTCCTGCTCAGAAAAGGCGGGGCAGGTCGCCCTGTGATTGCTCTTGTCCCGTTGATCCAGCAGACAAACAGAAGTGAATAAGAAGAGCCATGTTTGGGTCAAGGGCACCCACCTAATAGACTTGTTTGTGCCAGCATGGATTTAATGTGCGAAGGTTGACCTCACATTTACTATGATTATGCATGCTGAAGTGGTCTTCATTTATATCATCAGTGACTTCGGGTTGCTAAATCCGAAGAACAATTCCCAATCTTGACCTTGTTTGAATTCAGTGATACTCAAGGCTGATACCCATAGTTGATGGATCCACAGCCACCTTTCTCTACAAAAATGATGCATTAGGAAAAAACTCTAGCCATGTGTCTATGCAGCAAGAATGAACAGTTAACAATTTCCCAAGGTTTTCAGGGTCTGAGGAGTGTCTCAGCATATCCAGGGTAAGAAGTTCACCAGGGTGCGTCAGTCATTTAGTATGACGGATTCTGGTGGTTTCTGTTCACAGTGTGGATTTCCTTCGTGAAATGGAACTCGAGTGCTGGGGGTGGCCTGAATCATCCGGCACAGTCTTCTCATTCTGAAGGGGAGGGAGCGTGAAGCTCCAGGAAGGGCGGTAACTTGGTGGAGGTCCCATGGTGGCAGAGCTAGGATGCTCTTGTACAATGACATGGCCTTGGATAAACGCTCACTCTCCATCCACACCCACTCACGGGGTGTCTGCTGAGTGCTAGCTGCTGTGCCAGGCGTGAGGACCACGGAGGGAAACACATGCTCTCTGCTGTGAAGATGCCGAGTCCCAGTCAGTTACACTCCCAAAGAACAATGGCTTTGGTCCAAACCATGTGGGTACCAAGCCTCTTGGAAGTTTTCCCTTAAGGGAACCAGCGTCAATGGCGTCGCTTTCAAGGTCTCGTGGGCGCCTGATACTAGACAGCTGGCACAATCCCACCACTGTTAGCAGGGGTAGAGTGGGCGGGGGGCATGTGGACCACAGCCTCTGTAAAGTGAATTAGGGGCAATTGCCAAGTGGGCCAACATCTGCTTCGGCATCTTCAAGAAAGCTGAGAATAAAAATCGATATGTGTCGTGTGAACCCAGCGCCCAAGTAATTGCAATCTGAGTTCAGGCTGCCGTGAGTATCCTGAACAGTCCAGAAAACAGGGACCTTCCCCCACATGAGTGCCCGTATCCTAAGCTCCCTCTCCCAACGATAGTTTCTGGCTTATGAAATGATACTGCTGGCAAGCCCTAAAGAATCGAATTTCTTTTTATTGCTTGCTCTTTCTTGGCGTAGCATACACCCATTTGTGTGCTGCTATTTCAGAGAAAAGGAGCATATAATAGTGTTTTAGAAATTGGAACAAGAAGCTAGCAGATGCAAGTTGAGTGACTATTGAGTTTTAAACTTGTCTTGCTGTGATTTGTGGCTGTGTCATGGCAAATATTTTTCAATGTCACCGCCTTAGCCAGTGCTGTCACTAAGGCAGGCAGCTGGGGAATAGAGGGCCGAACACTCTGATCTCAATATTAATGGGAGCTGTTGAAAGTGGCAAAGGTGATAAAGTGTTGTTTAGTTATTGGTGCCGTACTTCGGCTGCGGGACGTTGTTATAAACCGCAGTCTGTTTTTGTCAGATTTCAATCATGGCTTCAATAACACGTTTAAAAACTTGGAGTCTAGGAGCCCACAGAAGAATGATTTTATTTTCATCTTAAACTAAAGGAGTTTAGATTGCAATCTGAAGAAATAGGGCTTAAAGTTTGGATTTTACTTACTTTATTAATTATTTTTTCCTCCAAATTATTTGGCTATGTGACACCCTTGCCTGATTTTCAGACAGTCGGATGGGTTGGACGTGGCTTAAAGTAGTCGGGATATGGATACCATCTCTTCCTTCACACCTGTGATAAAGGTTCCTGCAGGTTGTGCAAAAGCGGACTTTGTTCAACCGGCAGAGCCACAAATCACCCTTATTCCCACCTCCCTGGACCAGTCCAGGAAGAGGGAGTTATGCAAAGTGCATAATACTTTAAAAAATAATATCCTGTTTTGCAAAATTACATTTCGTTCAGGAAATAACAGTATTCCTCAGCTTGGCTGTGACCCTGGGGAGAAGACGAATGAATGCTTTAGTGCAAGAGGCTGCCTCTGTCATTAACAGAGCCTGGGTTTAAACTTATAATTAAAATAACCTTTAAAATTCAATTTTTATAGATGGAGGAGATAACTTGATTTGAAACCCTTCAACGCACACATTTTATGTAGCATTCACCCAAATCCAGCGGTACCATGGAAAAACGGGAACATAAAACTGGATGCTGAGAGTTTATATAGCTTTTAAATATCAAGCTGTCAGGTTTTGTGCAGGTAGAAATATTGTAATTGGACAAGAGTAAAGAAAAAGAGTTTGTATTAGCGTTGAGGGTTTTTGAGTGAATTCAGGCCAAGCAGAATACAATGGAAACCCCTTTAAAAGAAAGATGACAGAAAATCCCGAGGTCTGAGCATAGTCTGACCTCCCTTTCAGAGGCGATCTGCTTGATAAAGCAGACACAACCCCAATAAAATACTAACAATAGAAAAAAGTAAATAGAAATCATATTAAGCAGTGGCGATATTGCCTGAATTGAAACAAAAATTAGCTATAATAGCCTTGCTGGGTTTTAATATGGTCCCCAATCACATGACAATATGAAGCATATCACGGTGTTTCTAAATAATGTTTATCGTCCTGAAATCTCCCTGCCTAGTAGACAACTTGCATTATTGGAGGTTTGTGGATTATTTTTTAAAGAACTCATAAATATTTAATGTCCAGGATCAAGAATGGGGTGGGGGGAGGGGACTGTGTCTCTAGGAACAGTGATGTTGCCCTGTGTGACAGAGGCTCCGACATTGTCTAGGGATGGGTCTTGGCCGTGGCGGTGAAGCGTTGGGACAAGGTTGTGTATGTCCCACGGGGGACCTGGAACCAAGAGCTAGCGAGTCACCTGGTGCCAGGGCCTTGGAGATGAGCCCAGAGGGCAGGGCAGTCTGGTACAGGTGCACCAACACCTGTCTGCCGAGCCCTGGCAGGACTAGCCTCAAGCGATCTTTTCCCATGTACTTCTGGGAGCAAATGCGCCACAGAGAAAAATTAAAGGCAAAACGGGGTCATGTTGGCCATATCAGAATGTTATTCTGAATCCCGGAAGCTGATGGAAAAATTTGGCCAAAGACAAATCACGTTGACACTCAAACGAGCCATTGGTCGACCAACCAGTGTCTGTTTATTGAGGGTGTTTAACAAGCCAGCTACCGTAATCCTCAAATGGTGTTGCCTATCAGATTCTTTAGGGAGTATTTTCAACCTTTTGTTAGGTTTCAGAAACGCACATTTTCTTTAGGATTGATGCTGCATGCATTTCAGAGGAGTTTTGGAATCTAGTCTTCTCTAGACTTTTAGGTTCTACCTGAAGTGGGGAAGAGAGGTGAAGAAGAGAAGACAGGTAGCCTGGTGTGCTGTTTTTTGAAATTCCTGCAATCAGTTAAAAAATATGAATCTTCGTGACTCTCCAATCTGCAGTATTCATTCAATCATTCATTCATTCATTCACTCATTCTCTCCACAAACACTCATTGAGAACCTACAACATACCAGGCACTGTTCTAGGCTCTGGAGATACAGCAGTGACTAATTCAGCAGGTTTTCTGCCCTCCTAGAGGTTATGGGTCAGTGGATATTGAAATCCGGGCCCCCTTCAGGGACAGGTGAGAAGCAAAGCACCTTTTTGGATAGAGCGACTGATGCTTTGGGAGCAGAAGCCCCTTGACTTACAAAGGATTCATGAAGATTTTTCACTCGAAGGCTGACAGCCACCATGCTCACGCAGGTGTCCCTTGCCAGGCCTCAGCGGCCTTTCAGGGGAGGAGAGCAGAACTAGGCGGGGGCAGCTCTCTCCTGGGGGTCAGCATGGTGTCCACCCTGCCATCTGCACCTGGAGGGGGCCTGTGGGCATAGCACTGCTTTCCTGGCCTGCAGAACAACAGGAAAGCCTCGGGAGAGTAACGAGGAGGGAAGTGCTGTTTGCCCAGGGCCGGGTTGCCAGCTGAGAGAGCACAACTGTCCACTGTGTCCCTGGTCCCATGCCCCTCGAGAAGCCAGCTGTGGTTGTCATGACAGCAGCCAACCCCAGAGTTCCCTGCTGCCTGGGGTCTGGCTCCTCTTGGGTTTCCCCACCTGCCCTGTTTGCCGGGCATTGGAAGTCCAGCCACGTGCGCTACTTGCTCACCTGATCAGGGAGCGAGCGGCCCAGGACCTGAGACAGTGTCACCTCATCTGCAACTGTTTGAATTTGGTTTTCCTTCCTGAGGCCGAGCCTGGAAGATGGTGCAGCCATGACAAGAAGAGTGGGGACTTGGGGAGCGATACTATCTAGACAGGCACGGGTACCATCCGCACGGCCGCAGGACTTGCAGTGGTAGGAGCCGCTCAGTGCTGCCCTGCCCTTAGGGCCGTGCCGGGGACTCATCCAGCCCTGTGACCCCCGGGAGGATGGACACTGCACGCAGCCTGTCCTGGGTTTAAATGCTGCACCTGCCTCTTACTCACTAAGTGACCTTGGCAAACCACTTAGTCTTTCTGAGCCTCAGTGTTTTCATCTGTAAAAGGGGTGTGATCCTAATCAGGAGGCTGTGTGAAGTTCATTTTCACGTGCAGGCAAAGGGCTGGGATCAGGGCCAGGCTCCCAGATGTTGGCCAGCTGAGGCTGTCCTGGGTTGGGTGGTGAAGCTCTTTTTCCTCTCTGTTAGACTCAGCTTTGCCACCAGGGTCCAAAGTACAGCATCTTTGGTCACCGTTGTCTTACCAAATTTAAATGGCATAACCTGTTTTCAAGCACACCTCCTGCCATAACCCTTCTTGGGATGGGTAACCTTTCAGAGGTACCTCCCACTGTAGCCCTGAGACGGGCTGGACCCTGGCATTGGGAAGGGAGACCTCTGCTAGGATTCCCTCAGGGAAGGTAAACAAACATGGTTCTGTCCCTCAAAAGGATCACCGTGTGTGGGAAACCAGAGTGGTTTGCAGAGCCCTCATGGTGAGCGGAAGCAAGGGCAGTGTGGAGCCCCGAGCGGGTGCAGGCGCTGGGTCAGGGGCAGGTGCAGCCCTGATACCCTGAATGCCAAGGGCACGGGGTGATGCCTGTGAGGCAGCCCCGGGCTGGGAGAGGCCTGGGCCGAGGGGAGGGGGGTCCTGGAAAGTTCTGCTTGGCTGGAGGTCAATGATTTTGCTGCTGGGTCACTCAGCAGCAAAGGGCCTGGGTTCAGGAAGGAGAGAGAGACAAAACCGAGGGGTGGGGCGGCGGGGGGGTGGGGCGGAGCTCAGAGGGAGAAAGAGATGCTCCCCTGGAATCGTGTGTGTGTGTGTGTGTGTGTGTGTGTGTGTGAGTGTCTGTGCACTTAGCACTGGTTTTCTGGAGACAGAGTCCCCAGCTCTCACCGGATTCTCACATGAAGTGGCAGTTCCTGCTCCAGACGCTGCTTCCTCTATGACCAGTGTCTTAAAGGGGACTGGAAATTTCCCTTCAGATGCTTCCAGGTTCACCTCACGAGACAGGCACAATTTCAGCAAGGCTACCCGGCTTCTCAACACTCCCCATGACGACTAAGGTCGAGGACTAGGGAAATAGAAAATAGGAATTTTGCATCAGGTGATGGTAGGGACGCCGGAAAGAATGGCTGTGGGGGTCAGGGTGGGCGATGGCCCCAGAGGAGAGCTAAGGCCATGGCTGCATGTGCACATGTGTGTGTGTGTGTGTGTGTGTGTACGTGCGGATTCAGGGTGGAGGGGGCCTGGGCGGGAGAAAGGAGAGATGCTGCCCAGCCCAGCTCAGCTGAGTGGGCACCAGCCATGCCCGGCTGTCCTGCCCTTCTTTCTCCCCGCGGCCCCAGAGGAGGTGCCGGTACCCCAGCAGGGAGGCCGTGCTCTGCAGAGACCACTATCCTCCGGGAGAAGTAGCGGCCCTTCCCATCTCTCAGATTCAAGGACTCCTGAGGTCACAGTCCCCCTGAGGCCTCAAGGGGCGAGCAAGGCCCTCACAGCCAGTTCATGCAGGGCGCTGGGGCACCGAAAGAAGCTGGGCTCGGTGGTCTCCTGACGCGTCAGCTCATTTTTGGCATGAGCTCGAGCAGTGTGTGAGACTCAGTTTTCCTATCTTTAAAGTGGGTCTAAGAAGAATTCCTCTACAACCCTCGTGGTTGCTGTGAGGATTAAAAAAATATATATGTTTTTATATGTGAATAAATAGGTCACAAACTGTAGAGTCCTACAGATGCTGGTGTTTCATTCAATGAGTCAGTTAATGATAATTCAGTTACTGAGGGAGGGGATCGCCAGGGTCATGCATCCTCGGGATCCAGCAACAGATGGGTGAAGAGCCATCAGTGGTGAACAGAGGACCATGGACACCTTTGCTGTGTGTGAATCTGTTGCCTCACCCTAGTCCTTCCTTCCTGCTCTGCTGCCTGGTTCAGAAGCCCGTACCCTGAGCCCCAAGGAAAGTCATTACATGCTGAGCCTGAGTGCAGATCTGGGATCCTGAACTCTTTCTAGGAAATGTCCTCAGAAATGCCAGCTGGGACCGAAGCCTTGGGAGCTCACTGTGCCCGTGTTTCTAGCTCTCGGGCCTGAGCACTTGTTCAAAGAGAGTCTCACGGAGAAGGGGGCAGGATGCCCGCTGAGAACTACTGGGAAGCAGGCCCTGAGCAGCCTGCCTCTTCTGATTCATCCCTGCCTGGCTCTGCAGAAGGGGAGAGCACCAAGCTGGTTTCACCGAGAGGAGAGCTTAGAGGGGAATTTGACTTGCTCGAGGTCTTGGAGCTGCTAAGGGACAGCACCAGGCTCTGAAGCCCATTTCTGCCTCTGGAGTCTGTGCCTTTCCCTCTTTACAACCCGCTCCCCAACCCCATCTTCTTTCTCCCCATCTCCCGGCCCAGCCCAGCCCAGTCCCTGGGACTGAATTTACCTCAGGGATGGCTTTAATCTCTGCCGACACTGATCCCTTGATCACAGTGTTAAGGAGGATGCTGAGGCTGCGTCTGGGTTCCATGGTAGAGTGCAGTGATTGATTAGCAATGCCTGCTTTGTACCTGGGGAGGAAGAGGTGCCTCGTATCATCACCCCCTCCCTTCATCATGGGTCACCAACATCTGAGGTGCTGTTCGGGTGCTGTGGTGGCCCCAAAGGGACAGGCTAGTAATCACTCAGGGATGCTCGGCTGTGTGCCCTGCATCCTCTGGTGTGGATGGAGCAGTGACAGCCCAGGTGTCTCCTGCAGCCATGAGAGGCAGCCAGGGCATCCCTTGAGAGCTGGGGACCCAATCAGGAGCATCAGTTACTCTGCGTCCTTCCTCAGCCAAATTGTCAAGACGCCTCCATTTGCCCTTAGGTCCCTCTGTGATCTCAAATGCCCTGGAGGGGTGCTGGTGGCAGAGAGCCCCATGCCAGAGCCTTCCTCCCAGGGCATGGTAAGCTGGAGTGCTGAGATGGAGCCAGGGACCTGGGACAAGGGCCCGGCAGTGAGGACACTTGTGGTGGAGGTTGTCTCAGGAGTGGGGACAGGTGAGCCTCCCCGACCTCACAGCTCCCTGAACACAGGCCACCTCTGTTGCTGGGAAAATGTTGCTGGGAAAATGTTGCTGGGAAAAGACAGGCTACCAGTGACGTTTGCATGTCAGTTAAACATCAAATACTTGTGCAGTGCCAGTTGGTCCCAAAGCATTTTATTTGCTAAATCTGGCAACTCTAAACCCTTGTTGAGTACACCCCAGGCTCCAAAGCAAGAAGGGTCAAGGGCCTCGGCCTCTTGCCCTTCATGGAAACTGAGGAAGACTCAATAAGGTGAGGGAGGGCGAGGCTTTCCGATTCTCTGATGAGACACTGGCAACTACAGATGTGGGCTCGATAGCTTAACCGCCCGGGTTCGAACACTGTCTCTGGCACTTGCTATCCGGGAGACCTTGGGAGAGTTCCTTAATGTTTCGAGCCTCAGCTTCTCCATCTGTACAATGGGTATGACGGGATAGCTCCTACCTCATAGGGCTGTAGTGAGCTTATTCATGAAGACAGTGTACTTGGGTCATACACGGTGATGGTGACGGTGACCATCCAGGTGGGCCATTCCTGTTGTGTAATTTTTGAATAGGTGTGAGGAGGGGGTCCAGGTCCTGGCTTTTGGTCCAAGCTCTGTCATGAATTTGCAGGGTTTCCTTGGGTTGGTCTCACTTCCCGTACATGGACCAAGTGAGCTGAACTCCATCAGTCAATTGCTAACTTAAATGAAGCAGTTTTCTGAGCAGTAGAACCGCTGATTGCTTCAAGTGGGGGTTAAAGAAGCCAGTATAAAGACTAAACAAGCAGCTGCTAGGGTGAGGGGTGCGCGTGTGTGTTGGGAAGCGTGCCCAGAGCTGCCACCCTCGGCTCTCCTTCTCCAGCTGGGATGTCTGGAGGAACCCTGAGTCCCTGGACGACAGCTCGATTCCCTGTGGCTCTGACAACACTCATTCTGGGCAAGTGCCCGTCCCTGGAGAGCCCGCTGTGTCGGACACAGTGAACGGCTGAGGAGGCGCCCTGTCCCAGGGGCCGCACTGGGCGTGGGGGCTTGGAGACTGACGTGCAAAATGCTCCGCCCCTGACGTGGTCCGACTCCAGCCGCCCACGCCCAGGGCCCCGAGAGCCTGGTGTCCGTTCTGCCAGGATGGGGAAGTGCGTGGCGACCTCCCGGGGCCAGGCCAGAGGACCCAGGGCTGCTGGGTGCAGAGAGGGAGCAGCAGTCAGGCCCGGCTTGGAGGCCCCTGCGCTTTCCACCACCTGAGGCCAGCCCAGGGGAGGCGGGGCGCACCGGGGGCCTTCCCTCTCTAACTGGGGAGCAGCTCATCCATTTGTCTGAGAGAGAGACGCGGGGTTTTCTCTTTCTTGCTGGGGGTGGGAGC
The DNA here is from genome assembly GCF_003031525.2 of Neophocaena asiaeorientalis asiaeorientalis. NCBI lineage: Eukaryota > Metazoa > Chordata > Mammalia > Artiodactyla > Phocoenidae > Neophocaena > Neophocaena asiaeorientalis. The sequence continues at coordinate 6,700,626 of NW_020173770.1, read as the reverse complement.
TGCCGTCCAGGTTCTTATTTCTTTTTTTTCTTTTTGTTTTTTCTGCGGTATGCGGGCCTCTCACTGCTGTGGCCTCTCCCGTTGCGGAGCACAGGCTCCGGACGCGCAGGCTCAGCGGCCATGGCTCACGGGCCCAGCCGCTCCGCGGCATGTGGGATCCTCCCGGACCGGGGCACGGACCCGCGTCCCCTGCATCGGCAGGCGGACTCCCAACCACTGCGCCACCAGGGAAGCCCCAGGTTCTTATTTCTTGAATCCTTCCTCCAACCCGATTCCCAGACAGGCAAGTCCACCTTCAGGCCCCCATTTTGTGGATGGGCAGGCTAAGGTCTGGAGGGGGCCCTCGCTCAGGCCACCCGCAGAGTCGGGAGGGCTGCATCAGAACCTCAGCACCCCTGTTCTCGGCGATGTGGGCACTGAGGCGTCACGTGGACAGTCCCAGGGCTGGGTTGGTGGGAAGCTCTTTATCCATCAGATCTGGTGGCTTCACCTCCTACTTCAGACGGGGGAAGTGGGGCTCATTCCCTGGGCCAGAGCTGGCCAAGGCCTCGTCCACCTCGCCAGATCAAGTCTGTCGACACCCCATCAGTCACCATCTGCATCTTAGGGAAAGAACAATGTTTTCTGCCTCCTTTCCTGTCTGCAGGTGGGCCCTTGTTAAAGGCCTGAATAGTTAAAACACTTACCCTCTCTCCTAACGACTTCACGCTTTTCCTTTTTTTATCCCTCCCTCAGTCCCCGCGTCAGGGATTCAGAAGTTTTCTGGGGTCAAGTCTGCTTTTCTCAGGGGATGAGCAAGGCTTGTGGTTTGTTAGGGAGACTCCTCCATCTTTGTGTAGGCCAGTGAACTCAAGAAAATGAGACCCTGCTAGTGACAGAGGCCCCTCCGTGGCTTTCTGGTTGACCCAGTGTATTGCTGGGGAAGGTGGTGAGGAGGCAAGTGGGCGGCCTGGCTATCTATTTGTTCCATCTCCACGGCTGCCGTTCTTTTGGTGCCAGGTGGAGACAGGCCACGTCAGCCGTTCACTCACTCCTTTTCGCACCTAATACTTAGCAAACACCCATTCTGAGCCGGTCACTTTGCTGGCTGGATACGGGCATTAGTATAATTGGGGCTGCCCTCCAAGAAGCTCAGTCTAGGGAGAGACAGATGTGCGAACATCAGACAGTAATTTAAGTGAAAGGTGGCGGAAGCAGGACAGACTTGGCGCTGTGAGCACAGGGAGATGAGAGTTCAGACTCAGAAACATTCATGACATCTTTGTCTTTCGTAAGCCAAAGGGAGGGAGATGATGGAGTGGGTGATGATGCCCCAACCTGGAACAAGTCAATCATTTTAAAATTTCATTGCTGAACTTGACATAATTCAGGCCTGGTATCTGGCTAACGCATCAGTTCATGAGAACACAAAAATACACTATCGAACAGACAATCGAATTTCATGTAAAATAAGCTTCGGCATGAAAACGGTTTCTGGTGTTTTACGTGTGTGACTCGGTGGGCAGATATACCTCTTGCTGCTGGAGCACGACTGATTTGTGTGAAGGCTCCTGTCACCAAATCACTCCGAAGGTTGGGAGATAAAATGTCACTTAGGATAACGTAATTGGCCTTAAGGTACAGGAGTTGAATTATTTTCAGTGATTTATAATCTGGAAATTAAAGACTCACTCATTTTCTAATTTAATTCCATCTTCAATGGAAAAATGTTCACTCTGATCTCAATTGGCGAGTAATGTTGCTAATTCAAATGCAGATGTAATTTCGATCCTGGTAGCAGTTGGCGGTGATGGACGGGTCTCCAAAGAATCATTAAGATCCCTATCTCCCAATCTCACAAATTTCCCGGCAGTTGTGATAATAACTTCGGCTAAGGAGAAAAGGGGAAAAAATAAATTCTCCCCGTCCTGTCGGTTTGGGCCTTGCCTTTTGCAGGATGGAAAGTGTGTGTCTCTTTTGAATTTACAGCCTGCTAGAGGCAATACTGACGCTTCGTTCCCAAATTTGGTGGTCACATAAACATCGTGGTTTGAATTGTTTACCTGTGTGTCTTCCCTCTAAAATATGAATGAAATGGGTAAGTTATCCCCCGTTCACGGTTAATTATCTGGGATTTTACACCACATTTGGTGGCATTCATTGATAAGTATCAACTACCCTGGGACAGGGGGACGATAATTAGCCATAATCACACAGGCTGCCCTCCCCCCTCAGCTGTCACATGCCTAGCACATGGTCGTGTGTCTTCATCTAAGTAGACCCCAAGAAGCCAGGACGAAGAAATTATGGGGTCTCTCCTGCTGTGTGAGAAATGGCCGGGTCAGAGGGACGGTTGCCGGCATCATCTATTTGCAGGGTGAGCAGTGGCGCCTGGGTTGAGTCACAGCCTTCGTCCGGGGCTGTGGCTCTCTCTAAGCAGATGGCAAAAGAATTGACTTTGTCCAACAGCTAATTTGATTGAAGTCAAGTCATTAGATTTTGAGAGTTGGTGGATTCTATCCAGTTTAGACGACCGAGCAGAGATTTGGGGCAAGTTGGGTATAATCCTGCATTCCTAGGGTTGCTGAATGCCAAGAATGAGGGGCGGGACGCGTCTTGGAAACATGTGCTGGGCCCACTTGCCGGCACAAGCTCTGACCGCACGTGAGCTGTGCAAGGCTTTATAGCAGAATTTGTTGATTTATATTTTATATTAAGTCTCCAGAGGTACATGGGTCATGGTTGCATAACTTTGGAGAGTGGAGAAAATGAGGGAAGAAATAATTATGACTTGGAACAAGAATAAAAACAAATGCTTTTGAAAACTATGCTATTTTATAATCTACCTCCATTGCTGTTGGATGGAGACTTATGACTGAGTTCCTGCTGTAAGAATGCATTCATGCATCTCTTCTAGGTGAAGAGGACCTCCTCTGTGTGATTCTTGCTCTCTCTCCCCATCTGTTGGATAAATGGAGAAGACTCAGGGTTCTTCTTCCTGCCTCCACACTAGAACTAGAAAGAAATTTTACCTGAACTAGAAAGAAACTCCTGTTGGGTCAGACCATTGAGATCTTGGGGGCTGTTTGTTTTAGCAGCTAACATTACTCATCCTCATACAAGCTGCCTCAAGCACACAGTATAAAAGATAGATTTATCAATTCCCTTCAATCCCTCAGTTAATCCTTTGTGTATCTCACCTATGCTACTGCCCATGATCAAACTGATGGCTGCATGACCCACAGATTAATAAAGCTGCTTCCATTTCACGTTTAATCACCATGACACTCTGAGCTAGGCTTTTGCCTTGAATAAGATGACTCGTAGATTAGAAGCATTTTGGTTTTACAAATATGTAAACATTTTACTAAGATTGCATTTGTGTCCAGAACCAGGGTCAGCACGTAAGCTTACAATTTCAAGAAGGACATTTTTACTCAAATATGTTAAGACTCACTGGGACGTGGCAGTGTGTCTCTGACAGTTGTTTTCCTGGCTGTAACTTAGCCAGTGCTTAGTCTTTAACCGTCTTTTGTATAACGGACTGAGTCGGTTGGCTGGAGATCACAGGCCTTTCCCCATTCCCACCCCTTCAATGGACTCCTTTCCAAACCTCTCCACTCATTCTTCACTGTGTTGGGAGAGTTTTCTTCTGATGATCTTGATGATATTACATGCTTCCTTGCAGCTGAAGAGATCTCAAAGACCAGGGAACGAACTCGGAATATAGATTCCTTTTCTGCGTTTTAACAGCAGCATGAAGGATGTTCATGCAATTGAATCTCATCAACGTATATGACCCATTGTTGGAGACCTTGCCCGCACTTACCTCTGGCGTCACTGTTCATTCATCTCACTTCCTGTACCCCTCACTTCCCAGCCTCTAACAATTCTCAATCCCTTAGGACTCATTGGATGAGCTAAGCCTGTTCCTACCTCCATGCTTTGTATACCTGGCTTTCTTTGTCTGGAATACTGTACCATCTTCTGAGTAGAAACCCAATTCATCTTGGAAGGTTCAGCTCAAGTATCGGTTGATCTTTTCTACCCAGATCTCCTGCGCCACCCACAGGAGAGCTGGTCTTCTCTTTTGCTGGACTGCTTTGTCATAGCACGTGGGACTCTGGACCACTCTAGTTTGTTTACGCATCAGTTTCTCTCTACGCTGTCCTCTAGGATAGGATGGTGATGTTAAATGTCATTGCCATGTTATTCATATCTTACCGTTATTATTGCTGTCAGTTACATTGCAGAAATATCCATGGTACCTCGTTTATGCTGTGCCTGGGTGCTTGGCATCCTGGATCCAGGCTCAACCCTGGACATTGAGAGTCCTTTCATTCTTTTGCCGGGCAGTTGGCGTGTCATCTTCTAAGTGTCTTGCTCTGCTAGGAAGTGGTACGTGATGCTGCTTGAGTTTGTGGCCACCTGTAACTAACTGTACGCAGAGCTGCTCATGCGTCAGCATTTGGGTGGTTCTCCCATAAACCACCTGGCCCACTTGATGCCAGAAGAAGTGACAGAACCCAACTGTGCTATCATTCTTGATGCACTTAGTTCCCTTAAGGCACTCAAATAATAACCCGTGGTCCAGAGTTGTGGAGGCTAATGACGTGGCATGTACATAAGTATTTCCTTCTGTGCTTTTTATTATTATTATTATTTTTGCGGTACGTGGGCCTCTCACTGTTGTGGCCTCTCCAGCTGCGGAGCACAGGTTCCGGACGCGCAGCTCAGCAGCCACGGCTCACGGGGCCCAGGCGCTCCGCGGCATGTGGGATCCTCCCGGACCGGGGCACGAACCCGTGTCCCCTGCATCGGCAGGCGGACTCTCAACCACTGCGCCACCAGGGAAGCCCCCTTCTGTGCTTTTTAGATTTTTTCCTTTTAATTTCTTCAAGAGCCCTCTTGTTCCTACATCATCAGAGTACAGAGAGGCACTGTCTCACCTGCTCCCGGGCAGTCGTCTCAGTACCTGAGTGTCCTCTTGCACCACCCTCTTCTAGACCAATGCCTGGTCTTTGCCGTCTCTCCTGACATAACCACATCCTCTTCAAGACGTTTGGTTGTGAGGCTTCAGGTCCAATTCATTCAGCTCATTTTTATCGATATCAATACCAGTAACGACTACCAATCACTGAGTGCTGGCTGTGGTCCAGCTGCTGTGGGAAGGGCCTGGCACACGGGTTTCAATCTCATCCTCAAGGACCCAGCGCTCATGTCCTAGGCACGATTATCTCACTTTGCCATATAAAGGGACTGGAACCCGGAAAGGTCAATCAGTATTGAAGGCTGCAGTTAATCCAGGCCCACACGGTGTTCCCTCTCTACTGCCATTGACTTGGTTTCCAGTCTGGACACTCTAGGGGCAGCCCCAGGGCCTGCATCCGTATATCCCCCATAAAGCCCGGCTCACGGGCAGTGCCTAATACCTGTCCCTTGAAAGAGAGAATGACCCAAACCAAACTCCACGTTCTCAGTGTCCAAAGTACTAAAGTTTTAAATGCGACTGAGCGTGAGTGGGGGTGCTGTTTCCTTTTAAGCCCTTGTGTTAATCAGGACTCTCCAGAGAAGTGTCCCCATCTATCCATCTGTCTGGGCTTACTTTAATGAATGGGCCCATACACTTATGGAGACTGACAAGTCCAAAACCTGCAAGGTTGGTCAGCAGGCTGGAGAGCCAGGAAGAGCCCATGTTTACAGTTCAAGTCTGAAGGCAGAATTCTGCTTGCTTGGGGGAGGGGGAGGCCAGCCATTGTTCTATTCAGATCTAGAGCTGATTGGATGAGGCCCACCCACATTATGGAGGGCATTCTGCTTTACACAGTCCATTGATTTAATCTCATCCAAAAACACCCTCACAGAACCATCTAGAATAATGTCTGACCACATGTCTGGGCACCACGGCCCAGCCAAGTTGACACATTATCAGCCATCACAGCCCCCTTGCTCTGTTTTGAGGACCACAGACAAGGAGACCTTTGATCTTTCACACAGTACAGTATAATCGCCAAGAGGGAGGGTCTGGAGCTTGCGTTAGAACCCCAGTTCCTCCATTTCTTACCACGAGGCCTCGGGAAAGTAGATTAACCTCACTATTAACTGGAAATAATAATTGCTGGGAAGAATAACCCCCAGCTGATGGGGAGATTAAATGGCAAAGTGTGTGCGGAAGTGCTTTGAAAGTGTTAAGGTGATGTATAAAGCTGAGCAGTCTGTCCCGATGATTGCTTCCTTCTTGGACCCGGACTTCCACCTTGAGCCCACCAGCGCGGTGTTTCCAGCCAGGCCTTTCCCATGGCACGGCCGTCTTGGGTACCGAGGCGGCGTTCCTTTAGTGGACGTGATGTCGGGCAGATTGGGCCATGTTCTCAAAGCAAACGGGACATGGGCAGCCAGGAGTGGCTTGGTGTCTGGTTGGGTCATGTGGGGCAGGACCGGGGGTGAGCCCACCCTCAGAAACGGCGCTTCAGACATTGTTATTTAGGAGCAGAGAATGTGGACCTGCCACGGAGACCCCAACTGGTGGTTCACACTATTCTTCTTTTTCCTAAAACATCCTTGGCTGGAGTGTTTCTGAGCACTCTGTATGTATGAACTCATTCCATCTATGAAGTCAGCAGTGTTCTTCCCATTTACAGCTGGGGCCTGAGCCACAGGGAGATTGAGTGATCTGCCAGGGCCACACACTGGTAGGTGGTGGGACGGCCAGCACAAGAACCTGTGTCCTGAACCACTGTTCTAGGTCGGCTCCCAGGGGCTGGCATGTGGCAGGGGACCATCACAGGTGACAAGAACCTTAGGGGGTTCTTAGGAGCTTAGGATCTGTTGTGTAAATTCTCACCACAGAGTGGTCCCCCGACTCCCCTAGGTGGCCTCGGGCAGGCCCGTTCTCCTTCCAGGACCTTGCTTTGCCCATCTGTACAATGGGAGCCCTCCGTGTGCTGCCCGCACTGGCCTGGAGAGTTGCTCCTCCCCGGAGCGTATCCTCCTTGACCGTGGGCTCCAGGTCCTGCTCCGAGGCTGTGTCATCCCTTGTCCTAGTCTCACTCAGTAGGGGCAGATCTACCACACGGGATAGAGATCTGAGAGTCGCCTGCATGTGATAAGGATGGATACTTGCTCTGCCTCAATCTCTCTGCCCCAACCGTTCCAGGAAGTTCCGTGCTCGTCAGCAGGGTAAGGCAGGAGGGCTGGGCTGGGTGCTTGTGTGTGAGCCCACATGGGTTCCCCATTCGCCTTGGCTGTCCATGGACATGGCAGCATCACTGCCTATTTCAGCGTCCAGTGAGCCACTAGTGCAAGAAGGAATTGGGGACTGGGAGAAGGGATGACAGAGGATTCCAGTCTTGGAGTTACTGTTGTGAGTGGGGAGATGGTGGGAGTGTCGCTGTGAGCACAGTGTGTTCTCCAGGGTCCACGGCCAGCTGGACGGGAAGGTGGCAGTCCCAGATGGGCACTGTGCTTGGACAGTTGGCTGGATTAGGAAAAGGGAAAACCGACGTCAGCTCGGGAAGTAGGGAAGGAAGGAGTTGTCAGCTCCCCGTCACTCTGACGTACCGGGCGGGTGTGTGCCGGGCACTTCCCAAGCATCATCTCATTCGTTCCTCTCAATAGCCCTCCAACAGCTCCCATTTTGCAGTTGTGGAAAGTAAGTCCCAGAGCCACGCTCGTTCAAGATCACACAGACAGCCAATTGTAGAGCTGAGATATCAGTCATCTCCAGAGCCCTGTCATTCCTCCCAGGCTCTCTGAATGAGACCAAACAAGGGAAGCCCCTCAGGAGGACCACTGGGCCTTCACATACCTTCCCTGCCGCTCCCGGGGGGCTGGGGAGGGACCACTGAGTGGGCCTGGCCTTGGTGGTCTCTTCCAGGCTTGAGTGCAGAGCTGATGAACTCTGTACTCGTCTTCTATAACTGACATCTCCCTTGCCAGTTAGGACCCCTTGGCCTTCCCAGCAAAACTGCCTGGCTGGGGCCTTGCTGGCTTTTCCACAGGCCCAGAGCTCTGCACCATTAGTGAGGAATTATCACCATCCAGAGAGGAGACCCCATCAGCAGAGAGCTAATGACCCTAAAGACGAACTCTGGAGCTCCATGATAAATCCCCTCCTGGATGAACTCAGCTCCCCCAGAGCCCGGCCCCTCATCAGAGCTTCTCAGGCAGGACCAGCCTCCCTCTAGGCAACGTTTCAGAAGACTGATGCCAGGAAAAGAGGGAGCAAAGCAGGGCTGAGCACTGAAATGAGAACATAAAAGTTTTCTAGTTTACTTATTAGAACAATATGTAATTGGATAGAAGGAGCAGGTCTCAAAAATTTGTCTTACCATAATGACTATAATTTTTTAAAGATTGAAAATGAATCTGACTAGAAAATACCATTAAACTACCAAGTTGCTTAAAATTTAAAGGGTAATTCACATATAATGCTTTTATTTAATAGCCCAATTTACAAAATGTCTAAAATTAATGCGGATCTTTTCAGGACAAAATCAGCTGTAACTGCACCAACTAATTTTTGCTCATTTGAACTGAATTATTAATAAGAGAGAAATATACCATATGTTCCCCAAAGAGCTGGATACATTTATTTCAAATAAAAGCACTGTGTTTGGTGGAATATAAGAGGTTTAAATGCTTTCAGAGAAATGGGTTACTTACATACAGATTTAATAGAGTATAAATCAGGCAACGTAATTAAGGACGCAGCTGCTTCCAAACCCAAAGCTTGGCAGCCTTTGCCTTTCAAGTTCCTTTATCACCTGCAGTGGTTTTCATCAGCAATCATTTGTTCTCATGGAATAATACTAGTGAATCAATGGTTTTGCAGTTTATACTACACTGAAAGGGAATTTTATGGCAAGTTTAGATTAACCTTGGTTGTATCTACTGACTTCATCTATTTCTCCTCTAAAAAATATTTGTCAAGTGTCCCTAA
>NW_020173770.1:6656915-6691684 GCF_003031525.2 Neophocaena asiaeorientalis asiaeorientalis | reverse complement strand
CTCCTTCTTCCCTCCCTCCCTCCCTCCCTCTTTCCTCCCTCCCTTCCTTCCAATTACCCCTCATCCTGCAAACTCAGGACCTGGGATTCAGGTTCGATACGACTGGCCCCAGCCTATACCATGGAGTGGGGTGATGCTTCACGGTTTGTGCCCTGAGAGAAAAGGTTTTCCCCACCACTGTTGATGAGTTGGGCAACCTTCATCGTGGCCTGGGGGGGTTGCTGATTAGAAGACACTGGTCTCTACAGCCTCTTGCTTTGGGGGACTGGTTGCTTCCAGAATTAGTCAGAGCATCTCACAGCAGAAGAGCCAGCAGATGCTCGAGTTAAACTATCACCAACACAGAGAGAGGCTCAGGATGGGCTTTCTGATCCTTAAAACAGTCCCAGTTGTACAGCACCTGCTGACATATCTCTCTGTATTATAGCTCTTGAGTTGAATTCATCAGATTGCAAAGACCTTCGGAATATCTCACTCCATCCAAGAGTTGTCAGCACGGGGACAATTCGAGGGAGCACATGTGGTGCCTGCTGGTCCCTGGGGCTCTGCATGCAGATGTCCGAGCCCCTCGTGTCTCAAAGGCACCGGCGGGTGGACAGGGCCTTGCATTCTGGGAACTTCCGGTCTACTGTCCCTGCTTTAATTTCCGGTTTGTGCTGTCCCTGCTTTAATTTCTGTCTCTGCTCCTGGATTCCGTGTAAGCCCCACACAGGCAGGCACTGGGTCTGGTTGATTAACTACTGTTCCAGTGCTTGTTACAGGGTCCAGCCCCATGGTAGGTACACAAATCCCACGCACCATGAATAAACCAAACAAAGTAACAAATGAATGAATGAATGAGATTTCTGAATGGCTGACTTCTGACGTGCTGGCCAGTTTTCCGGCCTCTGGCACGCCTTTGCTGGCTTTGGCACTGCCATTATGGCGAGCGGAGTTTAACTCAGGAGGATGTGTTTGTTTCCTTGCAAGCCTGTGAGCAGATAGATGCTGGTGACTGCGGGCGCTGAGAATCTGTTGTGTGTGTGTTTCAGCAGCGTGCGCAGTCAGCCGGTCTCAAACCCCAAAGCAATTGCATGTTAAATCGTATCTCAGAGTGAGTTTTTTGTTTTAATGGAAGCAGTTATCCAACTAGCAGGCTTCAAATAGAAATAACAGCTCTCTCTACATAATGGGTGAGGGGTACTTTAATTAATAGCACCTCTTGGATATTAACGATGGTGGCTTTGGTTTCTGGCCATCTGATGACTACTTGAGCTATTGTTTTGGGGATGCAGGGACATGCAAACCTGCTTGAGTCAGCTTGGACACAATGGGCATCTCAGAGGTGTTGTAATTTGTGGATTTGCTAAGCCTCGCGCCTGTGCCTCACTTATATCTGAGGGCAAGCGCTCTACCCTGCGGGGTTGGGGGGAATAAAAACCTCTCCGTTGTCTCTTTTATTATGGTGCAAGCTCAGGGTAGAATTTCCAGCTGCCGACAGAGCTGCAACACAGCTTCTGTTTATGGATGGATTCTGCTTTGTGGCAACGTGGCCATGCCCGCAGCAGCCGGTGTGGTCTTCACTGGCCTCCCAGCCTCCGTGGCTGCCTATCGGCCTGGCTCAGACGGGCCCAGGAAGCCATTTTTCTAAGACTGGGGGCTGATCCTGCAGCTGATGGGGAGAAAGCCCTCACCTCCCACCCCGAAGCAGCAGTGATTGGAGGTGGCAGGGGACAGGGCTGCCACTTAAAAGATGACATTCACGTTGCCCACCAGGTCATGCGTTGAGGACTAAGCGTGCGCGGTGAGGAAGACCCTCAAGGCACTCGCTCTCTGGGGAGGGGACAGGCGTGGAAGCACACAGTGGTGGCATGGGTGTGGCATGTGCGCTACAGGGAGGCCGGGTCTGGGTTCTCCTGCACGAGGCTCTGGCACCAGCCAGTGTCATCCGGGTCCAGAGGCCAGAGAAGGCAGCCTCTCCAGCAGCCACGAGAGGCCCTGGTCCTCCCAGCAGGCCTCCCCGTGGAGCCTCTGCTCTTCCGCTGCTGTGACAGGGCCCAGGGACAATGGTGCCCTCCCAGCAGGGTCTCCACAAGAGGAGTTCCAAACCTTCCCGTGGCTGGGCTCCTGCCACCCCACCTGCCACGCTGCCAGCCGTAACGGGACGGGATGGGAGAAGGGCGTGCTGCTTCAAATGCAAGGTGCAGGGGCGTACTTGGACCCTCTGCATCCTTCTTCCTAGCTGGGCCGGGGCCTCTGCCTTGGATTTGGACTTGGGTCCTGTTGAGACCTTGCAAATCCGACCGGCTTACTTGACCATCCCACCTGACACACACTTGTGTAAACCCTCCAGTGCTTTTCTCATGGTGGCGGGGTAAATCCAGGAGTGGGTTCTCTCGGGGCCTCCCCAGCCTTTCTCCCACCCCCACCCCCTCCACTCCAGTGCTGGGTCTCCTTTCTCTTGTGAGTTCCCTCATGCTGTCCTCTCTGTTGGGAATGCCTTTGACTCCCCTAAGTGCTGGGCCCTGCCAGTCCTACGCTTCAGATCTCAGCTCCTCACTCCATCAGGGAGCCCCCGATTTCCCTGCTGGGGCCATTTCCCACACAGCGAGGTCTGTGCATGTCCCCTTCTCAGAGACCGTCTTTATTTCCCTACGGAGTCCTTCTCCAGGTAGAGGAGACACGAGATGCTCCCCCTTAGACGCACGTATTTGGGATTTGGGAAATGCGGAGAACTGGAATTTCCTGTCCTTTTCTCTCTGCTTCTGGGAAGCTGGATCAGGCCGTGACGACTTCATCTCTCCGTGATACTGGACGAACCGTGAGCCCTGTGAGGTTTTGATCCCTGTTGGACTGTCCAGGACACACATTCATTGTTGAATGAGCAGATAAACGCAGAGTGCGTGTATGTGGTGTGGGCTTGGAACGCCCAGGCTCAGGGGTAGGACCTCAGCCCTTCCTGTGCCCCAGAGTGCTGCCTGGAGGACCAGTCCCTGTGGCACTCTGTTTTCTCTGCCACCTGCTCTCCCGGATGCACACGGGAGGCTGACTCCATCTCCTACCGAGAGCAGGTGATTGACACTCTCTGGTACTCTAGCTTCTCACCCGGGTATTTCAACCCCTGGACAGAGCTGTCTGTTTAAATAATTAATTATAATCTAACTACCTGAAGCAGAAGAGGAAGCTGTGGGCTCCCAACGGGGCCAGTCCTTTAACCCTCGAACTTTGATCTCTGCTCCAAAGGTCAGCCATCAACCCCTCATCCTGCAGCCTGCCTGGTGCTTAATTCCCCAATTAAAGCATCGTTTTATAGCCGGGTGGTTTAAGGGACTGTGCAAGAAGAGTGTGGGCTGCCAGGGCCTCAGCCTTTGGTCATGGCCCGGCGGTTCTAATGCACGAATTAAATATCTGTCTCTTCTAAAAGTCAGTGCGTGATTTATTGCAAAATTGGTGGAAACAGCCCTTGGGGGGTTGTGTTCAAAATCTGGTATAAAAGAGTGGCTGCTGGCTGTGACTCTTTGATTTCCTCTATCCTATTGGATGTCATTAGCCCTCTTTCATGTAAAATAAATGTTTGAATCCAGCTCATAGGGGGCTTATTTATTCATTTTGTTCCCTTCACTGCACACTATCGTTATTTCTCTGTTGATTCTCTTCTCTGGGAGAATAGAAACGAAACCCTTCCCTTCGAGGCACATATTTGGGATTCAGACACTACGGAGGCCCCGCCTGTGTTTGCTCCCCTGTCCCCTCCCCCACCCCATTCGGAAGCTGTTAGGTTGTGAATTTCAGTCCTGGTAAATCACGTGTAACCCCAGGATAGGAAGGACCGGGGTGTTACTTTATTTGTGATTTGCTGTTATTTATATATTGGGAAGCAGCCTTTCCCCAAAAGGAGCAGAGTATCCAGAAAAACATAAAAGGGGCACTTGATCCATCTTATAGCCAACATGAAGAAAGCCCCTGCTACCATTTTCAAATGAGGAGGGAAGCATAGGTTTCATCATAAATCATACCCTTATTAAAATATCCTGGTCTCCATCTGGGACATGTGGAGGACCTAGATTTTAACTTCTCCTCGGCCACCTGACCCTCCTCTGACCTTTAATTTTTAGTAAGAGGTACCAGAGAAGGCCATTCATCTAACAGGTTACTGTGGGTGTGGGGAATGGACCCACTTAAGACAGAGCATGAGAAAGAGAGCTTGCAAAAGGACGGCTAAGAAGCTACTGCCTTGTAGGCAGTGAGGTTCCTGACATTGGGGGGTAATCAAGTTGATTTCACTTGGAGGAAATGGGGTGGATCAGAGATTCAAGTTATGGAAGGAAATTTGGGTCGGCTGAAATGAGCCTTCCACCTACCTCTCCTCTGTGCATCTAAGCGCCTAAGACCCAAATATTTAACATTTATAAACCGCAAAACTTTTGTCAGCTTTTTTTTCCCAAAGGACTAAAAAGCCAAACTGGATCCAGAGACTTCTCCCCCGGCGCCCCAACTATTCCAGTCATGTGCGCTTGGCAGAATTAAATCCACTCAATGATCCAGGATTCTACCGCTTACATGCTGCTCTCACATTCAGTTCTTTTTTTTCTTTTTGAAGTCTCCATCACACCCCTTGCCATGTCTGTTTTAGAGTTAGAAAACCAAGGCTCAGAGAAGTTAAACAAGCAGCCCACGGTCACAACACATACAAGGGGCAGAACAGGACTTGGATCGGACTCTAGCACCTGTGCTTTGGTCTGCAAGTAGGACTTTGTAAACAGTAGGTGCTTCGTGAATGTGGAACAGATAAATGAGCCATCGCATGTTACCCAGTGAGGAACGCCGAGAAGGATCACTTTGTCTTGGGTCATGGCTCTTCTCTGACAGCTTCGCTTCTGTACCAGACAACAGGTGGCCAGCTCTCCCAGGGTAGGACCCCGGGTGCCCAGTAGAGGGTTTGCAGGCAGTGAGATCTCAGCAGCTCTGCGTTTGTGGGCTGGGTTAGAATGTGTGTGGCCGGCAGCTCTGCACGGCAGAACGTGCCCCCTGGAGCCAGACTGCCTGGATTCTGGTGCGGGCTCCTCTGCGTACTGCCTGGATGACCTTGGGTAAGTCACCTCACCATCCCAAGCCCCGGCTGCCTCCTCTGTAACAGGGGCTGATACTGCTATCTACCTCACGAGGCTCTTGTGGGGATTAAGTGAGTTACTACACGCAGAGTGCTGGGAACAGGCACAGGGAGTGCCACGGGAGTGGATCTACTTCTGTGAGCATCCACCATTGGCTCACCTCCCTTCAGCACTGGAGTGAATTTTCTGGAGAAGATAAGCCACTGTGCTTGGAGCCAGCCCTTTGGAACAGTAATGCGCAAACCCAGCCTTGGGGAACTGTCCAAGGTCAAGGAAATGCTGCTTCCAGGCATCGGATGGCACCTCTGGAACGCTTCGGTGAGGTGCAGGGGCTGTTAGGTCCTGCACGGAGTGGCCCCTTCCAATGACTTTAGTTCTTGGTCTGCTTTTCAGGTTTACGTGACTTCCTTAGTTTCTTCCAGCAAACTTACTTGGGGACTCACCCTGGAGTTCCCCTCCTGGTCCTTTTAAAATCACTTTTCTTGTGCTCTGGACCAGGAGCCAGGATGACCATGGTGTTAGAATAAAGTGTAACTTACCAGTAAGTCACCTTTGGGTGAAGTGTGGAACGGTTCCTTTATGAATAAATTATGGTGATTTTCTCTCCCACCTGGATTCTGTCCATGGCCTTCCATAACTTCCTCCTCCCTCTCCTTCTTCAATTCTTTCCTGCTCAGAAGACACTGTGGTCATTTGGATTTACATATCAGAGCACATCCCTTTCCTGCTTTAAAACCTTCAGTGGCTCCCCACGACCCCCAAGGATAAAGCCCCAAACCCTGCCGGTAGCCTTCCCATGAGTTGACCCTCTGCCCATCTTCCCAACCTCCTGTCTGACTATTCTTTTCCTTTTGCTCAGGCACCCTTTGACCACATCAGGCATCCTTCAGCTTCTCAAACATCATTGGTCTTTCCTGCCCCAGGGCCTTTGCACAGGCTACTTCCTGAGCCCAGAACACCCTTTGCCCTACCGTGAGTCTAGCTAGTTCCTTCACATCTTTTAGTTCTAAGCTTAAAAGTCACCTCCACAAAGAGACCTTTCCTGACTATCCTAGGAGGCCCCTCCCATCCCCTCCTTTTTCTATTGCTGCCCTTGTTTTTATTCTTAGTACATATCCAATTTGGGGACTGCTCTTTCCTCATAAAATGATAACTCCTCAAAGGCGAGGCCAACTTGCCTTGTTCCCCACTGCACCTCTAGTGTGTAACACCTGGCACATGGTGTGCAGTCACAAACTTGTTGAATGGACTTCAGCACTTGAATTCTGTGACTCCTATATATTTTTACTTTTTAGGCTGCTTTCTAAAGTTTTCTTAACATTAAAGCTGCTGGGAAGATGCTCTCTGGGTAAACAAGGCATCACCATAGTAACGAGAGTGTGTTGACTCTAAGATTGTCACGTGTGCAGGAGTACTTGGTGTGGTAGACACCATTGGTGGCGGGCCTGTGTCTCCTGGGGCTACTTCTGAGTTCTCTGCAGCCACAAAGGACACCTCCCAGCTCACCGACAGCCTCCCACTTCCACGTCTGCTCCAGTCTCTCTGCTTCTCGGTATGAAAGCTTTCTTGGGTGCTGGGAGCGTGTTTGGCCCACATTTGGGCAGCCCTTCATGCCAGGAATTTAACCCCCTCAGGCAACACCTTCAACCGACGAAGGCTGGGATTTGGTACCTAACCATCCACTGGCCCGTCTCTTGTAGGATGCTCAGGGGTGTACTGTCTACAGTTCCTCAGCCTTGACCCAGCCTCACCGACGGATCCAGGCAGGGGGATTCTGTGCCCCACGTACCCCGCCCACAAACTTCCATCCTGCAAACTGGATCAATGACCTGCACATGAAGAAAAATGCCCACAGCCGAGCATAACAGCTACTTGGGAACCGTGATGGTCTATCAAAGCCCCCATCTCATTGCCGGGATTGCTCCCTGCACCTGCAGGTGATAGCGAAAACTTGGCCTCTGTGCACCGGTGCTGAAGCAAACCTCAGAGACAGAGTTGTGGGTGAAGTAGAAAAGTATAACTTTGTTGCTTTGCCAGGCAAAGGGGGACAGAGCGGGCTCCTGCCCTCGAAAACTGTGTCCCCCTTTGCTGGCAAAGCAACAAAGTTATACTTTTCTACTTCACCCACAACTCTGTCTCTGAGGTTTGCTTCAGCACCGGTGCACAGAGGCCAAGTTTTCGCTATCACCAGCAGGTGCAGCCAGACCCGCCTTGAGGGCCAGAGACATTCACTGGATGGATGGCAAACCCAGAGCCCAGGAAGGTGTCCCCAAGAAGAGTGTCATATCGCTGGCCAAGCCCTTTTGCACCCTTCAGTCAGAGATGGCAGAGGCATCTGGGATCTGCCGAAGCCCACGCAGCTATCTGTAATTGAGGTTGTACTTGACAAAACTTTTAAAGGTGGGGCATTTCCTTTAGCTTTTAGAGAAAAATGTACAGAAGATCTCAAGGCACAAAATAAAAATTACTCCAAGTGTGTGACAAGCAGATGAGAAGAGGAAAGAGACAGTGATGGGGGAGGCTTTCTGTTGAGACCTGAGGCATCGTGTGAGGTGCTTTAGCACAGTGAGCTGGCACTCAGTCAGTCAGCTAGTATGGGCATGAGTCAGGCAAGGGACACACTATGACAGGCAAGCCCCGGTCCCTACCCCGTGGAGCTCATGGTCCCACATGAGAGGCAGGTGAATAAAGCAACTGAGGCCAGAATGAAAAATGCCAAGAAGAGCGCCAGCATGGGGACTTTCAAACCCATTCTGGGTGCTGGAGGGCAGAGAGGTGTCCTAGGAGATGGGACATGGAAGGTAAGGTTCTGTAGGGAGAGTAGGAGTTAGCCAGACAAAGAAGGGGATACAATGTACAGGCATGAGCATTCTGATTTAACCCTTACTACAATCTTGGGCAACAGATTCTACTACCATCCCCATTTTGAGATGATAGCATGGAAAAACCCAGTAACTTCTTGGCCTAAGATGCCAAGCTGGGAATTGATGAAGCTGCAACTGGAACCCAGTTCATTTGAACTTAAAGCCCATGTTTTCTCCTCTCCTTAGTCCCTTATGTTCAGGTCTCTCAAAAGCCTTGTTGAATTTGGTAGGGGGCAGAATCAGTCTTTTCCTCTTGTTACTAGAAGAGTCCCAGCTTCTTCCATTTGGAAATTGACGGAGCCGATTGAAGTTGAAAGACTAGTGTGAAATCCACACCCCAGAGCCCTTCTTCAGGCACCCCTACCCCCGACCCATGGCTCAGAGATGGAGTTCATGGAGACACGTGGAATCCTGCGTTTGAATCTTCCTGACTTTGAAGCTTTGGGCGTGACGCATGTGGGAAACTTCTGGAATGACTGGAGACTTGTGAGAGAGATGGTAGGGCCGGCTGGCACTTGGCTCTGAAGATAACAGAAAGTTTTTGCAGTTATCAGACAAGGGAGTGACCCCACGCAATCTTATCGCTGGAGTGGGCAGCCCCACTCACAGGGCTGCTTTCAAACGTTGTCTTTGAGTTGCGTATTTCATTCAAAATAGTCCTGATTTACTATTTGAGAATCGCATTTTAAGCCCACTGTCTTGAGAAGCATTGGTTGAAAGAGGTAAGAACTAGAGGCAGGAAAACCAGCTAGGAGGATTTACATCAGTACAGTCAGATTCAAGAGCCTGTACCGGAGCAGTGGCCATGGGGCTGGACTTGAAAATGTTGAGGAGCTGGAAATGGCGGGGCGCTTGCCAACCAACCAGTGGAGCGCGTGATATTCGGGAAAAGGAGGTGTGGAGTCTGCCCCCAGGCTTTGGGCTTGGCTGGCTGGGGAGATGGTGAGGCCATTCATTGAGGAGCAAACTGAGGGCGAGGGATGGAGGTTCAGAGATGAGAGTTGAATTGTGGATGGCTGAGTTTGAGGTGTCAGTGAAACACAAGGAGGGATGACTGAGTTAGGAGCTCAGACAGAGATTGTTCCACAGGCAGCTGTTGAAGCCATGCTGCTTAGAAAAGCGCTGTGAATGAGGCTGACAACCTCCAGTGGGTGATGGGTACAAGATGGGCAGGTGAGTCAGCACAGAGCACAGAGCCCAGCCACTGACTCTACTCTTGGGGATGATGTCTTTTGTGCCTGGTCCAGATTGGAGAGAGTGTCAGCCCAGGGTCTTCTCACCGTCATCCTAGGACCCTTGGCCAGATGCCAGGCATCAAGGATGATCCCCCCACCCCCCTTTGGATTTCCCGGGCTTTGTTGGGCCTGTGTCACTGCGTTAATGTTATTTAAAACTAGGGTTTGAATGGAACATTATTAAATGCCTCCTCAACCGCACGGTGCTTGTGATGGGCCATAGTGAATGGGGGATTAGGCAGATAAATTGCTATTGTGACTCTAGCACTGTCACCAGGTTTGCTGAGGACAAGAATTATGTAGCTTCCAGTGTTTGGAAATATTACCTAAATCTCCTCCCCACGTGTTGTTTGTGATGGAAAACAAGTAGACAAAAGGTCCTTTTGGTAAGCCGCCTGGGATTCAGATTGACTTGATGAATGGGCTTTCTCTTGGACCACGAGCATTTGTTAGAAGTAAATTATATGTCATTTCAAATCCAAAACCTCTGCCTCCCCACGTTTATCAGGATAAATTAAATCTTCTAAGGAGGGTAAACAGCAGGCCCTGATAATTATTTGCTTCTGTATAATTTGAGCTGAAAAGGATGCTGCCAAGAGGAGGGGGCAGGGGGGAGTAACACCCTGCATTGTGCCCACCGCAGAGAAGGTACAATGGGGAAATTTAATTTGATACTGATCTACACGCATGGCATCAAGTCGTGGTGGGCAGCCCCACCCACTCACCAGGGCTGTTTTCAAATGCTGCCTTTGAGTTGCAAATTTCAACCCATATCATCTTAATTTGCTATTCGAGAATTAACCTTTGTAATTTTAAGGAGCTTCCTGGCAGAGTGGGTGATGCTCCCCTGATTAGGTGGGCCTCCAGGCCTCATGAGGCTAGAACAGGACCTTCTCCTGGTCTAGGCTCAGCCCAGACCCGAAGGCTCTGTCTGCCTTGGTAGAATTCCAGCAACTCACCCATCCTCCCATCCATCCATCTACCCATATATCCATCCTTTCATCCATCCCCCTACCTATTCATGTATCGTCCCCACATTCAACTGTCAGTTTGTCCACCCATCCATAGTCACTCATTCACCCTTTCTTCCATCTTCTCACATTAAACCATCCACCCATCCATCCATCCATCCATCCATCCACCCATCTACTCACCATTCCAAAAATCCTTATTGAATGTTTCTGTTGAAGGCTGGCTCCCAAAATACCACTAACACAACTTGTCGACAAGACAAAGCAGCGTCTGTTGATCACCGTGGTAAGGGAGGACCCCACCTCTATAGAGCTTTGTGAGGGGGGCAAGGTCAGAATTTATTGACAATTGGGAGTTTGGTTCAGTGCAGAGGTGTGGGAAGACTTGTTTAGGGTTAGACAGGGATTGTCCATCCATCCATCCATCCATCCATCCACCCATCTACTCACCATTCCAAAAATCCTTATTGAATGTTTCTGTTGAAGGCTGGCTCCCAAAATACCACTAACACAACTTGTCGACAAGACAAAGCAGCGTCTGTTGATCACCGTGGTAAGGGAGGACCCCACCTCTATAGAGCTTTGTGAGGGGGGCAAGGTCAGAATTTATTGACAATTGGGAGTTTGGTTCAGTGCAGAGGTGTGGGAAGACTTGTTTAGGGTTAGACAGGGATTGTGATCCAGCAGTCTAGGAATGGTGGAAACAGCAAGGCAAGGATTGTTGAGGTAAGGGATTCAAAGATCTTAGGGTACAAACCAGGGTGCATCTGTTGATGCTTCCCATTGAAGAATTGCTGTGTCTTTGGGGAAGTTCCTCTAATGAGCGATCAAGCCATTTTCCTGGAGAAGAGGCTTCCAGGTAAAAAAAGTCACGCTGACTTTGTAAACAAAGACATGCAAAGGGATGCATGGTGTTGGTCACGTAGACAAGTGTGGTTTGGGGTCTTGGTGTCCAGGCTCGGTTCGGGGTATACGGGCTTCATTCTTGCTTCTAGGAGGAAGTGACTGGAGGGAAGTGTGGCCAAGTGGTGGCTCTGGAGGCATTTCTGAGCCCAGCCAAGGTGCTCAGTGGGGTGGGAGCCACCCTGTGGGGATTCAGTCCCTCTGCCTGGTCTCTGCATTTCTGTCCCATGTACCTGCAAACACAAGACCAATGGTAGTCCCCGAGGGTCACCCGGCTGCCACCTGGCCACTTCTCTGGTTCACGTGCTGGAGGAGGAGTACCAACCAAGGGAGGAGAGAGCAGGGGTGGGGAAGGAGAGAGAAGTGATCAGTGGCCCTCCGTCGGCGTCCCCAGCACCCGAGCGAGGAACAGCTCCTGGCCTTGATTGCAGCCTGGCGCCCGCCCCAGGATGTCATCTGCCGTGTGGGCGTCCAGGCTCAGGTTTCGCTGGTCGAGTCTGTGATAACATCTGGCTCTCGGGGTCCTAGGCCAGTGACCTCTTAGGCTCCCTGGTGCCTCGCAGTCTGCGGGGAAAGTTTCCTCCGCTCCTGGGCTGACAAGTCTCCTTTACTCATCTTCGGGGATGCGGAGTTAGTCCAGCTTCCCAGCCCCTCCCTGAGCTGACTGTCTCCTTCACACATGGTCCTGGAGTGTCCTGCCCTGGGGCTCTGCCTGGCTCAGCGCTGAAGGAAAATTCCATCCAGCCATCACCGCTGCCCTAACACCTAACTACGCCCTTGGCCTGAATCTGCAAGAACAGACCTGTAAAATCCCAAATGTAAAAAAGCCCGTTTCAGCTTCAGCAGCCTTAATCATGGCTGTTTAGAACTAAGAGTCATTAACTAGTGCCTATTAGTAAATGCTGACATTAAAGGGTGATGCTTCCCCATACACAGAGCGGTTTTACCGCAGGAGCTGATTCACTTCTCAGACTCGGTGAGACTAGCCTCCATTTAACGGAGGATGCTGAAGAGGCTGGCGGCCAAGTCCTTTTCCCAAAGACAAACCCCTGGAAGCGGGGACTTCACGAGTCCCCCCCGCCCCGGCCCCAACCCAACTGAGAGGCAGCTGGAGTGGGGACAGAGCTGCTGGTGACAGACCTGGGTCTGAATCCAGGCCCTGCCTCTGGCTCTCCATGTCTCCAAGAGCAGTGTCAGCCCTCCCTCAACTGTAGCATCGCTCAGATTATTCTGCAAGTCAGAGCCAGACAACTAACTGTCATACTTAGAACACACATGTCAGAAATGTGACGTCGAGCCAAACAGAACAGGTCTCTCTCAAACAGAGCAGCCAAACGGAAAGCGTGATGAGCACATCGCCTTCATGGACCAAACCCCTCTCCCTCCTCGCCCCTGCATCCCAGCTCAGTCCCCCGAGCTTGCCGGCTGCTTCTCCCCTGGTTGTTTTTTTTTTTTTTTTTGCGGCATGCAGGCCTCTCACTGTTGTGGCCTCTCCCGTTGCGGAGCACAGGCTCAGACACGCAGGCTCAGCGGCCATGGCTCACGGGCCCAGCCGCTCCGCGGCGCGTGGGATCTTCCCGGACCGGGGCACGAACCCGTGTCCCCTGCATCGGCAGGCGGACTCCCAACCACTGCGCCACCAGGGGAGCCTTCTCCCCTGGTTTTTATCTTCCTTTTGCTGCTGGGCTTGTCTGTGATCTGCCTTCTGGGACACTGTCCACTTGAGGTTGGAACTACCGCCTCTTCCTGGACCATCCTGTCTGTTCCCTTGAAGGCCACCTTCCTTCCCCAGCCCTGCAGGGATGTTCCTGTCCTTGATGGGGCTCCTGTCCTGGGCGGGACCTCCTGTCCTCTTCGTATTCTTATTCTGCCCCCTTATTCTCCTCTGCTGTTCCACACCAGAAGACCTCCAAGTGTGGTCCTCAGACTAGCAGCATCAGCCTCACCTGGGGACCTGTTAGAAACCAGACCCACCAAATCAGAACCTCTGGGGATGGGCTCCACACTGTGTTTTAATCAGAGTCCCAGGTGCCTCTGGGACCTCTGGTCTATACTCTCCTGGATCATCCCTGTAGCTTTTCTAATCTTTCATTAGCGAACGATCCCCACATCTCTGTCTCCAGCCTGGCCCTCTCCTTGGTGCCCGGTGATTCTATGAAAGCTTGATGCTTTCTCAAGACGGTGAATGAGAGTCACAGAAAGAGCTGGAAGAAGCCCCAGAGATAGGTCAATTGGAACAACCCTTTCACTTTAACGATGAGAATCCTGGGCTTTGGAAGGGTGAAGGGGCCCATGAAGTCCAAAGAGGCCTTTCTTTATCAGCAGGTAGACCCTTCCTCAAAGTCATCTATAGGCTTGGGGGTGTGGACGCTCATTTCACGAGTACTGGCGCCCAAAGCACGGCCCCAGGAAGACTCGGGTCAAAAGCTCTTTCTCTGGAGCCTCTGCAAGTCTGGACCTTCCCTTCATTCTTGGGCTGAGAGCTGTTCCCTGGCTGAGGGCCACTCATTGATTTCCGTTAGAAAGCACAGTCTTAACGACTGTGGATCACTATTCCTCCATACGTTCCTGCACTAATAAGATTCTGATTAGATACTAATTAGTCTCATCGTTAGGAGCCTGTTAAAAATCTCCAGGTTGTCCTGTGCTCTGTACACCTGGCCCAACAGCCCTCCTCAAAAGGCACAAGCTGTTGGGTGTCAAGGCCTGCCTGGGCCTCCCTGGGAAAGCTGCTTTCCTGGAAGGTCTGTGCCGCTATCAGCATGACCATGGGATTAGGCACGGGTCAGAGCCGGGGTCGGAGGATGAAGATCGAATGTCAGCACTTGAGGGCACGGCTGGGTCCTCGCCACAAGTGAGGGTATCTTCCTAAGTGGCTCATCTTCCAGTCCAAGCCCAGATTCAGGGCAGGGCGGCAGGGCCACGCGTTTGGAGGCTGGGATCTGGGCCGGCAAAATGACCCCCCATCTCCAATTCTCCAGGATCTGCAGACACCTCTCTGGGAGACCACTCCCTTGAGCCAGAGGTGTTCCCCCAAGTTCAGAGCCCCCGGAAGGCGGGGTCCTCCAGGAAGCTCAGCGTCCTTGTAGTAGCTGTTCACCGAGGTTTGCTCTGCCCCAGGGGCTGTGCCTCTCGCCTTATCAGCTTTCTTGATTCCTCCTGACACCAAGGAGGGAAACGCTGTATTTTTTGAGGTGAAATTCCCATGATAAAAAATTAATCATTTTAAAGTGTACAGTTTAGTGGCATTTGGTACAATGTTCTACAGCCACCACCTCTATCTAGTTGCAAAACACCTTCAACACCCCAAAATAAAACCCTGTACCCATTTAAACAGTTTTCCCCGATGCACCCTTCCTCCAGCACGAGGTAAGCGCGAATCTACTTTCTATCCCTATGGATTTAGTTATTCTGAACATTTCATACAAATGGAATCATGTAACATGTGACCTTTTGTGACTAACCCCGTTTCCTTAGCACGTTTTCAAAGCTCATCCATGTTGTAGCATGTATCAGTATTTTGTTCTTTTTTACGGCTCAATAATATTCCATTGTGTGGGTAAACCACAATTTGTTTATCCATTTATCTATTGATGGACATTTGGGTTGTTTCACCTTCAGAAGTGCTATTTTTAGCACCATTTCATAGAAAAAGAACAGAGTTTGATGGTTTTCGCAGGTCCTCCCAGTTGACTGGCTGAGGTGGGCATTAAATTCAGGTTTTAAAATCCCCACTCTTAAGTTCTGAGGCCACTGCCTCTCAACCTGTCGGAGCAGCTGATCTTGGGCTAAAAGGATGGTGGATTAGTGTTCTCTGTCACTCCTCTCCTATGACTCTTTGAGGAGGGGGTTTCTTAACTGGCTGGTCTGTGTTTTTTGTTTTTTTTGCGGTACGCGGGCCTCTCACTGCCGTGGCCTCTCCCGCTGCGGAGCACAGGCTCCGGACGCGCAGGCTCAGCGGCCATGGCTCACGGGCCCAGCCGCTCCGCGGCATGTGGGATCTTCCCGGACCGGGGCACGAACCCGCGTCCCCTGCATCGGCAGGCGGACCCTCAACCACTGCGCCACCAGGGAAGCCCCTTGGTCTATGTTTTGAATACCATTTTTCAGGCAGAAAAATGAGACTCCTTAAAGAAGATTAATCTCTAATTCAACATAATTTATCGTGATATTTCTTTTTTTAAAAAAAGTCATACGTTACATGCAATAAAATTCACCAATGTCAAGTGAATAATCTGATAAACTCTGACACAGATGCACAGTTATACAACACCTCTGCAATCAAGGCGTGAAACATTTCCATCTCCTCACAGTCTCCCGAACCTTTTTACAGAAGCCTCCCCTGCCCTAGGTCCTGTCTTCTTCCATTCAGCACAATGCATTGAAATTCACCCACGTTGGCGCTCTTGGTAGTTTATCCCTCTATTGCCGGGTGGTATTCTGTTATTTGGATATGCCCACAATTTGTTTATCCATTTCCCAGTGGATGGACACTTAGGACATTTCCAGTTTGGGGCTATTATGAATAGAGCAGTTATGAACATTCGTGTACAAGTCCTTGCCTGGACCTAGAAGTGGAATTGCTGGGTCACACAGTAACTGTATTGTCATATTTATGCCTGGGAGGTGGCTCTCTGAGTCTGGCTTACTCCGGGATCCATGAGAGTCCAGCCCAAAAATGCTAAGATGATGCCCTGAGCCTGATCTTCCTGGGATGGGGAAGGCCCATGCTTCACCCGCAGACGGTCCCTTCCCTGGGAGGTCTCATGGGGCTCAGAGGGCAGCCCTCAGGCCTTCCCAAGGCAGGTTGGGACTGGGCATAAAGCTTGTATTTTAAAAACTCTCAGTATGCTGAGCTGATGTCTCAGAACCTGACAACCCCTTGGTTTGCAGTGATGCTTTTCGATAGCCTTCCTCAAAGTGCTTCCCCACAGGTGCCCTTGGGTCCCTGTTGGTGGCAAATGTATAAGATGGGGCTCCTGCTAGACTGAGGATTCCTGGGTGCTGAGGCCAGGCCCCTCCTCATGGCCTGGCTGGAAGACAGGTAAGCTCTCCCCAGTCAATAGACCTATATCTACCTGCTGTTAGAATTTTATGAGGCAAGGCAGTTATGGTTATCTCCACACTGTTTGGAGTAGAAAAGGAAAATGAGCTAGGGAAATGTCCAGACAAATGTCTGTGTGTTTTGAAACAGAGCTATTCTCTTCCAGGTCTTTTCTCGGGGAGTCATTTGCATGCCCATCTGATAGCAGGGGCCTAAGCCGGCCCAGCAGATAAAACCCATCCAGGACCTTTGAATGAAAAAATAAACATTTGCTTCTTTTAGGCTCCTAGAAGGTCATTTGCATGAAAGCTTGCAGCGTTTCCAAGGCCTTGGAGGTGGGGTGGAGGGGTGGGAGGTGGAGAGATGAGAGGAGTTTGCATGATCCTGGGAAAGCAGAACTGAGGGGTTCAGCTTAACGCTTATTGCTTCCTTATTATTTGCAAAGATCTGGAATCAGAGAAGTCCAGGCTGGGTCCCTGATGCTTGCTCTGGCTTCACTTCCAGGTCCTTCACCTGACCTCTAAGGACCTCAGTTTCCTCTTCTATAAAATGAGTGATCAGGGCTTCCCTGGTGGCGCAGTGGTTGAGAGTCCGCCTGCCGATGCAGGGGACGCGGGTTCGTGCCCCAGTCCGGGAGGATCCCACATGCCGCGGAGCGGCTGGGCCCGTGAGCCATGGCCGCTGAGCCTGCGCGTCCGGAGCCTGTGCTCCGCAGCGGGAGAGGCCACGGCAGTGAGAGGCCCGCGTACCGCAAAATTAATAAATAAATAAATAAATTAATTAAATTAAATTAAATTAAATTTTAAAAAATGAGTGAACGGGGCCAGACCTCTCGTTTCAGCCATCTGCATTTATTGAGAATCCATGATTTGCAGGGCACTCGCTAGGAGATTAACATACAACAGGGTAGATAAGGTCCTTGCTTTCAAAGACGTCCCTGCCCAGTGGGGCAGCAAGCAGGTCAGCAGACACCAGCTTGGCCTGTGCGATTTAGGAAGAGAGATAAACCTGGTGTTGGGAAGACGGGACAAACACAGGATGAGGTGGGATGGGAGGGAAGGGGCTTCCGGGGGAGGTAACAGCATCTTCCAGTTCTGACCCTCAGATATGACTCTCCTGCCCGTCCTCATGGAGGCCCTTGGCTCGAGATGACCTGGGTTCGTCTCTAGATGACAGCCAAAATTTCTCCGATGTTGATAGAGTCCGCTTAGAGATGCAAATATCAAGTTCTGATGACGTCCACGTCCGGATTACGGCTGCCCTCTCCTCTCTACCATCCCTCCGTCCTCTGGAGGCCCCGGTAAGTGTGTCCTAGAAGACACACCCGGCAGTGGAATTAATGTCACACCAGCCTCAAGCTTGGGGTCTATGAGGCCGCATCTCTGCTCAGGTGCACGTAAGGAGAAAAATACGATGTGATTCTGGAAGAAAATACCTAAGTTCATTCACAATTTTGTTCCATGCAAGAGAGGAAGGCTAAAAGTAAAGAAAATAATTGGACATCATGAAAGGAATACCAGCTGACACCCTCCCAGCCAAAAAGCAGCTCCAGGTGGCAGAAAGAGCCCTGAGCGGGGTCAGGAGACTGGACCCTGCCTGGCCTGTGGCTCACGGGCAAAGCCTGTGGGACTCAGTTTTCCCAGCTGTAAAATGAGGCGATTGGACTAGGCTGGCTATAGGTGTCTTTGACGCCTGGCTCTGGGGTCGGGTCAACCAATAGGAGAACGTGTTCCTCCGTGTAACTGATTAGGGAAAGCCCGATTCAGAGAAGCCCAGGGATGTGCTCTGGCCCAGTCAGTGCCAATCAGATGACAGAGGGGGGCCGTGTGGAAGCGGAGGCTCTTTCTGGCTGCCGAATTGGTTTTTGTCCTTTTTGAAGGATCACATTACATGGAGACCCTCAAAGCCGAGCTGCTTTGGTGTATGCCACCGCACGTATGTTCTGGTGTACGCCACCGGCCACTTCTCAAAATGCCTGCTGTGGACGAGCCCTGCAAGAGAATTGACTTCAACCCAGATCCTCAGCGTCACTAGCTGTATCAAAGAAACCGAAGCTTTGCGGCCCCAAACCATTATCCCTCCTCTGGTCCCCTTTGCCTTTAAGAATCTTCACTGTGACTGAATATACTCTTCGGGCACAATTAATTAAATCAATGACCCTCTCGTAAATTTAAAAATACATCTCCCATGTCTTTAAATCCCCGAATACCAGCTGGGAAACTGGAAGGCGTGAAATACACATCATCATGTCACAGCCAAGGAAGCAGGATTCTGGAGCTGTGGTTCTGTGATGAATGTCCCCAAGACACACACCCACAATTTGGTTAAGCCCCAGAGGCATCTGGAGAACCCAGGAAGGAGGGGGAGGGTCCGGGAAGGAGAGACTGGCTGCCTTGCGGAGTGCTGTGGAGATCAGTGTAGACCAGAGGCTCAGACAACAATGTCGGGCAAGGCCAGGGCTTTCCGGAAGGTTCATAATGTAGTTGTCTCCAACCGTGGATTTGGAAAGAAATCCCAGAAATTCCACTAAGACAGCTAGGAGGCCACATGGGCTGTGCCCTGCCTGTTCCTCTGAGTGGGGAGAGGCCAAAAGTGACAGTCAGTGATTGCACGACATCTCCTGCCAGAAGGCTAGACTGCTCAGACCCGGCCTTGCAAACTGCTCTCTATAAACGCCTCTTTGTTGAGGACCTACTAAGTACCAGGCACTGACCTAGGCATTCGATTGCCATGGGGTGGGCTGGGCCCTGCCCTTAGTGATGGGCGGCCTAGAGGGGACGCAGACACACAGAGCAGTGTGACAGCAGGACAGGTGCCACTGGAAGGCACCCGTGGGCAACCTGCCTGCGGGGATGCAGGTGTCTGGGGGAGGGAACTTCAAACTGGCGAAGCAATGGAGGGTTACTCAGGGTCTCCCAGGTGAAAGGTAGGGATGGAGGGTGTGTTGGAAGAAGAAAGAGTGGTCCCTGCAAGAAAATGGAGGTGGGAGAGAGTGTAGCCCAGAGTTTGTGGAACTGGAGATCATTCAATGTGACCCAGGCTCAGGGAGTACTAGGGGTGGGGGGCATGAAGGGAGGGGGAACGAAGCAGCTGAAGTCTGGGCATGGTGCTAGGTTCCTGGCAACCTAGAAGGATGCCGTCTCAGTGACCTTGGAACATGGTGGGAGTGACTCAGGGAGGCGGGGGAGGGGGCTGATGGGAAGTGAGTTCTGGGCAGCCAGCAAGTACCCTTTGGTGCGTTTTGGGAATTCACTTTATTACTCAATTTGACACAATATTGAGGTTGAGACTTTTCTGTCCCCTCTGGTTTCAGTAGATTCTATTCATTTTTCTTTTTGTTTTGTTTTGTTTTGGTTCGTATTGTCCCCAATTCACTGAGCATTATATTTCAGAAAATACTGTTTCCTGAACTCCTTGACTTTTCATCACAGCAATTATTTTATTTAGGACAAATAAGGGAAAGCCCTATTTCACATGTGCTAATAAGCCTGCAGGGCCTCTCACTCCTGATCTCCCTTCCGAGAAGGGGAGGCTGCGTCCGCGGCTTCAAGATGGGCCACGGGGTTGGGTGGGACTTTGCAAGCTCTGTCATTTCTCTCAATACCAACCGCATCACATATCCTGGGTTCCTGACAGGATTTCAGGGTCTGACCAAAGCATCTCACTGAATTCTGCAAAGTGGGTATTGTTTTCTTGATACTGATCTCACGGATGAGGAAACGGGGACTCTGAGAGACCCCATGGCCACCCAAGTGAGAGAGCGCAGCCACGGCACCTACACAGTGGGGAGAGAGTTACTGTGTAACTCCAGCAAGGATCACCCCAAACCCCTCCTTCTGATGGAGCTGGTGAGACCCCGGCTCCCACAGAGAAACGAACATGGACTCTGCATGTTCGTGGGTCTAAAAGAGCACCCCTGGTTCGTGCCATGGTGGAGGCTTCGAGCAGGAGAGTGAGCCCTTTCTTTCTGTTTGTCCATCCAAGTACCCCAGCCTTCCTGGATCCACCTGGTAAAAATGATTGACCAAAACTGTTTATTTAAAACTTATTTTTTTCAGGACTGTAATTTGAAGGCAATTTTGGGTGAAAAGCATACATGTTGCTCGGGGCCTGTGAGAGGCAGGAAGGAAGCCCTGCTGCCCCCAACTCCCCAGCCTCCGTGCGATGCTGCTGTGTCCTTACCCCTACCCCATTCATCTCCATCCAGGCCCCGCATGAGCGCCATTTGAAAACCACAGCTTGAAAATTGTCTTGAATCTACATCTGTTTTCAGCTTACTCTTGGTTGTTAGCATTAAAATAAACCCTAGCACGTCGTTACACACTGTATGAAGAAGAACCTCCTCTCATTTTTAAAACTGTCTCCTTCAAGCTCCAAAAGGTGCTTTTTCTAGTTTGTGCAGGAAGCCACGTGATTTCCTGGGAACAGTGTAGGTTCTGGAACCCAGGCGTCCTGGGTTTAACCCCAGCTGGGGTGTGCTGGAATACCTAATGACTATTTCCTCTCTGAGTGTCAATCTTTCATGGGTTAATATCCACCTTGCCAGGATTCATGATAGTTAAATCAGATGTTGCATGAGGTGTTTTTCTTCTCCTGGCGTCCTGGGTTTACATCCTGGGTCACATGTCCGCATCCTTCATGACGGTTGACCATTGACCGTGTCCTCCCTGCTGCACCTCCCTGCTAATCTTTCCTCTTTACAACCTGGATTTTGGTAAACACAGGAGGAATGAATGCACTTTGCTTATTCTGGACTGTGCGGATCTCATAAAGCTGGTCCTTTTCTTTTCTTTCTTTTTTTTTTTATCTCTTAAAGCTAATCCCAGCACTGATCTTTCATCCAAGTAAGCAGAGACTCATTCAGCTCGAACGCAGGCCCTTCAGACCCCGCTC
This sequence comes from Neophocaena asiaeorientalis asiaeorientalis, assembly GCF_003031525.2. NCBI lineage: Eukaryota > Metazoa > Chordata > Mammalia > Artiodactyla > Phocoenidae > Neophocaena > Neophocaena asiaeorientalis. The sequence goes on along the minus strand of NW_020173770.1, from coordinate 6,670,684 downwards.
GATGGGTCTCGGGTGGGCGGATCCAGGAGCTTTTATCTGAGAGGAGCTGCCTGGGGCTCGGAGCCCCCTCCGCATGGGTTTCTGCTCAGCGCAGGGCCCTGTAACGTCATCCATCAACACCCCCGGCCAGCACTTCTCTCTGCCGGTTACCCATCCCCCATCTCGGTCCCCGCCCGAAAGACGCGCAGTCCCTGATGGGTCTTGGACCACTGACTTGGGGCCCTTCTGCTTCCTTTGATTTGGTCTTTGGCACAGTTCCAGGAACAGGAGTCCTTGATGGCACCTGGCCCTTTCTAGTCACCGACAAGGGAAACCTGAGAAACCATTCTCAGAAATGGAACTAAATTGTCAGTGAATCTGTCCCCATCTGGAGAAGAGAGGAAGATTTGGGGTGGCAACAAAGGCTCCTTTGATTTCTGTTAATTAACTACTTTGGACTCGGGGGGTCTGGAGAGGCTTTCGTTTGACACACAAAGAATCCGGGGCAAGGATGATACCCACGCACAGGGTGTCTGCGCTGGAAAGGGCTCCGTGTATTTACCTGTAGGGCAACTCAATTAAAAATAAAGAAAGGGGTAAATCTATGAGATTAGCTCCGGGAACAATGCTACCAATTGTGGCCAGGCCTGACAATCCTGACTAAAGCAGATGTTAAACAAATATTTTGATGGCTCCAATCAGCCCCAGTGTGAATTTCCTATTTTTCTTCTTCATTATCTCCAGGCAGGGACATTCTAAACTCTTCAACGGTCACACACTTTGGTGATTTACTGAAACAATCATATAGAGGGAGCTTGGTTGCAAATACCCGTAGGAAGGGGCACCATTTATTAATATGGGGACAGTCTGGTGTTGTCTACTTACCTTTCTGTCCTCTCCTGTCCTTCTTGGAAGGTCCTTCCATTACTGCAGAGGTTTCTTGGGCTTTTGTGATAGACTCAGGAGAAGGAGGAAGGGGAGAGGGGCTCGGGACAGGGGCAGCGTTGATGGGAGGGCCATAGTGGAGGCTACTGGAGTTTTCTAGATATTTGGAAGACAGGAGTAGCTGAGAAGCTGCAGCGTGTGAGCAAAAATAAGGTGAAGGAAAAGGCAGAATTTAAGAAGTGCTGCCTGGACCGTGTGCCCCATGACGAGTGTACTTATGCCTGTGTGAGTAAATGAACTTATGCCTTATGTGTGAGTAGTTGAAATGACTTTGGTTGCCAGATCATGTTCATCTGACCACAGTGCCACCCCGAGACTGGACCACTTGGGACAGGGCTTCACCAGGGTGATAGACACTTGCCGGTCGGTTGACTCAAGTGATTTTTGTTAGATCGTTATTTGGTTTTAATGAAGCAAGTTTAACCCCTGGAACACTTTTAACATACGGAAACAGAAATATTAAAAAATGAATAAAACTTTGGTATTTGAGCAGCTTTCCAACCATCTGTTAAATGGAATAGTCACCTCTCCTCTTCCTGCTTTTCCTTTCTGCCAGCTCCATTAACCCCTGGAACACTTTTAACATACGGAAACAGAAATATTAAAAAATGAATAAAACTCAATAAAACTTTGGTATTTGAGCAGCCTTCCAACCGTCTGTTAAATGGAATAGTCACCTCTCCTCTTCCTGCTTTTTCTTTCTGCCAGCTCCACGAGGACACACCCATCTTGTTCATGGGGTGTGCGAGGAGCTCCAGGGCCATTGCTTGGCCCCCAGTAGACCTTCAATATGTATTTGTTGAATGAAGGTAGGAATCAGTGAAAAGTCAGGTTCTCAATGGTCAAGATTCCACGACAATTTACGGTAGAACAAAGCCCATCCTGTTTCCACCCCGGGGTCTCTGAACACTCTCTTTTAAGAGTAGCTCAGATCTGAAATCTGGTCTTGTGGGCCGGATGCTCTGGAGACTTCCTCCCCTCTCCAGTGCTTGCCACGGCTCTTGACTCTGTCTTTACAAAGCAATAAGACCGCATTTATTATAATGTTGGTCACACTGAGGCAAGTAATAAAATTTGAGAGGTAGATATGGAATCACTTCATTTGAACATTTTTAGCTTCACATTTTTCAAATGGCCATTTGGCTTCGTATAGACACAATGAAAGAATTACGACCTTTGGCCAACTTTACTGAACAAGGCAATAAAATACGGTTGAAGTATATAGTGCCTTTTGATTTTTTTTTTGAGGGCGGGGGTGTCATTATAGCTTGAATTATTCTATTCCATCGACATGGACAGGAGCATTCTACAGAGATGGAAGAGTCTTTTGTATCAGCCTATGAGCCTTCTGGAGGGGAAAGATAAGCTGTCTCGGGAATGTTCATCTACTTAAATATTTCTGAGAAAAGGAATTTCACATCTGCTTAGTTGAGTCCCTTGGCTTCTCTGAGACTCAATCTTCCCTATAAAACATGGACAAGACATTACCTGTTCTGCCTTCTTTATGTCATAATTGTGTGAACCAGTTAGGAAAATATATCTTAAAGTACTTTCCAGACTTTGAAGTGGCATATAAATCTATCTCATGTTCTATTAGCTTAAAGTGGCCCTACCTTGGATGCCTGGAATATATATCATAGATGGCCATATGAAAAGATAAATCTTAATATTTGTTTTAAGAGTCAATAATGCAACGTTTGTCAGCCACATAATCATTATTTACCTACAATTGCAGATTACTTTATGAGGATAATGCTTTGTCGTGGCAGGATATCCACACACTCATAGCCCACCGTGTAAATGATAGATTTTAATCTCACAATTACAGAGCAGTGTGAAGGCCACCGAAGAGGTTGAGATATAATCGCTAATTGCCTAACTGTGCACTGGGACTTTATTTATTTCCCATCATGACAGTTTAACGGCAGGATGCAAAGCAAGTAGTGTAATTTGGGAATGGTTTGCATATTTCTAAGGCGGAGACTTAGCCCCAGACTTTTCAGAGTTGCATTGTTTTAGTTCGTGTTTTAATATGCCACTCCCCAACTTGAGATGCAGACATAGAAATCGGAAGGCTTGCCTTCAACTCTTTCAAGTAATGACCTAAGATGGCAGGTGGCGTGGCCTGGATGTTACCTCCTGAATCAGTGCCAGCTTCAACAAAGGTCCTCAGGGAGGGGTCAGCCTGGAGGTCACACCCCTAATGAAGATTGTTTAGATCAATACAGGAAAGGGGTCATTGACTCACATTCAGTCCAACAGGTATCGATCCAGCTCTTTGTAAGAGGAGGACAGCACTGGAGTGGGGTTCTTAGAGTTGAGATCCTGGCTCCACTATTTCTGAGCCATGTGACCAGGACCAGTTACTTCTCCTCTCTGAGCTTTAGTTTCCTCATCTGTAAAATGGGAATGATAATAAGAGAATATTTATGGGGGTTGTTGGGAGCAGATTAAATGACATGATGCAGGGTAAGTACTTAGAGTAGCACCTGGCACACCGGCAGGAGGCTGGCCAAATTGGCACTGGTATACATCTGGGGTGACCCCATGCCCACGCCGTCCAACACTAATTCCTTATGACTTTGTTTCATGGAACATCGCCCATCTCACAGGGAGTCCTTACGTGTCCGACTTGTTGACAAGTTATATTAAACTAGCCTATCAGCTTAAAGCATCCTGCCTCAGGGACTGGAACTTGACCCCAAGGATCGGTCACCTGCATTCTGTGGGGAGACTTTGCATCTGGGCTTCCCTGATGCTCAAGTGACGCTCCCAGAAATACTTTACTTTTTAAGGCTAATGAATCCGATTTAGCTGATAGGGTCTTTGTGTGAACTCTGTCTTCCAGTTCGGTCTGCATGGGCACCAACCAGCTCTTACTCAGAAAACCTCTGCCCATGAGCACTTACCCTTCCACCTGAAGTCCTGCCTTCTTCCTTCATGGACACGCCCCTCTGTTTGCCAGGGTTCAAGTGAATTCCAGCCTTGCCTGGAGCTGCTTTCTGTCCACCCAACCTTCAGGTTCACGGCTCGTCCCCAAACGCACACGGGTTATGTTCACCAGCGACTTCACCAGCTACTCAGGCAGATTTGCACAAATAACACCTCTACCTCGACGCTCAGATCTTGACCTCGGCCCCGTTCCGCATTGCAGAGTCCCAGCCCAAGATGACAGCTTTCCTTGGAGAAGGCCAACGTGCCCAAATGTGCCTACCCCCAAGCCTTCCAATGTGTCTTTCTTGTGGCCAGACAGTTCTGACCTTCTAGGAACCACAAGTCTCCCATAGGAATGGGGAAGGCAGGAGATTTCAGAATTCTTCCCTTAGGAACAGTCCTGGGAAACTCTCAAAGGAAATTGTGCTGCAGAGCTGACATTTACATTAAAATTCAGATTTCTATTTCTCCTAAAGCCCTAGTCTCAAGAGCTTTGGATCCATAGAAAAGAGAGACTTGGACAGAGGAAAACATAAGTGCTTCTGATTGAAAAGACGAATGACCTGGTTCCAGGTGAAAGCCTTTCCCAGGTAGCAGCTCTGTGTCAATGTGTCTTTTTTTTTTTTTTTACATTTTTTTTGGAGTATAATTGCTTCACAATGGTGTGTTAGTTTCTGCTTTATAACAAAGTGAATCAGTTATACATATACATATGTTCCCATATCTCTTCCCTCTTGCGTGTCCCTCCCTCCCACCCTCCCTATTCCACCCCTCTAGGTGGTCACAGAGCACCGAGCTGATCTCCCTGTGCTATGCGGCTGCTTCCCACTAGCTATCTACCTTATGTTTGGTAGTGTATATATGTGCATGACTCTCTCTCACCCTGTCACAGCTTACCCTTCCCCCTCCCCATATCCTCAAGTCCATTCTCTAGTAGGTCTGTGTCTTTATTCCCGTCTTACCCCTAGGTTCTTCATGACATTTTTTTTTTTTAGATTCCATATACATGTGTTAGCATACGGTATTTGTTTTTCTCTTCCTGACTTACTTCACTCTGTAGGACAGACTCTAGGTCGATCCACCTCACTACAAATAGCTCAATTTCGTTTCTTTTTATGGCTGAGTAATATTCCATTGTATACATGTGCCACATCTTCTTTATCCATTCATCTGTCGATAGACACTTAGGTTGTTTCCATCTCCGGGCTATTGTAAATAGAGCTGCAATGAACATTTTGGTACATGACTCTTTTTGAGTTATGGTTTTCTCAGGGTATATGCCCAGGAGTGTGAAGTATTTTCTGACCCTTTTTCGTGACTGTGAATAGAAGCTTCCCCACGACTCTGCCCTTTCACAGGTCTGGAGAACACGACATCTGGCTCTATGCAAACGGAAGTGGTGTGTTCTAAATACTCATCTTTTCAGCATAAATCCACGGGAGTGACTGCACTAAGCGCATCCTTTTAGTAACATCAAAGCCAAGCGCGGAGAAAACGGACTAATAAAGCAGAAAAGGTCAAAGGGTGTAGGTGCAGGATTTTAATATTGGGAGAAGGAGCAGTTTTCCTTTTTCTTTGATATGAAAAAATGAAAGACCTTATATTCTAGGTAGGAGTCCTGAACTCTCTTTGCTAAGAGATGATCACTTTTTAACCAAGCTTATTTGCATTTACTCCAGAAGTTCCACGCATTGGGGCCTGACCATCATCTGGTCTATTGTTCCGTGTGTCTGGTAGGGAGGAGGGTCTGCTGGCAGCACCTCCAGATGCGGACCAGGCCCTGGGTCTGAATTCCTGACCCTCCACTTTCACGTGGCCTTGGGCAAAGCTGCTGATATTCTTAGCCTCAGTCTCCACATCTATGAAATGGGCAGAGTAATAGCTGCCTTGCAGTGACATTGTGGAATGTGTGTAAAGGCATAGGATAGAAGCTGAGGAAATGGTGATGTCTCTCTCATCTTCCACTTTTCTTTTCTCCCCCACCCTTTCCTTCTTTTCTTCATTTTTTGAAGAGCTTTTTCTAGAAGGTGTGTGGGGAGACAGGGTGGGGGCAGTGGGATTATTTGAAGACCTGGGGTAACAGGAAAGCTGGAGTGTGTTTTCAGATCTCAGTGAACAATGTTTCTCAGAGTGCGGTCTGGGGACGCCCCCATCAGAGGCATCTGAGGGGCTCGTGTCAAATGCAGGGTTCTGAAACCCATGACAAACCTGCCCAATCAGAAGCTCGGGGCCAGGCCCTGGGAATCTGTGTGCTAACGAGCACCAGCGGTACCAGACACTGCTCAGTGACTGCAAATGGCCATCGCCCTTCTTTCTTCTGACCTAATCCCGTTTTGTTCAGGGGTCCACCCCTCCCTGATGAAACTCAGGGGCAAATCCTGATTGGCCTGAACAGATCAAGAAGCCCCTCATCTCCCCGCCAGGGACAGGTTTAGCAGAGGGCAGGAGCCCAGTATTGACCAAGAAGATGTGCCAGGACAGGTGCTGACGGAAGGGTTTCTTTGTCCTTTGAAACGCTCCTCTCTCCTTCCACTAAATGCTGTTGTGTCTGTGTGATGTCTGGAACTGGGGTGGCCATCTTGTAACCCAGGGACTAGCCAAGGGCAAAGCTCAAAGTGTTCTCACTGATATATCAAACGGGAGGGAGTCTTGGGGGGAGGCAATTTTAAAAATTGAGATATAATTCATATAACGTAAAATTCGCTATTTGAAAGTATACCGTTTAGTGATCTTTCTTAGTATGTTCCCAGTGTTGGGCAACCATCACCACTAATGCCAGAGCATTCCTCTCACTCTGCAAAGCAACCCATACCTATTACAGTCACTCTCAATTTCCCCTTTCCCCAGAAACAGGAAACAACTAAGCTACTTTTTTTTTTTTTTTTGCGATACACGGGCCTCTCACTGTTGTGGCCTCTCCCGTTGCGGAGCACAGGCTCCAGACGCGCAGGCTCAGCGGCCACAGCTCACGGGCCCAGCCGCTCTGCGGCACGTGGGATCTTCCTGGACCGGGGCATGAACCTGTGTCCCCTGCATCGGCAGGCGGACTCTCAACCACCGCGCCACCAGGGAAGCCCAACTAAGCTACTTTTGTGGATTTGCCTATTCTGGACATTTCTCATGAATGGAGTTGTTCAGTACGTGGTCTCTTGGTCTGACTTCTTTCCCTCAGCATAATGTTTTCAAGGTTCATCTGCGTTGTGGCATTGAAGTGTCAGCACTTCGTTCCTTTTCATGGGTGAATAATATTCCCGTGTATGGATATACCACATTTTATCCATTTATAAGTAGGTAGACATCTGGTTTGTTTCCACTTTTTGGCTACCATGAATAATGCTGCTATGAACCTTCATGTACAAGTTTTTGTGAGGACAAACATTTTCAAATCTCTTGGGTATATACATCCGGTGGTTCTTTTACACTTCCTAAGATCTGAGCGGTATGGCAGAGGGTCAGAAATAGACTCTGGAATTTGACCTCCTGGGCTCAATTCCTGGCTCTAGCAACCTAGTTTGGGGACACTGGGCAGGTCCATCCTGCCTCGACCCTCCTGTCAGATGGTGATGGTAACTATATTGTCTCCACAGGACCGCGGCAGGGATCAAATGAGTTAATCCATTAATACGCCTTTGAACTCTACATAATTAGTGCCCCCAGAACGTTAGCTGTTAATATCATACCCCCATGCCAGAAGGAGCACACTGCAGGCTCTCCTGCTAAATTTCTTCTTACCTGTGTCTGGGGAGCTGAGGTGGGAGTTAGAAATCCCTCTTTGGAAACACCAGCATCCCCTCCTCCAGCCCTTCAATGATACACTGGCCAAACTGGTCGGGAAGAGAAACTGGTCAAATAAGAGTGGGTAGTAGCACCACCTTCTCAATTCCTTTACTTCCTTCACTGTGGGCTAATTATTGAAAACACAAGCTTTTTCTTTCTATACAAAACACAAGCCCAGTCTGCTTCACAGTTTTGTGGCTAAAATTTTTGCCCAGTTTGGTCTCTTCTTTGGGTCATCACCTCTCATCAGAAGGCACATTTCCCTGGACTCCTTGCTGCGTGTATACCTCGATACATTTTAGCTTCTCTTGTTCAAAGGTCAGTGTTTTCAAGTCAGGCTAGTGATGGCGTGGTTCTCTCAGCCCATCCAGGTGCCAACCAGCACGAGGACTGATCTGCCCTTAATGCCATGCCTTAGTCACGGCTTCAAGTGAGAAACAGAAGATAAGATATGGCCTTGGGAGAGGGCTGCTGTCCTCCATTTTGAGCTCTCCTCAAATGTCATAATTAATGTGTTATAATTAATAACTAGCGCTGCCCCAGCCTGAGCTGAAACGCACATCCTGGTCCCACGGGGCACATGTATCTTGGCAGAGCTACAGTTCCTGGGCCTGTAGTTCAAGACTCTTAAGTGTTACAGGCACCTCCTTGCCAGGCCTGGAACTCTGAGGCAGGTAGGGGATTTGATGTAGCCGCATTGGGGTCTGGACCTGAGATACCTCCTATCCCTCATTCACCTTTGTGAACACCCTGCTCTTGGAGTCTTGACGGCATCCCAGCGAGAGGACCCCGGACCTCATTTCCCAGCCCTGGGTCCACGTCTGTACGTTTCTACAGGTAATGTAGGGTCATAGCTAAGAAGCCAGGCCCTGGAGTCAGACGATGTAGATGCAGAGCCTGCCTCCATTGCTTTTAGCTGTGTGATCTAGGGCAAACGCCTTCACCTCTCTGAGCCTTAGTGGCCTCATCCGTAAAAGAGAAGGGAAAACAGCATCCTCCTTACCTTGTTGTTTTGTGGGTCAAATAAGACAAAACAAAGGGCTTTGCGGAGTCTCTCGGCCAATTCTCAACAAAGATGAGCTGCTGACGCCATCACCCTGGCGCCGCTGGTCTGCCCTCCCTGAACTCGCCATCTCCATCCTTCGGATCTGCTCCTTCTCCTGTTTTCTCTCGATAAGCAGCAGCGCAGATTCTCTGCCCCAGCAGAGAGCTGACTCCCGTCCCCTATTCCTCCGTGTCCCTCACACACTGGGGACCAGGCCCTCTCTCCCTTTCAGGCCCCGCCCCGCATCTGTTCTTCCCGCCTCCTCTGGCTTTCAGCCCCCTCGTCCCTCCTCGCGAGGAGTCCTCGCTGGGCTCCGGCCTGAATGCTCACCGCCTCACACTTTGTCCCACCGCTGCCAGGCCTGTCTTTCTAAACCACAGCTCTCAGAGCTTCCCACTTGCTCAGAGAACTTCGTGGTGATCTCTGAAAACAGGTCCGGGCCTTCCCAACCTGACCCAGACTACAGCCCGGTCTCCTGGCAACCTCTCTCCCACACGCCAAAGGAGACCTGCGCTGCTCTGGGTGTGCTCAGGCCTCCCGTGTGTGTTCATGCTGCCCGCAGCCCTGAACGCCCCTCCTGCCCAGCCTGGGCTCAGGGCAGCTCTGCCCAGACCTTTGCCGGACGCTTTTGACCCTCTTGTCCGGCAGAAGCAAGTACCACCCAGCCCTTCGTGGTCCCGTTGCTCTCCTCTGGCTACAGCACCTCTGTCTCTCTCTGCTGCCCAAGCAGCTCCACTGAGGTCCACGGCGATGTCTCAGCATCCCTGAGGGCTGGGCCTGCACTGATGGGACCAAGTCCAGGCCCCCGCCCCCGCCCCAGGCTGAGCAGCTTGGCCAGAATCTGTTTGGTTTACTGGGGTCCTGCTTATGATTCATTAAAAAAAAAAAAAAAAAGCTCTGCTGCTGGCAAAGCAGTTCTAGAATCCACAGTGATGGTCATTAGAGAACCAGGAAGGAGCCTCCCACTAGGAGATATTCAACAGGTAGGAATGGAAGTGAAATTTAATTTCTCAAACCTGGAGACCACATGTGAGCATGTTTTCTATGGCTGGGAGGGGGCTCCTTGGTCCCCAGGACGGAGAAGGAGAGAACTGGAAAGGCTTTGGGGGATGGAGGGGCAGCCTCGGCCCGAAGGTGGACAAGGCAGTAGGAAGCAAGAAGGGCGTTGAAGGGTGCAGCCAATTCTGGGCAAATCTTGATAAGGGTCTGAACTCGGACGGGGTTGGCAGCGCTGAGCTTGTGCTCAAACCATCGGGGCCTCATGTTACCAGCACTGATCAACATCGTAAAAAACGATGATAGGTCTGCTTGACTCTTGCCCAGGCTGTGGAATCCAATGCTCATTACAACTCTTTTCCGCTTCCAGGCCTGCAATGAAACGTCGAGCTGCTGACGGCTTCTTGCAAATTCCACATTGTGTGTTTTGTTTGAAGGGGGAGAAATGCATCCAACTCTTCCTATGGGCTTTCCTTGCTCTGTCAGCCACACAATAAATTAGACGGGTCAAACGTTGTAGATTTAATCTCACTGTGAACTGAAAACATAGTAGCTCTCCCGGCCATCGGAGAATCCGCGAGCACTCGGTGACCCCCCAGTGAACCAGAGGGGCCCGGGCGGCCAGCAGGTGCAGCTGGAGGGACTCAATGTGACATTCACCGCGATTCTTTGTGCCCTTCTGAGAACTGCGGGGGAGCGTTTGGAACTGAATCCTCCAGGGCATTCCCTCACCGTCTCACAATTACCTGTGCCAGGCAGAAAAAAGGAGAAATTGAGAGAGAGGAGAGCTGCGGGAGGAGGGAGAAAGGGGCCGATTCTCTGCAGTGCTGAGGAGGCCACGGCGGTTCCGGTGAAAGACCGGCTTTAGCACAGGAGCCAGCGGGGTAGGAAAAGGGCGACAGAAACCGTGTTTGGTAGAAACAAATTGCTCTCCACTTCCCGGTGACACGGAGAGCCCCGCGTGGTCCTCGGGGTCGGAGATCGGAGAGAGACTGCGGGTCCGGGCAGGGGGGTGGCACTGGCTGGGCGCAGAGGCCGGGCAAGTCTGGTGGCTTCGGGACCTGCTGCAGGGTACTTGCCTACTGGCTGCTCCCAGGATAGATTCCCTATGGCGATCTGGAGCACCTGGCGGGAGAGCCGGCACCCTGAGACAGCTGCTGGGTGGGATAAGGCTCAGGGGGTGGGGAGAGTCAGGGTGCTGAGGGCTCCCCTCCCCGCTGTGCACAGCCTCTCACAGGTGACCCTTGCAAGGCGCCGACCTCGGGCAGAAGCACCCGCAGGGGCTGGCATTGGGAAGGTCGTGGGGGAGCTCAGAGCACGGTAATGAATTGACCTCTGCTGGGTTTTGATTCTGCTCAGACGAGTCTCCTTGTCCACTGGAAGAGGAGGCAGTGGCAGGTGAAGTCCGTTTGCATCACAGCAAAGGCCAGGGTGCTGGCGGCTCCAGGTCCAAGCCTGCGAGGACTCTCGGCGGTGCGGTGGGGGGCTTAGGGTCTGCAGGAGTCAAGATCGAGAGAGAGAAGACTGACTACCTTACAGATACCTTTTAGGGAGGCCCGACCCCCTCTTCCACTCCTGCCTGTGATTCACCATCCGCGCGGCTGCATAAGTGCTGATGCCCGGGTATCCACCACGCAGGAAATTCCGCAGGTGGTGGGAGATTGGACAAGCATAGAGAGAAGGGCACGGGGCGGCCGGTCTCACCTGCCTGGCCTCTCCAACCAGGTGGTACTTAGAAAGTCAGACCCCAGGCCTAACCCTAATTTGTGGTCACTGGAGAGACAAAGAATCATATTTTTAAAGGATTTCCTAGATGGATGGGGGAAACCATCTTCTGTCATCCAGTGGAGGGCAGCCCCATTGCCATTCGTGTGAGCCCAGAGGGAATGAGAGGAAGAGGGTCCACGTCTAGGGCAAGAGGATCCCTCTTGGGGGGCAGGGGGTGGGAGCCAGGACAGAGGCTCATTCCCCCAGGGCTTGGAGCGCTCACAGAGGGTCAGGCATTGTGCCAGGGTCTGGGGATCCTGAGGCAAACGGGACCCGCTCTTGTCTTAGACGGGCTCATGGGCAGCTAGTGGCATCCACAGCCTTGGAGCGTTTGTGGCAAAAAAGCCCCTGAGGCTCTCCTCCCCCATGAACCTCCCCCCCAGCCAGAGGCCAGCAGGGGAGCCCAGGTGGGTGAGTCACCCAGTACAGAGGCTGATCCATCTGCCCCCCAACCAGAGGCCCTAGAGCAGTCATTGGGTGCAGGGAGCAGTGTCCTGGGAGCCAGGGGCTGGGCTGAGCCCCCCACGAGCCATATGGGCAAATCCCTTATCGAGGCTGAGCCCAGTTTCCTCCTCTGGGCCGTGGTGCAGAGCCCTTAGGGGCGCTGACCCTGACACCTGAGTTAGTCTGAACTCTGTGGCCACTGGGCCACCTCCTCAGGCCTCCCCCAAACCCCGAGGCAGCCCTGAGGGCGATTAAGCTGTTCTACCACCTGGGGCCAGGTTGAAACCCAGAAAGGGTGGGGAGACCCGAGGTTCCCACCTTCGCCTCTTCTCTGCAGCATCATAAGAGCACTAGGGGGATGTGTTTCCCAATGGCCTCTCCCCTCCCAGATTCCCATGGCACCCTCTGAAAACTCCTCCGACCCAGGAGAAACACGCCCTCAAGGTGGGCGGGGAGGCCCGTTCACATGAGGCGATAGGTCACCTTTGTCCGTCTCAGGCCCCGGACAGTCCTTGGCAGCTGCTGGGCGGCACATCCCGGAGCCTCTCTGGGTGGAGAGGGAAGGCTCTGGGGCTGCTGCTCGCCTGGAGAACCCCTGGGATCCTGTGTTTTCCGGGGCTGGGTCGGGGTCAGAGTGTAGGCGCTGTGAAGGTAGCACTTGCTCCCCACCTCCCCCGGCGCCTGGCGAGCAACAGGTGCGCAGTCAATGTTTGCTGACTTAGAAGGTGACCTGACGCTCCGCTCCCTCCTCGACGATGTGAGGGAGGGATGATAAGGTGCTTCTGGGGAGTGGTCCTCTCCCCCCGCCCATGCAGATGGTAAGGAAGAGGACTTCCCTTCCTTCCTAGTGGCTGGTCATTCATGAGGCACAGCTTCACCCAGGCCTGGAGACCCCACAAAGCCTCCACCTTCTTTGTCGGGCTTTTCCTCCTGGCTCGGACCCCTGAAGGTCCACACTCCTTTTTCCGGGCACAGCCCTAGCCATAGAGACAGAGTCGCTGTTTAAGGACCCACCAACTTTCCCTGCGGACACTTAATTTGAAAGGAGTCACGGGGTCGTAGCTAGAGTTTCCGCAGTGCGTTACCTTCATCCTCTCCATGCCCACCCCTGCACCTTGGTATTACTCAGGTATAGTGGAGACCATTAATCTGTGAACGCCTTGGTTCCCGGGCTACAGATAATGCCAAGGTCAGGTAGCATTTGATCAGTCCCACCCTAGATGTTTGGGAGAATTACTTTGAAGGCCCAGGGAGTGAGAAGAGCCATCTGCCTGGAGGCATGAAGGAAGATTTCATGGATACACGGGAGAAGAGCCCTGCAGGACAGGTGTGGTCAGCAGGCGCCCATGGAGGAAAGGACAGTTGTGTGGAGGGTACAGCATGAGAACGGCTTGCGTTCATGGAATATCTAGTTGTTCCACTTGGGTGCAGAGCCAAAGGTGCAGAGAGATGTTGGCCTGACCGTCTTGATGTTGAACTTCTTGCATGTGACAGGCCTGAAGCAGGTTCAGAATGAGTAATAACCTCACAGTACCACGATGGTATGGCAGGTAGGGATGGAAGGGGGTCTGGGCGCGTGTTGTGGTGGCTTCAATGTCAAGGTCAGAAGCTGGCCCCTCCTAACTCCCCTCGGCCGTGGGAAGCCACCTGAGATTTCTGATCCTGGTCTGCATTCCGCTTTAGGAAAACCATCAGAAGTGGGTATTCTGTCTCTTTTGGTCAATTTGAAATTCTTTGTGGAGAGAACTCAGGTGAGATGACTCCACCTGCGATTCTTAGCTATTGGGCTTCAGTAAGGTTTTCTCTTCAATAATTACTCCTGGGCTTCCCTGGTGGCGCAGTGGTTGGGAGTCCGCCTGCCGATGCGGGGGACACGGGTTCG
>NW_020173770.1:6633523-6656779 GCF_003031525.2 Neophocaena asiaeorientalis asiaeorientalis | reverse complement strand
GAAAAAAAAAAAAAAAAAAAAAAATTACTCCTTCAGCAACTTGGAATTTATTCAATAGAACGTGTCAAGGCATGACCTCCACCCCCTTCACCCCAGCACAGATCTGAGGTGAAGCAAGGCTGTGAGATCTCTTCTAAGGAATGGTGTAGACCAGAGCTCAGCCATTTTTCTGTAAAGGCTGCTGGATAATAAATATTGTAAGCGTTGTGAGCTGTACGGTAACTACCCAACTCTGCCATCATAATATGAAAGCACGTGATGTAGAGTGTAGCTGTTCTTCCAACAGAACTTTGTGAAAATAGCTGGTAGGCTGGATTTGGCCCACATATCATAGTTTGCTGACTGCTGGTGTCAACTGTAGAATGGCTTGGGACCCAGCCCTCTTTCCAGGCCACCGTGCTTCGCGGCTTTCACACGGGGCTCTCACTGGAGAGGAAAACCTGCTTCGGTCTGGCTGCCCAGATTCAGAGCGGGGACTTCTGCTGGCTTCCTCTGTCACCAGAGACGGCGTCAGACCCGCTACGTCTGCCTTGACAGCTGTGCTGTCTTGGCCAAGTGCACACACCGACGGAGGCGGATAATGTAAAGCTGAAACATGCCTGAAGACGTTGGCTGTAGGGGTGCATGTAAGTGGGCCCCGAGATTCCATCACACGCCCGGCACCTCCTTGGCCACACCCCTCATCATTTCACAAAAGGCCACCTGTCAGAAATTCCTCTAATGGCCACTGTTGACATTGCTGTCACTCTCTGTTGGTGAGTTTCCATCACGGATATGATGGGCAGTTTAAAACGTGCTTAGAAATGCTGTCAGCCATCCTTTGGAGAAAAGCCTGCTGGGACCCGATTAAGCAGGGCTTGTAGCCGAAGCAGCTCTTTCCTTGATGACACATAGTAAGTGGCAGGTAATCCGCGTCTTAATCTCCTTGCTGCCCCTAGAGGCTTACGGTAACCGATACCCCTGTGAATGCCACAGAGTCTGATTGAGTTACCTTGAAAGGCCAGTGCTTCTTCCTGCTCCTTTCCTGATGGAATGTATTCAGATAAAGGCACCTTGAAGTTGGCCACTGTCTCCTGAGATGTTGCTCTGAAGAGAAAATTTGATTTCCCCTAAGCTGTGCCTGATATGACTTTGTGATTTTCCCTGAAGCGTTTCTCCAAATGCAGCCACGCCGGTCACAGTACACCTGGGGGAGGGGCGGGGAGAATCCTGGGGGCCAACCTGCTTTCTATTGTGGCTTTGGTCTTTGCGTCCGCGGTCAGAGCAATTCTGACTCCTGGGGAAATTTCATTATCAAAATTCTTACTTTTCCCACCACAATTAAGAACTGCTCTATTGCCACACTGCTGCTGACCCCAAGGGATAATTAACCCGTGGGGATTGGAAGGCGTCTGGAACACACTGAGGCTGGATGGCTGGACTTGGTCATCTGCAAGCTTGTCCCTGCATCCTGGTCCCTCTAGCTGGGGACGTGGAAGGCGGTTGGCCCATCTGTAAAATGGGGGCAGCTCCGTGAAAAGATCACTCAGGTTTAGAGTTGCCAGATGTGGCAAATAAAAACAGCAGACACCAAGTTAAACCCGAATTTCAGATAAACAACGAAGAATTTTTTAGCATCTGTTTGCCCCATGCAACATCTGGGACACACTTATATTAAAAAATTTTCTGGTGTTTATCTGCAATTCAAATTTAACTGGGTATCCTGTATTTTACCCCTCACCCCTCCTCATGTCCCTCTCACCTCAAGTAGTTTCTGAATCTTTACTATGAGATACATGACTCTGCTTTTGATATCCATGGCTTTAGGTAGCCATAAGCAAAGGGTAAAGCTAATCCCTTTCCAGACTAACCTAGACATTTGTACTCATGCTTTTTTTTTTTTGGAATTTTTGAATTTTATCTATTTTTTTATACAGCAGGTCCTTATTAGTCATCCATTTTATACACATCAGTGTATACATGTTAATCCCAATCTCCCAGTTCATCACACCCCCCACACCCCCCGCCACTTTCCCCCCTTGGTGTCCATACGTTTGTTCTCGTGCTGTTTTTGAAACACTGGTTTGTGACTGTGTCTCCCAGTGCCTATTGGAGTCCCCAGTGCCAAGTAGATGTGCAGTGGGCACTGGTTTGATGAAGGAATGGTCACCAACTCAATGTACATCGCACCCTTCAACCTCTGTTTGACCTTCACGTAGCACATACCGCCATCTAACAGGATGGCCAGGTCTTCCCACCCCCACCCCCACTTCCCTTCCAGATCACTCCGCCTTTGCTCGAATGGTCCACCTCCCTCAGACGGAGGCAGCCTCGCACGGTGGGCAAAATCACGAGCACTGGAGCTAGACTGCCTGGGGTTGGGTCTTGCTTCTACCACTGTGTGTCTTTGGGTAATTTACTTTAGCTCTCTGTGCCTCAGTTTTCTCATCTATGAAATGGAGGTAACAATAAAACCTAGTAAGACTGTTCTGAGGAACAGAAGTGCTAATACATGTATGGCATTTAGAAGACAGAGCATGACATGTAATAAGAGTTCTTTTAAAAAATCTTTTAAAATTAATTTTTTATTTTTATACAATTTGTAAAGGTTACTTTCCATTTACAGTTATTACAAAATATTGGCTCTGTTCCCCGTGTTGTACAATACATCCTTGAACCTGTCTTACATCCAGTAGTTTGTGCCTCCGAATCCCCCAGCCGTATCTTGCCCCTCCCCCTTTCCCTCTCCCTACTGGTAACCACTAGATTGTTCTCTATATCTGTGAGTCTGCTTCTTTTCTGTTATATTCACTAGTTTGTTGTATTTTTTAGATTCCACATATAAGCCATATCATACAGTATTTATCTTTCTCTGTCTGACATATTTCACTTAGCATAATGCTCTCCAAGTCCATCTACGTTACTGCAGATGGCAAAAGTAGTAAGGGTTCTTATTCTATTCCATCTACAAATCCTAATCCCAACCCTCCTACAAGGGCCACCTCCTCCATGAAGTACTCCTGATTGCCTTCTTCCCTACCCCTCAGGTGGAAGCGGGCTCTCCCCTTAGCTACATTTCTTGTATCCACCTGCCCAGTCCTTTCGGATAAAATGAACCGTGTTCTTTTCCCCCGTTGCCTACGTTCGTTGTGGGAAGGACCAACTCTACCGCCCTGGGGTGTCTGAGAAGTTAGAGTATGGTATTGTTATTCTAGGAGGTGTTTGTATCTGGTGTTCTCACAAAATAGCTGGGAGATCTGTGAAGGTGAAAAGGAGGATCCCATTTAGAATAAGACAGAAGGGTGTCCATTTGATTTGTCACAAAGGGACACAGCTTGGTGTGGTAGAAAGAGCAGGGGATCGGGGCCCAACTGATGCAGCTGGAAATCCGCTCTATCTTTTCATGGCTTAAGACCTTCAGAACCTTCCACTTCCTCATACGTGAAAGGGGTGTAAGGGTGCTTCCTCTTGGGGATGGGGTGGGGGAAAGCTTGGGTGGGGGGAGAAACACCTACGAAGGGTTTAGCACAAAGAGGTCCTGCACTGAAACGCATTGTCGGGCTCTGCAGTGCTGTGTGAAGCACTGTTGCAAGTTCAGCTGGTACCGGGTCTGGGGGCTTCCCCAAACGCCCTGCTTGTGTCCGGGTATAGACAAGAAGCTGGGACGGCAGCCCAGAGTCCTGACTGCATTATCCAACGGGCAAGGGAACGTGTAAAACCCCATCCAACACCCAGCAAAAGAGCAGGAAAATCTGCTCAGCGGAGAGCAGTTAACATCTGCAAGTCGCTGTCTGCTTTGCCCACGCAGACACCGACGAGAGGCCTGGGAGCACTGCATCTGGCAATTCTCTCTCCCACGGCGCTTCTCCCGTGGCTCGGGGCCTGATACACGGTGCACACGTTCCCTGCACCACCGGCTACTCAACCCAAGGATCAAGGTCATTCTGAGCTGCAGTGGTTTGAGCTAGTAAAGATTTTTATAAAAACTCACTGTCGTGATTTCTGTTCAAGTACTTTAAAGCGCACATATTTCTTATTTGAACTTTGCTGGCTGTAGTCATTTCATCCACAATCAGCCTGGATTGGTTCTGCGTATTCAGAGCCCATCAATTACAGGGGGCCGGAGCGGAGCACACACGGCCCATGCTTCTTCGCCCCAGGCTAGCCAATTTATCCGACATTTAATAAGGAGTTTTAGATTTTGCAGCTTACCAGAAGAGCGCAGTGCAAGTGAGGGTGAGCCAGTGAACCCCAAATCAGTGGGGCTGCACAGGAATCGCTTCCTTTCAACACAGGCTTTGTCACGCAACACGGTTCTGGGTGTCAAGACCTTCCACCGTCCTGCCTTTGCTCTTGTTGTGCCGTCTTCCTTTTCCTAAAACGGTCTAAAGTTTGGTTTAAAATCATTTCAATGTGAAGAGATCGTGGAGAGAATTCCAAATCCACCTTTGCCATAAACAGAAACTCTGCAACTACAAACAAGAATGGGGAAGCTCTGTTGCTTGATGAAAGCTTGAGTTAGCAGAGAAGGACTGAATGTCGTTCTGTGCCAGCCAGGGTGCCAGGCATGGTGTAATGAAGACAAGGTCCCTGCCCTGAAGGGGTGCACGGTGTGGTGGGCGAGCAGACGAGGACATAAATAACTTATATCCCAGGCCGGCTGAGCTGTGCGCTCTAACAGAGGTAAAAACAAAGCATCATGGGCGTGTTGGGGGCAGGCGAGAGATTAATATTCTCCCTGATCTGAGCCTTTTGGGTGAGGCTCAGCCAATGAGGGCATATTGACAGTTTGACTACATAAGGAACTCTGATGTTTTCTTAAGCTTCCTCTGAATATCAAGACAAATGTATTTAATCTATTTCTCCCCTGTTATGGTCAGTTCGATTCTCTTGGGCGTATTGTGTATGTTTAAACTGCCTAGCTTGGGTTTCCATCATAAATGCCCTTTAGGACAAAAGTTTCACTAAATATTAGAATACCGGTTGGGAGGGCATTTTGGTGGGAAGACA
The DNA here is from genome assembly GCF_003031525.2 of Neophocaena asiaeorientalis asiaeorientalis. Lineage (NCBI taxonomy): Eukaryota > Metazoa > Chordata > Mammalia > Artiodactyla > Phocoenidae > Neophocaena > Neophocaena asiaeorientalis. The sequence goes on along the minus strand of NW_020173770.1, from coordinate 6,651,790 downwards.
TGAATTCGCAGCCAGTCCACGCTAGTTTCTGAGTTTTTCTTCCCTAGTATTTTCATGATCATTTCAGGTCTTTAGATTTACAAGTCCAATACCTGTCTCGACAGCCATATATGAAAGCCACCCTCACTAATGTTGGTTATTTATTTTCCTAAGAAATAGAATTTTACAGTTTCCTCTGATGTTCTCATTATTACGTTCTGCCTCCGTAGCACCAGGAGGGTTCCTGCAACTTTGGTCCCAGGGTATTGCCATCGGTCTCCTAGGGAGCTGGTTAGAGACTCAGATTCTCAGCAACCGCCGTTAGCACGGCTGAGATGGAGCCCGTGAACGCTCAACGTAATGGAAGCCCACGTGATTCCCATGCCTATTAAAAGCGGGGGGACCGAGCCCCGAGCATTATCTTTCAACAGCCTCGTCCAGCCCCAGGCTTGGTGCTGACTCCTGCTGAGACCACCCCACTGAGCACAGGGTCACGGGATGCAGCTGCTGCCTCCCAAGCCCCCTCAGAGGACCCCAGAGGACCCACCCCACCGTGTCCGCGTCTGATGGCGAACTCAGCATCTCCTCCCTAAACCTCTTCTCCCCCTGTGCTCTCATATGAGTGGGCATCACGCGTGACAGATTCCTCTTTCTCTGTACTCTTGCATATCCATTAGCTACGAAATCCTGAGACTCCATCTCTGAAAGAGTCTCCGTTCCGTCTGTTTAGCTGTCAGCGGCACTTCCCTAGACCAGCCACCCCCACCTCACCTCCGCTGGTGAGACCTTGCCCCAGTACTTGCTCTACTTAATTCATTCTCTACATTAAAGGCAGAGGGATTTTTTTTCCCAAATGGCCAGTCTGATCTTGCTGTTTGTCAGCTTCAGAGTCTCGAGCGGCTCCCCATTGCCCTCGGGATGGAGCACGCCCTCTCTGTCGCGGCTTGGAAGGCCCTTCCCTCCCTGCCCAGCGCCTGCTTTCTGTCTCCTCCCGCCCTGGGCTTCTGCCCACCTTCCTGATCCAGGCACACTGGGCTTCTTCCAGGATGTCAGACCGCTGAGCTCACACCTCCAGGCCCGCCGTCCCCTCTGCCTAGAACATCGCCCCCTGCTTCACCTACACAGGAGACACCCCTCCTCACTTATGTCCCGACTTGTCCATCACGTCCTCTGAGAAGTGGTTCCCCACCTCCCTAGGTCAGCTCCTCTGACCCTACTGTTACCCCATTGGACCCTACAAAGGCAGGGCCTCATCGGTCTGGATCTCTGTTATGCAACTAGCGCTTGGCACAAATGCTGGCACCGAGGTGGAACCATAAGATTTTTAAAAAAATTTTTATTGGAGAATAGTTGATTTACAATGTTGTATTAGTTTCAGGTGTACAGCAAAGTGAATCAGTTATAAACATATATCCACTCTTTTTTAGATTCTTTTCCCATATAGGCCATTACAGAGTATTTAGAGTTCCCTGTGCTATACAGTAGGTCCTTGTCAGTTATCTATTTTATATATAATAGTGTGTATATGTCAATCCCAATCTCCCAATTCATCCCTCCAAAATCATATAAAACTGCTGATTTTTGACCATTTCATAATGGCTTAACCTAATACTTGTCATTCACACATTTTTGTATGATGTAAACATGGTATCTCTGTTTTATTTTATTTTTTACATCTTTATTGGAGTATAATTGCTTTACAATGGTGTGTTAGTTTCTGCTGTATAACAAAGTGAATCAGCTATACATATACATATATCCCCATATCTCCTCTTGCGTCTCCCTCCACCCTCCCTATCCCACCCCTCTAGGTGGTCACAAAGCACCGAGCTGATCTCCCTGTGCTATGCGGCTGCTTCCCGCTAGCTAGTTTTACATTTGGTAGTGTATATATGTCCATGCCACTCTCTCACTTCATCCCAGCTTACCCTTCCCCCTCCCAGTGTCCTCAAGTCCATTCTCTACGTCTGTGCCTTTATTCCTGTCCCGCCCCTAGGTTCTTCAGAACCCTTTTTTTTTTTTTAAGATTCCATATATATGTGTTAGCACACAGTATTTGTTTTTCTCTTTCTGACTTACTTCACTCTGTATGACAGACTCTAGGTCCATCCACCTCACTACAAATAACTCAACTTCATTTCTTTTTATGGCTGAGTAATTTTCCATTGTATATATGTGCCACATCTTCTTTAGCCATTCATCTGTCGATGGACACTTAGGTTGCTTCCTGTCTCTTTGTTTTAATTAGAAAGTCTTTGATTGTCAGTGAAGGTAAGCTCCTTAAATGGCATAGACTTTTGTGCATAAATTTCAGCTGCTTGCATGAAGCTCACAAAATGGGAATTAAAGAAAGACCCAAACTGGATTATTCAAAGAATGACGTGAAACATCACAAAGGAAAAGACCCCATTCCTCGGACAGGAAGTTTCACCCCTGAGCGGCGTCCAAGAGGTCGCTGCCGGGAGAGGTAGGTGGGATGGTGGGGGAGATTTGTTTGAAGAGGATCTCAAAGAAGATTTGCCTCCTTTCACGGAGTCTATGCCACAAGATCAAACACTTAGGTGATAAGATTTCACCAGCTACATCCTTGTTTGCAGAATATGTTTCCCCTAGTGAAAATACAATTTGTGAGTAACTATTATACTTTAGAAACATACCTTTTATTTTTAAGATTAAACATTGTCAATGGCCATGTTGGTCTATGGGAGACTTACGTGACTTCTGGAGATAATAAGTATTTGGTTTCTGTTTCCTTTCTGGCCCTATTACATTTGCTGAGAAAGTATAGATCAACGGAAGCATTTTTTCCTTAGATCTTAGCAAGAGGCTGCCATCTATAGATCCTTGACCCAATTACACACTGTTTTAAGAGCTGAAACTGCAGGAGGACTGTAGGTTTCATATAAGTTTTATACCTCTCAACTCTGAGGATTAAGATGGTAGGTTTTTAATAGGCTTTTACTGTTTAATTTCATCTAATTGACTTTATTTTGCAAAAGAGCTTGAAGTCCTTAGTATAAGGATCATCAAGCCTCCCGTTTTGCAGATTAAAAAACCGAGGTCCACCGAGGTTGAAACGACTTGCTGCCCAACGTCACCCAGATGTCAGGGAGGAGCTGGGACTTGCACCCATTCCCAGGCATCGCTGTGTTTTTGCTTCTGTTTTGTTTTTTTGGCTGCGCCGCGCAGATTGTGGGATCTTAGTTCCCTGACCAGCGCTTGAACCCGGGCACCGGCAGTGAAAACGCTGAGTCCTAACCAATGGACCACAGGGAATTCCCGGCATCTCTGTTTTCTTAATACAGGAAAAGCAAGGCTCTCGGCAGAGGGAGGCACACCTGGCAAATCGAGTCCAGCCCGAGGCTGGTGCCATGGAAGCCGGGTCCCCCCACTGACCCTGAGGAAAGGTTTTCCATTTCAGAGTTTGTCCTCTTCATAGCAGTGACTCAAACCCCCCTAATCCTTTAGATAAAATAACAGCAACAACATAATAATTGCATAAGCAGGGTTGCAGCGGGGAGCAGGATTTGTAAGTAGGATGTTCTCACAAAACACCTCTGTGTGTAGCCATAATATTATGAAAACAGCAATAAAGTTATCTCCTTCTAATTAAGGAAAAGTGGGTGGACAACACAACTCTAGAAGAGTGTATTATACAGAAACAAAAGGGTTTGGGGGCCCCGGGCTGCCCTCTAGTTTAAATCTACTGTGTTCCGGCCAAGGATGAAATGCCTGTTCCCTGCTCATTCCAGATGCCAGGCCCACTAACAAAGGCGCACTTGTTCCTTGGGACACGTGTCTAGCTGCGTTTTCAGAGAGAGGTTTCGAGGGCACCAGTCACCTGCAGTCCCCTGAAGATGACACATGTCATGTAGCTGTGTCCCCCTTCCCCCATGCATGTGATCTACCTGGTGAATATTCTTTCTTTCCTGCCTGAAAGTTGGTCTGAGATGAAACTTGCAAAGGCAGGCAGAACGCAGAGCACCCAGGCTGGAAGTTCCCCGATGTGTGCAAGGGTGGCCCCCCCTACTATGGACAGCCCACCCCGGCTGCTCCTGCCGTCTGTTCCTGGGAGCACCAGGGGCCTGGGTTGGGTGCACTGCAGTGCAGATAGAAAACCACATCCTCATAGAAACCTCCGTGTCTCAGTGAAGGTAGGCACAGCCCATGGGATCTGTGCACACCCTCTCCCCTTCTAAGTGACTTTGTACGTGTCAGGGTCCTTTGTGGGGGTGGAGCTGTAGCTCCTGGCATCTGCCATCTCTGCCTTGCCCTCGGGTCCTGCCTGCCCTCCATAACCTGCCGTCTTAACCTTCCTGCCACTGCCTCTCACACCTTCGCCTCCCTTCTAGATGCCCCGCCCCTTTCCCCGTCTGCCTCTGCGCATACCGTCCCCTCTGTGCAGATGCCCTCCATCCTCACCTGTCCCTGTAGCCCACTCATCCTTCAGGATCCACTGACACCATCATTCCTCGGAAGCCTGCTCTGGCCTCCCCTCCTGAGCAGGGTTGGTTGCCTCTGTCTAGGCTGCCAGAATTCCGCAGCACGGCCTCCCTCTGCTCCTTACCGTTTGGCACCATAATCCTCTGAGCACGCAGCCGTCCTTGCACAGCCCTGTGATCGCTTAGCAGGCAAGGACTGCATCTATTCGTTTTTCTGTTCCCAAGGTGGAGCTGGGAGCCTGCCATGCACGAGGTGCTCACGGGCATTGAACGACTGAGTGAAATAGGATGGCATGCGTGGATCCCAGAGGGTCTTTCTGAGCAGAGACCACACCAGGGCAGGGCATCTTGTATCAGGATTTCACTTTTGATAGCTTAGGGCAGGGGTCGGCAACCTTTTTCTAGAAAGGTCAGCTAGTAACTATCTCAGGCTTTGTGGGCCAGATGGTGTCTGTCGTAACCACCCAGCCCAGCTGTTGAGTGCTACTTGTAGACCATAGGCAGACAAAGGACCTTGGTCGTGGTCCAATAAAACTTTATTTACAAACGCACGCAGACAGCTGGGTTTAGCCCGCTGGCTGGAGTTTGCCCATCCTGGCTAAGGGCTTGGAACAGAACCATCTGCTGTTACCATAGGTGGATTTTCCCTTGTTGGTTGAACCTCACTATGGCCTGCGGGGGCTCTGGGACAGGGGCGCTTGCACTTGGCTTACCCTCTCCTTTCCTTCGGGCAGGCATGGGAAGGGTCTTGGAACTTATTTCCAGCTCTCTAGCTAGCTTTCTCAGTATTTTCTGTGTCCTGTTGCCCTAGGTAATTCTAAGATGGGCCTATGCCCACTAGAGCTGGGAAAAATAGGCCAGGGTAGGCTCTGATTATCTGGGGTCTCTCCCACATACCTGCTAGGTGGGCTCCCTCCCACCCTCCTCCAACCCTGAGTCCCTCCCTGTGTTTCCCATGCAGAGCAGTGACAACCCCCACGGCAGCCTCTTCCAGCTGTTTCAGGCTGCCTTACAAAACCATCACAATCTGAAAAACAACAACAGCCCTGATTTTTCTCAAGGGCAGAGCTCTCCTCTGCTGTACTTGGCAAAAGCAGGGGCGGCTGGAAGCTTGGGGGCTGGAGTCACCTCACCCACCAGCTGGTGCCCAGGCCAGGAGGACCCATTTGGCAGGAGGACGGAGCAGCTGGAGCTCCCTGGACAGCTCTCTCTCTCTGTGGTTTCTCCACACCATCTCTCCAGCATGGTGGCTTCAGGGTCACCAGATTTCGTAATATCAGCTCAGAGATACAATGTGCATGTTCCTGGAGAGCCAGAAAGAAGACATATCGCCATTTATGACCCAGCCTGGGAAGTCATGCAGGGTTACTTCTGACACATTCTATTCATCGAGGCCGTCACGAGGTTCCACCCAGGTTGAAAAGAGAGGTGAAGGGGGCTCCATGTCATCATGGGAAAGGGTAATGTTCTGTAAGAGCTGTGAGGTCATAAAGGAAATAGAATCCCCACACTTTCACTCCCCGGGCCCCGCTACACGCCAGGCATTGCACGTGTCACTTTGCTATTTACATGCTCGATACAGGAGTATTATCGATACTTCCGTATCTGTAATACCTTACGAAGTTCTTCCTTCACCCACTTTGAGTCCTTATGTGACTGCATGCAAACCTTGTTTCTGGTGTTTCCAGTTCTTTGGGCAGTTCTTTGACAGGGGTATCCAGCGCATACAGCCTTGTAGAGTCTGAAGGACGTGCACTTTTTTTTGGTGGGGGGGATCCCTTCTCTGACGCGCTGAGCTGTCGCTCAAGGTAGAGGCAACAACTGTGGTGCTGGGATGTGACACGTCTATCAATTAATTCACTTGACAGTGACGGGCTGGTAACTACGCCCGGTGTCCGCACAATCCCGGAGCCCCGTGTGATTCCTGGTGCTGAGTCTTACTCTCCGGAAGTCATTGCCCACAAGGAAATCCGAGAACCAGCTGAATGAACATCAGTGGAGGAGCAGCCTTGCCATTCGCTCTGCTCTTGTCTCCAATCAAACTGGTTAAATCACGACGCAAAATCCTAGTCATGAGAAGGATTCGACCTGAATGGGGTTCTCCACACGGGGCGGGCTGCAGGGCTGTGGGTACCGGAGTTTATCTCAGCTCCTATTCAGGGCTCCAGATGCAGGCCAGGCTTTCATTTTAATCTTATTTTTAGCATTTTGTTACCTCCTAAGACTTTTTATTCCTCTTCATTTTCTTAAATATTATGGCTTTAATGACCAGAAGCCCTTAAGGCCGGCAGAGTTCAGTGGGATATTGTTTCTAACTAAGAATAATTTTATAGGCTTCAGAGATCCGAGGACCCTCGAAGACATCTTGATGAGCCCCCTTATTTTACAAACCAGGAACCTGGAGCTCAGAGAAGGACAGTGACCTGCCCCAGGTCACTCACACGCGCGTTAGAGGCCATTGCTCTTAGACCAGGGTTTTGCCCACAGTCGTTTGACCTCTGTCTGGAGGGCTCGTTGCTCTCAACAGAGTCAATGCTTTTTGGCCCATCTACAGGTGAGTCCAGAACAATTTCCACACTATTCCAGCCCTTTCTGGCCCACCGAGGACTCTGGTGGCAATTCTACACGCTGGCCTGTGGTTCTCTTTGCTTTCCGGTCACAACCATCTCTGTCTTTGTGCTGTCACCAGGCGATGCATGGAGTGTGTGACTGAAGAAGCAGTTCGATCCCTGAACACAGGGACCATGGGTCAGGCTCCTTGATTCTGCTCCAGCCGTGTCTCAGCACCTGGAACCCAATAGCTGTGAGCCCAGTGTTTTCCTGACAGACCAGTTGAAGTAGACCTTCTCCCAGGCTGCCTCATCTCCTCGTCTCTTCCTGGGCAGCCATTTTGTCTTGGCTGTCAGAATCCCCTCCCCTCCCCCTGCCCCCTACACGTGCTACATGTGGCAGCAAGTCTGCACACCACCCCCTGCCCTGAGAGGGGTCTTGGACTCCCTGAGTGTTGGTGGAAAGCTCAGGATGTGATCCACCTGGAGCTGGTCCTTGACAAAACAATCTTTTTTTGTTTTTTTTTTTGGCGGTACACGGGCCTCTCACCATTGTGGCCTCTCCCGTTGCGGAGCACAGGCTCCAGACGCACAGAATCAGCGGCCATGGCTCACGGGCCCAGCGGCTCCGCGGCATGTGGGATCTTCCCGGACTGGGGCACGAACCCGTGTCCCCTGCATCGGCAGGCGGACTCTCAACCACTGTGCCACCAGGGAAGCCCGACAGCACGATCTTTTGTTCCCAGTTCACGCAACTGGATGAGGAGGGGGATGGCTACATGAACACACAGGCCCTGTGCTCTGCCCCTTCCATACAGTAGCTCTTTGAATTCTAGGACGCTGACATCTCTGGGAAATTCCTGGCATCCTTTCCTTGAGTTATTACCTTTTCATATTTCCCACCAGGCCAGCACTTCTCAAAGCCTGGTCTTCTTATCATCTTGGTCTGCATTAGAATCATCTGGGGGTATTTTTTAAAAAGCAGGTTCCTGGGGAACATCCAGGACTTACCATATAACGCTCTCTGGGGACGAAGCCCAGAAATACGCACGTTCACAAGCTCCTTGAGTGATTCTGAAGCACCTATGTGCTCGAGGCAACTTAGGAAATTTACTTTGTCTACAGCCGTATGCCTTGCCCAGAGCTGGGCACAGAACAGGTGATAATAAACTATTTGCTGAATGAATGCATAAATGCACGAATGATGCCATATCCCTGAACTTGATCCCAAAAGAGATTCTATTTGTTTTGGAACTGCCCCTCCATCCCGTCCTCCAAGCTGCACGCCCGCTACTTGCACACCTAGAGCAGACAGGACAGGTGTCATTCCTTCTTGCTCTCAAATACCATCATGTTAATTCAGCAGAGCTTGGAGATTTGGTGTGTTCGGTTCCAGGCCACAACAATAAAGCGAATATCACACTAAAGTGAGTCCCACACATATTTTGGTTTCCTAGTGCATATAAAAGCTCTGTTTATGCCATACTGTAGTCGATTAAGTGTGCAAGAGCATTGTGTCTAAAACAGCAACGTACGTATCTTCATTAAAAAGTACTTTATTGCTGAATAATGCTAACCATCATCTGAGCCTTCAGCGAGTCGTAATCTTTCTGCTGGTGGAGGGTCTCGCCTCGATGCTGACGGCTGCTGACTGACCGGCGTGGTGGCCACTGAAGGCTGGGGGGGGGCTGGGACAGTTTCTTAAACTAAGACAACAGTGAGGTTTGCTGCATCTCTTGACGCGTCCTTTCACGAACGATTTCTCCATAGCCTGCAAAGCCGTTTGATAGCATTTTACCCATGGTAGAATTTCTTTCAAAATTGGAGTCAGCCCTCTCAAACCCGGCTGCTACTTTATCATCTAAATCTACGTAATATTCTAAATCCTTTGCTGTCATTGCAACAATTTTCACAGCATCTTCGCCAGGAGTAAATTTTATCTCATGAAACCATTTTTTTGCTCACCCGTGAGAAGCAACTCCTCACCCGTTAAAGTTTACTCATGAGGTTGCAGCATTCAGCCACATCTTCAGGCTCCACTTCTAATTCTGGTTCTCTAGCTGTTTCCACCACGTCTGCAGTTCCTTCCTCCACTGAAGTCTTGAACCCCTCAGAGTCAGCCATGAGGTTTGGAATTAACTTCTTCCAAACTCCTGTTAATGTTGCTATTTGACCTCTTCCTATGAATCATGAATGTTCTTAATGGCATCTAGAATGGTGAAAACTTTCCAGAAGGCTTTCAGTTTACTTTACCCAGGTCCATCAGAAGAATCACTGTCTAGGGCAGCTATAGCCTTATGAAATGTATTTCTTAAATAATAAGTCTTGAGGGACTTCCCTGGTGGTGCAGTGGTTAAGACTCTGCGTTCCCAATGTAGGGGACCTGGGTTCGATCCCTGGTCAGTGAACTAGATTTCATATGCCACAACTAAGAGTTCACGTGCCACAACTAAGGAGCCCGTGAGCCGCAACTAAGACCCGGCACAACCAAATTAAAAAAAAAAGTCTTGAAAGTCAAAATTACTCCTTGATCCTTGGGCTGCAGAATGGATGTTGTGTCAGCAGGCACGAAAACAACGTGAATCTCTTTGTACATCTCCATCAGAGCTCTTGAGGTGCATGCACCAGGTGCATTGTCAATGAGCAGTAACATTTTGAGAGGAACCTTTTATTCTGAGCAGTAGGTCTCAACAGTGGGCTTAAAATATTCAGTAAACCAGGTTGTGAAGAGATGTGCAATCATCCAGGCTTTGTTGTTCCATTTGTGAGCACAGGCAGAGTAGATTTAGCATAATTCTGAAGGGCCCTAGGATTTTCAGAATGGTAAATGAGCATTGGCTTCAACCTCAAGTTACCAGCTGTATTAGCCCCTAACAAGAGAGTCAGCCTGTCCTTGAAGCTTTGAAGCCAGACATTGACTTCTCCTCTCCAGCTATGAGAGTCCCAGATGGCATCCTCTTCCAATAGAAGGTTATTTCTTCTACATTGAAAATATGCTGCTTAGTGCAGCCACCTTCATTAATTATCTCAGCTGGATCTTCTGGATAACTTGCTGCAGCTTCTACATCAGCACTCGCTACTTCACCTTGCACTTTGATGTTACGGAGACTGTCTCTTTCCTTAAACCTCATGAATCAACCTCTGCTAGCTTCAGATTTTTCCTCTGCAGCTTCCTCACCTCTCTCAGCCTTCACAGAATTGAAGAGAATTAGGACTTTGCTCTGGATTAGGCTTTGACTTAAGGGAATGTTTGTGGCTGGTTTAATCTTCTATCCAGACCACTCAGACTTTCTCCATATCAGCAAAAAAGCTGTTTTGCTTTCCTCTCATTCGTGTGTTCACCGGAGCAGCACTTTTAATTTCCTTCAAGATCTTGCCCTTTGCATCCACAACTTGGCTAACTGTTTGGCACGAGAAGCCTCACTTTGGGCTTATCTTGGTTTTTGATTTGCCATCTTCACCAAGCTTAAACATTTCTAGCTTTTGATTTAAAGTGAGAGACGTGCAACTCTTCCTTTCACTTGAACACCTAGGACCCATTGTAGGGCTATTAATGCACCTACTTTCAATACTGTTGTGTCTCAGGGAACAGGGAGGCCCGAGGAGAGGGAGAGATGGGGGAAAGGCCGGTCGGTGGAGCAGTCAGAACTTACACATTTATCGGTTAAGTTCATCGTCTTATATGGGCAAGGTTGGTGGTGCCCCAAAACAACTGCAGTAGTAGCATCAAACATCACTGATCACAGATCACCATCGAAATATAATAATAATGAAAAAGTTTGAAATATTGTGAGAAGTACCAAAATGTGACACAGAGACACCAAGTGAGTCAATGCTGCTGGGAAAATGGCACCGATAGACTTGCTCGACCCAGGGCTGCCTCAAACCCTCAATTTGTGAAAAATGTAATACCTGCAAAGAGCCCTAAAACGAGCTTTGCCTGTACTGCTGCAGGTGGGGTCAAGTTCAAGGATGTGCTAATACATAGCATCACGTTAAAGAGGTCAGTCATCTTTAAGATTATTTTTTTTGCGTGTGTTTTCCCTGTTTTAAGTTTTTGAAGAGTTCAAAAGAAGGACGTCATATTAAATTTGAAATTGTAAACTGCTGAAGGATTTAGTTGTCTCTAATCAATGTATAATGCATGAATATTTTCATGGTGTCATTTATTAGACATATAACGTACATAAATTGACAGGAAATTTTTTTTGAAAGAGCTTGCGGGACTGGGTGAAGCACAGGCTGGGGCAGGGGAGGGTGCCCTCCCCGTCCTGCCATCAGGCACAAGTCAGTGGTCAGGGAAGGAGCAGGTCTGCAGGGTGGGCAGGGGATGTGCAGCAGTGCCTTCTCAGAAGGCCTTTAGTAGGAATGACGTGGATAATTTATATCATGTTTAACTATCTTTTAAACAGCCAGTTTTTCTTGTACAGTGCCTGGGCTCCCATAAAACAGAGACACGGCCTGCGCATTTAGCTCAGTTTTAGAGGGGATGGTACTGTGAAGTTAATGCAGTGAGAAATCTATGGTGCTTTGACATTAAACCCAACACGGGACATAGAGAATTGGGGCTGCTCTAAAGCATGGCAGCAGGTAAAGAGATTAAGCAATCTTTGCAGGTGAAAACCATCCTGAGGTGGGGAGAAAGGGCCTCCTTGCGTTGCACCGCGAAGCCAGGAGCCCGGGCAGAGATGGCTGGGCTCTGCCCCTTAACCGCCAGTATGGGGGGGACTCGGAAAAGCCAGTCCCCACCAGCCTGAGTAATTAACCACTACTGGGCCCCAAGGTCAGAGGAGTACTGAGAGGCAGAAGGAAAGTATTAATGTGACAGTTTAATTCGCTGATTATCATTCGGGCCGTTGTCTCCTTCCCCTACTTAGGTTACAGGAGAACGTGTGTAGATGCCTCCACAGAACACAAGAAGAGCCATCATCTCAGGCCAGCGGGAACCGCAGCTCGGGGGTCCCAACTGGCCCAGGCTGGCTGGGGCAGCCGTGGTCGCTGGGACTCCAGACCCGGCCATGGGTGGAGTCCTTTCTTTTTTTCAGACTGCTTTTCACAGGGGGCTGTACACAGATAAGGTTTATTTGACTAAGGCATCTTCTCTTCCCAAAATATGTGGCTCAAACAGTCACCTCCAGACCCACAAGCATCGCCTTCCCAGGCAGCTGTAACCGAAAGTGTCAGGCCAACACATGCCTGGGGACACGGCGGCTCCGTGTTGAGACGGAAGCTCTCAAGGTTTCAGGGCAGGTTCTGGACCAGAGGCTGGTCAGCAGCTGAACAGGGCCGAGGCGTTGATCCTGAAGGGCAGTGACAGGCCAAGCTGCTGGGGAAGGGAGCTGGGGCTTTCTGGAAGCCTTGGGATTTGAGGAGAGGCACGGGTATGGCAGCACCAGGACACCACCCCTCACCCTGGCCTCTGACCAAAGCATGGGATTGTTTTTTTCTGCTCTTCAGGACCATTGGGATTTCCTCCAGGGGTGAGAGGCCCCAGGGAAAGGGGAGGTTGGGGGAATGTGTGAGGGGAGGCGTAGGGCGGGGGGCCCCGGAGAGGGAAGGCAACGCACAGAGTGGACAAAGAAAGCTGAGGAGGAAGCGGCAGGATAGACTGGCGTTGGGAGGCCTGTGGAGCAGAGGGTAGGAAGAGCTCAAGGCCAGTCACATTGAATTGTGTCAGAGGCCTTGAGCCCCCGTAAGGCCTGACCCTCACGAGGTGCAGCAGGAAGGCTGGGATAAAAAGGGGCCTCAAAGGCCTGAGGGCAATGCATTTTTTCAGACTACTTTTCACATGGGGGCTTGCGCAGATAAGGAGGTTTATTGACTAAGGCACCTTCTCTTCCCAAAATGAGTCCGTGGCCTCCCCACACTGAGACCTGGGTCTCTATCTGAACCGGCTGCCTCACCCGGCAGACGAGAGATGGACGATTGGAAGCGTGTCCTCAGGGCTGTGTTTCTCTAAGCGCACCCTCCCTCTGTTACCTTGCTCCTGAGATGCTACCTCTTCCAAGAAGCCCTCTGGTGGGACCGCTGTGCTGCTCGTGGTGGGTCTCCAAGGTGCCTCTGAGCCTGGCCTCGGTTCTGGAGGCGTGAAGGCGGCTGCCCCAGGATCGCCGTCCCTTCTGGCCAAGCTGTGGGCTTCCTACAGCTCCCCGCTCTCAGCATGGCCTGGGCCTATCTGCCTCCTTTCACCTGGGCAGCTGGGCTCCTGCAAAACAGGCAAGGTCTCTCCAGCCAGCTTTGCCCAGTGATAGTGCGGGCCCAGGTGCTGGAGCTGCAGAACACGGCCCAGAGAGCAAAGACAGGGGCTGGATTCGGGTCCAACAAGGGGTCCTCGGAATCCCGCAGGGCTCGGGCTCCTGCTGGAAAACACCTGAACTCAGAAACCTTCTCAGGGCCTGACCCTTCACCCCGGGAAGGGAAGAAAACGATCATTCTGCACAGAGAGCAAACGGTCCAGGGACTCATCTCACTGGGAACCCTTGGTACGTGGATTTTTCTTCCTTACCAGAAAACCGTCCCCTGAGAATCTTCTACTTTTAAATCCCTAACTCTAAACTTCAACCTGCAGATTCCGGCCAGGCTGGGGGTTAACTCAGGACTCAGAAACTGCTCCACCGGGGCCGGTCTGATGAAGGGATCAGTCAGGAATTCATAAAGCATTTATTTAGCTGCCCAAAGCAGCCCCACCCTCCCTTTCTTGTATGGGGGAATTGATGCAAAGTTTCCGAGACAAGTCTGCGATTGCGGCTGTCACCAAACAATGCCATATTTCTTTTCTTCTCTTAAATTCTAAGGATCATTCCCTGTAAGAGGGCAATTTGTCTGTCAGGCAGGCGAAACAGGGGCCGCTCCCTGCCCTCATTAAACTGACAGCATGGTTATTAGCAGAAAACGAAGCCCGCCCGCCATGAAGCCAGCCACTGTTTTATGGCGAGCGCCAGGGAGATATTTTCAGTAATTAATTTGATAAATATATTAATTATGAATTGAGTTGACAGTACAATCAGATTGTCAGCCTTCCAGACGGCCTCTTGTGATAAAGCTCTATGATGAAGTGGTTGGATTTCAGGCCTGTCATCCTACGGGGCAGTCCCTTATCGCCCGTCTGCCCATTCACTCTGTAATTTCCTGCGCATTGTAATTAAATGGTAGCTTTCTGATTGGAAAGTGACTCCTCAAACTTAATCTCTCTTTCTCTCCGAGCAAGGTGGGGGAGGTGTACAAAAAAGCCCTTTGTTTCGGGGGAGTCTTGATGTGAAGAAGCAGTTCTGCTTCCCCACTCCTTTAAATGCACCCCTCTGGTCCCAGAGGGCACCTTGGAGGAGGGAGTGGTCTGGGAACTTCAAGCCGGAGAGAGCGGTGGGCGGCGTGCCCAGCTCTGCTGTCCTCTGGCTCTGCCACCTCGGGCAGGTCACTGCTCCTCTCTGGGCCGATTTCTTCCGCCAGAAAAAGAAGGGATTGGCCAAAATCGTCACGTGCCCCCTACCCCAACCCCCAAGGCCTGAAATTCTGGGATCCTGAGAACAGAGCAGCTCCGCAGGGCCTGCCTGCCCTCAGGAGTCCCGGGAAGGGGAGGGGAGGAGAAGTGAGCCGAGTGTCAGCTGTATTTCTGCAGGACAGGTCATTCGGGGAGTCCCTTGCCAGCACTTTTTTTTCTCTTTTGATGAAATTAATTATGAACACTGCCTGGGGTCATTTGACTCCGGAGATACATGTCAAGATAAAATATTTCTGAAACACTTATATTTAATAATTTAACATGGTGGTTTGCATTTGGGTGCAACAAAGGGAATTATTGGTAATTGCGAATTTTAAAGAGGCAGAAGGAAGCCCAGCAAACTGGGGGGCCACAGAACAAAGTCAGGAAGGTCAGGAGGCTTTTGTTCGGCAAGCCCCGAGGCCTGAGTTTAGGATGAGAACCAATGTCATTTAGAATGCCTCGTAAAGAAGTCAACTCCAGGAACATTTCGAGGGGGTGTCGTGCTGGGGCCTCCGGGTGCCTTGGGTGTCCTAGGTGCCCCAGGTACCCTGGCCAGACAGAGAGAGAGAGCATGTTGGTCCTCAGGGAAGCTGTCCCCGGCCTCGGAGTTACAGAAAGTCTGTGATCTGAGACTCAGAGATGCCCAAGGCTGCTGTCCCAGGCCACGCAGCTGTGGAACAAGATTCCAGGGAAGCTCGGCCTCCCGGGCTGGTGCCCCTAGGACGTGAGGCTCCATGGAAAGAACAGCAGCTTTGCATTGGCAAGGCCCAAGTTCCAAATCCAACTGCTACTTGCCTGCCACGTCTCAGTTTCTTTGTCTGTAAAATGGGCTAGTAAAGTACCTACCTCAGGTCTGATGTGAAGATTAAATGAAATAGTGCATGCAAGGTGCTTTTCAGAGCAGCTGAAACACAGTGGAAGCCGAGTTGCTATCAGCTGGTGCACACCGAGGGCTCAGTTAACATTTAGTGCATGTGTGAATGAATAAATGAATGAACGAATGAAATACTGGCCCTAGGGTCCTGGCTGCTCTGCTCTCTGGGCCCTGCCTGTCTTCCTTGTTGCCCTGTTATGCTATTCTCCATTCATGGCCCAGCAGGCGGATAGGGCCCCCCTTCGGGAGCACGACACAGCGGGCTCACTCCCAACAAGGACTCAGACAGACTCGAACCCTGATGCTCAACCTACTCATCTAGTGGCTTTGGGCAAATCCATCTCTAAAATGTGAGAAAGCAGCTGCTTGGGTGTGTGCTCATCCAGCACCGGTGGTCTTCAGTGGTCCGGGGTGAGAACCCCCTCTCCAGTGAGGTGAGCTGGGCAGTCCCTTCCCTGCTCTGAGCCTTTGCTTCCTCATCTTTAAAGTGAGGGTGCTGCATTCAGCAGTCGGCAACGTCGCTGGAAAACCCACTGTGGCCCAAAGTCTACAGCTGGACCATTTTTAAACTCAGCTTTCTTCAGAAACCCGAGCATCTTAACTGGAAAACTCAGTTTTTGTTTATCACCTGGAAATCATGGATCCCACCATGAGCAGAGAATAGGGGCCACGGCAGGGAGGATCAATACTCAGATCACAGGTTGAGGAGGCCCTGTTACGGTTCCCACCGGCTAGGTTGCACGCACTGGAGTCCCCACTGCAAGAAAAAACCCCAAGTTACACAAGCTTCCTCTGCATGTCACCAGAGGCAAAACCGACACATCCATGCAAATCCCTGCAACCAAGACATAAAGTTTTAACACGAAGTAAGAAAATTATCACTCACCCTAGAGGTTGATTTCTATCCATGTTTCTTTCATGAGCAAATGCACACTTATTTTTTCACCCAAAGTTCAAGATTACTGTCTTTTTCTTAACTTTTCAAAGAAAGCTTAAGTACTTCAGGCACAACCAGAGTTGAATATTGTCCTTGTCAGGTGATACTTGAATCTATATTTTAACGTGTTGCCATTATATTTCAAAGAGGAGACATGATTGCTTTTGAAAATAAAAAAGTAAGACCAAAGACAGGGTATTGTCTATTATCCCATCCACCACCCCAGAAATGTTCTCATGAGAGCCAGCCGGGTGCCATTTATTGAGTCCCGAGTGATGAGCCATAAGCTTCTTTATTTTATACCAGAAGCGAGTGGTAAGTGGACGCAGATTGGTTTTGGAGAGGATGCTAAGTGATAATCCTTCCCAGGTTCCCAGTCAAGAAAATATACTTATTTGAGGGAATTTTTAACTTGGGTTTGAACTCGCTGATGCCTTTTTTAGAGTCCAAGTGGAAACCATAGAGCTTTTGTGTGCCTGTCAGATGTCTTTACCTAATGCCGAGGGAAGAATGATAAATATGCAGAAGGCTTTGATGTTAGTACCAAACGGGCCTCCGAAGGGGCTGAGTAGAAGGCAGTTGACACTGTGGTTTTCATCCCTCAGCAGGGATGGAAGAGACGCTTGAAAATTAATGGCCCCTGTGGAGTAGTGCGCCGCTCCCGCTTATGCCCTCGGAGCCCGTGTTCCCCACCGCCCGCTCGAGGACCCGGGCTCCGAGCTCTGCCTGGCAGGAGAACGTGAACCCGGGCAGGGGATAAAAGGCCGGGACTTTGTTTGCCAAGGAGCCTTTTTGATGAGCCCAGGCAATTGTCACTAAAGGATGGATGTGAAATGTAGCTAATCTTCTTCAGGCAGGGATACGAAAGGGAAAGTCCTCCAGAGATGAATAGATAACTCCGCTCGGCTCAGCCCCCTGCCCCACGGGGCCTCAGTTTCCCCATCTGTAGAATGAGGGGCTCAAGCTAGATGTCGCTGAAGATACGGTTCTTTGTTTCAGATGAAGTCGCCGTCCTGGCCCCGTGTTGGGACGGGCAGCCTGTGTGGGACCAGGACTGGCCTCCTGGGAGGCATCTGTCTCAGCCCCTCCCTCCCAGGGTCAACCTCACTTCCTGGCGTGGTTGGAGAGGGGAAAGCCAGGGCTTTCCGTGGAGAGCCACTGTTGGAATGGTACGTGCACAGGGACCACAGGATCCATATCATCCGTGAAGTCCCAACGTCTAGTTGTTCCTCTGGTCCCCTAAGTGCATTCGCGTTTGGCAGACCACATGGTCCGATTCTTGCCTCAGAAGTTATGGGCCCCGTAACTGCCCAGCTGGGGTTGTCACCAAAGAAAGACAAGGGCTATTTTTGCTTTTCTTTCTTCAATAAGAGATTTTCCAGGCAAATCAACTGGAAATGGTTATATGGGGAATCAAAGCTCTGGGGGTGCTTGTGGAATTCTTTCTTAGCTCACCAGAAACAAACTTCTTAGAAGTTGGCCAATCTCAGCCCTTAAGACATATGCACGGCTTGGCCCTGAATCAAACTAACGAGGGTCCTGTACCTTCGTGTCGAAACAGTGTCTTAAATTAATATTTTCTTTAGTTCAAAAGGCTGCCTGTGCCTTTGACTGAGTGTTCCGGCTGCCGGGAACCAGGGAGTGACCCCTGGCCAGAGGGGCCGGTACATGGGGACAAAGGCCTCGCGCACACATAAATAACGAGGAAACATCTCCCCCGGCGGCACTGGTCCACCAAAAATGGTTTACACCAGTTGAATACAAAAATCAATTCTGAAGTGCAGTATATCACAGCCCATAAATTACATGTGTCCAATCAAAAAAGTGAGGGGAGGGCTTCCCTGGTGGCGCAGTGGTTGAGAGTCCGCCTGCCGATGCAGGGGACACGGGTTCGTGCCCCGGTCCGGGAGGATCCCACATGCCGCGGAGCGGCTGGGCCCGTGAGCCATGGCCGCTGAGCCTGCGCGTCCGGAGCCTGTGCTCCGCAACGGGAGAGGCCACGGCAG
>NW_020173770.1:6597834-6633399 GCF_003031525.2 Neophocaena asiaeorientalis asiaeorientalis | reverse complement strand
GCACACAGAGGGGAGAGGCCCCAGAAAAAAAAAAAAAAAAAAAAAAAAAAAAAAGTGAGGGGAAAAGAACAGAGGCGAGGATGAAGAAAGTTTTCACCGAAAGACGTAGCTACAGACCAAAGCCCCTGCCGTCCCCCCTGGGAGGTAGAGGCCAGAAGCCCAGGAGGCTGGCAGCATGTTCCTGGTGGGACCTGGCTGTGACCAACTCCTGCAGGCCCCGCGGCTCCAGAGATAGGGCGAGGAATGCGGAATGCAACGGCCCAGGCAGGGCCGAGCAGGGGCTCTGGTTTCACGAATGTTGCAGAATAACCACAGAGAACCCTGTGCTCACAGAGACCCTCAGACCTGCTCTGCCCGGCCTTTCTTTTCTTCTGTCTTGACTCAAGATTAACATGAGGGAAAGGCATCGTCCTGCACTGTCCACTATCCCTCCCCACCAATCTTTCTGATTAAGGGGCCCAGGGTTTAATTGGGATACATTGGAGGAAGCGCAGACATCGTTGAGAGGACACACAAGTGGCTTTCAAATAGGAAGACACTTTCCTCCTTTCTGGAGGAAGTGGGCTTGGGAAATCCTTCACATGCATCTCAAAGCAGGCTTGCTTTCCCCAGAACCAATGGGGACCCCACGTGATGCTTTCCAAGGACCGGCTACCACCCTCCAGCCTTTCACTGTCCCAAGTCAGAGGTGTTGCTGCTGCGGGCTCCCGAGGCTCCGGTCTCAGGACCCCGGCCACCCAGCCGCTGCTCACCCTGCCCCCAGCTCCAGCAGACGTCACCTGAGTCCCGCCATGTTCTCAGCATCACCTCCACCTCACGGCCACTGGTGCCCCAGCCCGTGCCACATCCACTCCCGGGGAAAACGAGGGGCAGCCTGGCTGAGAGCACGCAGCTCTGGACACAAATCCCTCTCAGGAGCCTCAGTGACGGCTCCAAAGAGCCATTCCAATTGAAAGCCAGGATGAACCTCAGAGGCTGCCTAGTCTGACCCGTTCATTGTAGAGATGGGGAAACCGAGGCTCCAAAAGGGCAGTGACCGCTCAGGGTCACAGATCGAGGGAGGTCTAGGATAGGAGCGGGGTAGCCAGAGTCCTCCCCAGGTGGTCTTCCCCGCCCTAGCATGTGGTTGGGGGCACTGGGACCAGCTGTTAGCTCTCCTCCTGCTGTGGGGGGCTCGCACTCCTAATCACCCAGCACCCCATCACCTCCCTTTTCCTGTCAGGGGTCTCCCCCCAGGAATGGAGATGTGCCTCGGTGCTACCCCCCCTTAAGTGAACAGCCCCTTGTTCTGTACCAACCAGGATATTAACTGGAGCCCAGGGAGCAACAGGGTGTCTCCAGGGTTTGGGAAAACACCTCCTGAGGCTAAGCTTCGAACCCGAATGCTGACAAAATCCTGGCTAGGTAGCGTCTCTGCCCCAGTTGGGAGGGAAGGAAATCAGGGGGCCGGGGACCCACCACCTTCTCTGTGTACAATGATCCCTTCGAGGGAACCGTGGCTGAACCAAACACTGCCCGCTTCTCCCCTCTGAACGGGGTCACCCGCTTCTTCACGGGTCTCCCAAAGCCCCCAGGCTTGCCCAGGGGTGGCCTTACCTGGACCGGTGCAGAGAGGTCCCTCGCACCCCCCAAGTCTTCTGTGCCAGGGCCCAGGTGGTCAGGCCCATGCTGGACCCTGAGGCTCTGCAGAGAGCAAAACTCAGCTTTGTCCTCAAGGGACTGGAATTCCACAGAGGGGGCCCAGCAGGCGGACAAGATGGGGGCTTAAAGCTCAAAACTCTTCTGTGTGGCAGAGATTTTCTCTCTGTCCAAGTTCTTCGTTTACTGGTTCAACCAACACTTATTAGGCACCAATATATGAGGAAGGCCGGGCTGGATCCCAGGAACGGAAGAGCGAATACGATGTCAGCTCTACTGCCTTCATGGAGTCCCGGTCTCCCTCGTCCTCCCCATATCCCCTGGGCTCAGACCACGCGGAATGAACCTGGGAACCCCATGACCCCCAGGCCTTGGCCTGGGCTGACTCTCTTGCCTGGAACACCTTCATCTTCCCCCACCAGCCTTCTTCATCTGTCAAACTCCACACCAACTGCTTGAGCCCAGATCAAAAGTCCCTTCCTGTGTGCCATCCTGGATGCCCTGGCAGAAGCACGCCCCTGGGGCTGTGCACGGGATCGAGCCAGCATTCGCAGGTTTTGTGATTTTTCACTTAGAAGCCTGCCTCCCCGCCAGCAAACCTGTGATGGTTGCAGCTGGACCAGGGTTGAGGTGTGTGTGTTGGGGGGTGTCTACATCCTGAGCCATCTTGTGTTCCCAGTTCTCCACACAGAGCCTTGCACACAGTAGCCCTTTTCTCACATCGTTGCGCTGGATACTCTGCGGCACCCACAGCATTCTTTACTTCTGCCTCCTCTGCTCTGGTGAGAAACTGTATTCAAGCTCAATGTGTCAGTGACACAGTGATCCTTTTTTTTTTTTTTTTTTTGTGGTACGCGGGCCTCTCACTGCTGTGGCCTCTCTCGTTGTGGAGCACAGGCTCCGGACGCGCAGGCTCAGTGGCCATGGCTCACGGGCCCAGCCGCTCCGTGGCACGTGGGATCTTCCCGGACCGGGTCACGAACCCGTGTCCCCTGCATTGGCAGGCGGACTCTCAACCACTGTGCCAGCAGGGAAGCCCGATCCATTTTTTAAGATGTGTGTGTGCACTGGGGGCGAGGGGGCAGTGAAGAGTGGGAAGTTCAGAAAGAAAGAGGATCCAAAGCCTGCATCCACACATACGTCACTTCCTCCAAGCCCCGTGCACAGTGAGGACCTCGGTTCTGCAGAAGTGAAAGGGGGTCCGGTCCCGCTGTGTCCACACCACCTGCAGAGCCAAAGCCGCCAGGGGCGTGGCAGCTCTCTCCAGCTGTTAGAAATGCAGAACCTCACTATGATGAGCACCGTCTCCATTCCACGTGGTCCTGCATCTTCCAGAAACCCGTCCAACTGGCTCACTGATGGTGCTCAGAACCAGACATTTGAAAACTCTTAATTGATTAAATGAATGAGTGACTGTTTAAGGAATCAAATCTAAGCTGAAACGGTTGACAAAATGAAATTATGACTCTGTCATGCAGTCCTACAGGAAGATGAATGCTTTAACATCTGTGGAGCCCCCAGCATTTCAGAAATGGGTCAAGCAGGGAAACCACCAAGCTCTCATTTCAAGGCTGTGGAATCTAAAGTCCAGGGAAGTCCAGACACTCCCCCAAACACAGAAATCCAAGTTTATACATTCATTTATTCAGCTAATATTTATTGAGAGTCTACTATGACCAGGCACTCTTCTACGTACAGATGTGGGGTACATCTGTGAACAAAATAGACAAAAATCCATGCAACTTGGAGAGATAGACCGTAAGCAGAAACATAATGAATTAGTAAATTATATAGTATGTTATAAGGTAAAAAATGTAATGTGGAAAAATAGACCAAGTTAAGGGGACTGAGAATATGTGTGCGAAGAGGATGTGGGGTGGGATTAGATACTGTAATTTAAGCAGGGTGGATGACCACGCTGAGCAAGTGAGATTGGAATAAGGATTGCGGAAGGAGGTGGGGGGGTTTGCATCTAGCCACCTTGTAGGTTTGCTGTGAATGTCAAAGAAGGCAGTGCGTGTGCCTGGCCAGCAGCACGTGCTCAGCACGTGGCAGCAGCTCTGGGAATTGTTGTCACCATCGTCCTCCTCCTCTTCGTCACCATCGTCATCACCTTCATCTACATGACTTTTAACTTTTATGCTTCCACGCTCCTCTTATTTTGTGTCTCCCTCAGGATGACTAGCGGTGGGGAAAGTGTTGGAAGCGATGAGCTCATAGCTGCCATTTCCAAGGGTCCCACCTCCCAGGAGGACCTTCCTGGGACTCCCAGCCCAGAGGGGTTGCTGCTGCTCCAGGGTGAAGGAAACTGCCAAGAACTGTGGAGGGTTTGTGACTTTTATCCTACTTGTAAGTTAACAAGAGAGTCTCCCGCAGTTTCACGGATGCTGGAAGAAGACACGAGACTGCTGGGTCAGAGACCAAGGACGGTTTATCACCCAGAGCAATAGCAGGAGCCAGCGTATCAGTACTGGCAGCCGTTCTCTAAGACCCAGTTCCTACAGGGCAACGTGATGTGGGCCGGGTGATGCCCTGCACAGGCAATGAGCTGCAGTACAAGAGAGGAGCCTCCAGCTTAGGCAACGTGGAGCTTCTGGAGTGGGCAACACGCCTTCAGAACTGGGCCCAAACGCAGACATTATCTTATTACGCTGGTCAGTTAACCAACCTGTCCTTTGCCTTGCAAGGAGACCATATCTCTGCTTCCCGAGGCTGTTTTCAATTCAAATATCCCTGAAAAGATAGTCCGGGACAAAGGTAGTCACGCACGACACGCAGAAGCACAAGGAACCCGTGTAGAATTGTCTCGCAACCGACTTAAGGAATTAGAGAGCAAATGCATGTTTCTCTGCCTCTTGGCAAGTCTGGGGTGAGGGAGATCCAGGCTCGTGCTTCAGGGACTTCTGTGCTTCTGCCGTGTCAGGCAGGCAGCTAGTTCTTGGCTCTGGTCATAGCCCTGGCTTTGAATCCCAGCTCTGTCACTTCTCTAGTGGTATAACTTTGGGCAATTTGCTTATACCGTCTCTATCCTTAAAATGGGAATAACAATGGTACCTACTTTAGAAGGCTCTTGGGAGGACCAAGTGATATAATGTTGCAACACGGCTTAGCTCAATGCCTGGCATGTGGTGAGGGCTCGGTCAAAGATATAGATGGCAGGGAGGATGGCTTTCCAGAAGGAGGAACATGGGTCATAGGAAACCCGCTGTAGATTGGTGACCCAGCCAGGTGATAAACTGTGATCTGGCCCTCTGATGCCAGAGGTAAGGGAGAGAGAGATTTTTCATCCTTCTATGCAGTGATGGCTTTTCTTTTGGCCTTTGGGATTGAGCTCTGTTTCAGAGTTTAACGTCCTAGAATTTGTTTACACGTGTCTTTAGAAGTTGTGTCACATTCAAAACCTGAGCAAGGGCTCTCGCTTCTAGAAGTCCGTTTTATAATCTCCAAACTGAATCCAGGGTTTTCGATTGTCCTTAAAGAGCGCATTGCTATGTGTGCCGCTGGCGATGAAATATATCCTGCAGATCTCTGAGCAGACATTTCTTTTCATAAACCATATAGCCAGAAACCCTGAGGAGATGGGGATTTTGTTTTCGTGAAGAGTCGATCAACTCAATTTACTAACTGTCTCCTGTGTGTCTGTTATGTGACAGGCAGCGTGACGGGCACTATAGTTGAGTCAACAGTACGTATGGCACAGGGTCTGCCTCACAGAGCTTGCAAGAACCTTGGACCCATAAGTCATAGGAAATGCAGGACTTAAATGCCATTAAGAGGTGTAAACAAGGAGACATGAAGAGAGAGATGGGGGAGGGGTGTACAGAGAGGAACAGAGAGAGAGAGAGGATGAGAATGTCGTCATGGAAACCATGGATGGCATCCTGAAGGTCTGTGGGCAGGGCTCTGGAGAGCACGATGTGTTAGAGGAGCCAAGTCTTGGAGTTGCCCTGGGTTCAAGTGCTGATGGCCTCTGTGACCTTCGTCACATGATTTAACCTCCAACTTCTCTGGAGTTTTCTTCCCCCTTGTAAAGAGAGGATGTTAACACCTACCTTGTAGGACCTTGTAAAGGTCAGTGATTGAAACGGTTTACAGGCATGACAAGCGGTGGGTTCAATAAATGGCATTAAAAAAACTTGTGGGCAAGACTCTTAGGTCTGTTCCTGGGAAAGAGACTCAGGTGAAAGTTCACGGGTGGTGCCCTTGGGAACAGTGCCTGTGAGGTGTGGAAGGATGCAGGGGGGGCAGAGGGAGACGCTGACATGAGGGGAGTGGCAGCCGAGAGCTCAGCTGGTGGTGGGCGCTCTGGAGCTGGACGGCCCTCCGAGTGGTCCTGAACTGAGACAGGGCGATGGGTCTTGTGTCACTGGTCAGCCTCTCCCCAGCTGGGGGGCCTGTCCCTGAGGAGGGGCAGAACCCTGGGCCAGGCAGCTTCCTCGGCAGAGGGCAGATCCAGGAGAGGGCCTCGGCTGGGAGCCATCAGGAGCCGGCACCCTCGATGGCTGGGGGAACGAGTGCCCTGTTCCCGCTGGAGCAGAGATCAAATAGCCAAGTGCTTCTCCTCCAAGAGAACTAGAGAATCCATAGAAAGCCCTAGAAATCGCATTAGCTCCATCAGAGGCCCCATTTGCAGGGCCAGGATTGGTGGGCGTTATTGGTCTCATCTAGGTGGTCAAAGCAAAGGGCGGTACAGTGAGCTGCAGAATGAAGGTGGAGTTCAAAGCCAGCCTGGGTGCCTCCGGCCCCGAATTCCACTTCACCTACGACTTCTGGACAATTTCCTTGCCCCCTTTCAGCACTCGGCCTTCCCCACTCCTCTCTCTGCCACTGACATTTAGAAACTTGAATTCTTTTCCTTCTATCAAAGTGCTCAGGGACTCGGGAATTCCAGGCTTCAGGCACGTATGTCTGCCCGTGTGATACCACCCTTCCAGGACCTTTATTTGCATGGAGTGTGAAGTGAAGTCCAGTCCGCGAACTACTTACTATTAAGAAGGATTTAATCCTTCTGGAGATACACCACCCAAGGCAAAGCAACCAGTGAGGACTTTTTAAAAATGAAAATGAATCCACTGTTAGCTCTGATTTTATGGGCGCCAAAGTCTAAGGCATTTGAGGTTCACGCTCAGCCTGAACTAGGCTGTTCTGCTGTTTCTCCTTCCCAGCCCGTTGGGTTACTATTCAGCAATTTTTATGGAGGTGGAAACTGCCAATTAAGGGGGGTTCTCTAACAGGGAAATAATACGGGCATTTACCCAAAGAAACCTAAACTCCCCGCAGGACATTTCCTTGTTTACTGGAATTCTCGAGTTAAAAATAGCTCCAAAGAAAGTCATCTATTTGAACCTCCCCCCAAAACCCCAATACACACCCCCAATTGTGGTTTGAAATGCAGACAGGCATCCCTCCCTGTTCTTTTCCCATTCCAGCACCCTGTTAATCATTGATTAATGAAATTGGCAGCTAAACTGTTAGGCTCTGCAAAAAGTGCTCGGAGTACGCATGAATACTTAGCTTCAGGGCTACTTCTTATAGGGTTTTTTGTCGTTGTTGTTGTTGTTTGCGGTATGCGGGCCTCTCACTGTCGCGGCCTCTCCCGTTGCGGAGCACAGGCTCCGGACGCGCAGGCTCAGCGGCCATGGCTCACGGGCCCAGCCGCTCCGCGGCATGCGGGATCCTCCCGGACCGGGGCACGAACCTGCGTCCCCTGCATCGGCAGGTGGACTCCCAACCACGGCGCCACCAGGGAAGCCCTAGGGTTCTTTTAATAGGAAATACTGGAAACAACTTAGATGCCCAATAACCGGTAATCAGTTGAATAAATTGTGGCAGGGATCTTTATTAGAAGAGCATGCAGCCCATGAAAATGAAGGATATTCCGTGGCATGAAAAATGTTTACAGGGCACGCTCCAAATGGCATGTAGAGCATGATCCACTTTTGTAAACACAAGTATGCACGTGGCTGAACATCATAGGTGTTTTCCCCGATGGTGAAATTACTAGACATTCTACTTTCTTTTTTCTTGCTCATCACTTTCTCATTTTTCTGTAATTCACATATGTATATTTCTTATGTAATTAAGAAATGAAACGTTACAAAAGGGGTGCAGAAGAGAGGGTTCATCCACATAAGGAACAACCAGTTTTTCATGTCCAAAAGCCCCAAGTCCTGGCCATCGCAACCCTGCTTCCTGTTAGGTCGACAACCTGCAACACAGGAAGGCCAAGTTTGTTTGTGATAAACAAGAGAGGCAGCATGACAAAGGGCAAGGAAAGTTGTAGTGTGATCTGTCTCTACCTCTGGAATAAAATCCAAAGGTGGTGTCGTGCCCTCTCTGGAACTCCACTTGCTGTGATGCCCAACCCTGGGGTCCTTCTGGAGAACTCTGTGAGTCAATAGTCAGGACATCTCCCCAGTGGTTTTGCCCCAGGAAACACTGCCATACCCTCTGCTGAAGTCCTGGGGGATCTGAGTGCTGGGGACAGGACCCGAGAGGCCTGCTGGGGTCCCTGGCTCCCTGACATTCACCTGGACCAGGCGCTGAGCCCTGAGCAGGCGTGCGTCCTCCTGCTTCAGGGCACAGGGCGGGGCGGGCGCCAGTGAGGGCAGCGGAGGCGATGACAGTGCTCGCTATCTGCAGATCTTGCTGCGGCTAAGGTTGCGTGGTTTGCAATTAGACGGGAGGTCCGGGGGCCTGGGAGATCATTTCCTTCAGCAGGTTATCATTTGGGCAAAATCAGGGGCTGTCAGGCTCAGCTCGCTGGCTCTGCCTGCTGCCTCTGCCCCCACCTGCACCTGCCCGGACAGCCCTGGCACCTTTGTGCCACAGAAACACGGTTGCCTGCTCCCCTGGTGGACCTTGAACCATGGGTGTTCTCTGAGCAAACTGTGCTGCCCAGTGGTCCTTTCTTGGGAGTTTTCCCCCAACCACAGTTTCCCCAGCCCCTAGCCCGGGACCGCGTACCGCTCCCTCGGTACATTTCACAGTCTGTGATTATTATGTATTTGTATGATGGTGAGTCACTGTTCTCCCCACTCGACTACAGGACTAGGTTTTGTTCAGTCTCCCCCTGCACCAAGCTCAGAGCCTGGCACCGAACAGGCTCTCAACAGTGAGATGAATGAATGAATGTATGCATGCATGCATACATGATTAGCATATGACAGCCATCAGTAACGTTCTAACCTTAAGACACTGTTTGCTTGGAACCAGCCCTCCTGAGCCTGAGTCCAGGTTCAGCAAGTCATGAGCTGTGTAACCGTGGGCAGGTTGCAGGACTGTTTGAGATTGTTCCCCTCTTTGTCAAACATGGATGCAAATGGTCCTTTTATCGTACGGTTGCAGTGAAGGTTCAAGAGATGATGCCTGTGAGGCCCTGACGCAGGAAACAAGCGCTGAATGAGACTGCTATGATTATTTCTGTTCTGATTCATTCTTGACTTTATTATTCTGCCCTTTGAGTCTCTTCCAGCCAGAGCTAGAGGTCACCCTCGGTTATAAAATGTCTTCATGTCCACGTGGATCTGGGCCTCTCCACCTGCCTGTGTGTCCCTTTGTCCTCTCGGGTTTAGGGCGGCAGAGAAAAGGAAATCGGCACTCCTTTGTGCCAAGAGGCTTGGCAAATGCAGGGGGAAAATCCAGTTCACTGGCTACCACCTGGACCCCAGTCTGATTCTGCTGTGGAGCTACCAGCATGGTACCTGGGATGTCAAAGCAGGAGAGCGGCCCGTCAGGAAGGGGACCACGGTCTTGCAGGAAATGTGACAGTGGACTGCCCCCTTCCTGCTCCCAGATAAGGCTCCACGGAGAGCTGACGTCTGCAGTTCAAGAAGGATCCAGACGTGTCTGTTTCAATCTGGACATTACCAAGGGGTGGGGCCTTTAGGAGGAAAATCAGACTGGAGAAATTGGATTCAGACATAGGACACAGCGATTGTCTTTTCTGGCCCATTAACAATCAGGAACATTTAAGAGTCTGCTTCCAGCTCCTCAGTTCCAGTGGGGTTCAGAGAGGTACAGCACCTCTCACACAGCCACACAGCTGCTGAGTGGCAGGGGCAGGGTTTCCAGCAGGTCTGTCATTTCAAAGCTTTTCTGTCAGCCACACTACCTCTGCACTCAGTATTTTCACTTCACGTTTACCTGGACACAGTTTTAACGACCTACAATTGTACGATGGGAGCATTTGCACATACAACATTCAATCACCAAGTTTTAATCTCAGGTCTTGGCTGAGTCCGGAGAAAACAAAGATGAATAAGACTGGCTCCTGACCAATAGGATCTTGGTTTACTAATGAAGCCAGCAAAGTAGTATCTCACACAGAGGTTCCTACAGTGCCATGTGGTAGGTATTTATCTCAATTTTATTCTTTTTGTTTTTCTAGCAAGTATTTATTGAGCACCTACTTTGTACCACCCAATGTGCTAGAGGCTGGGAATACCACAGTGGGAAAAAAATAAAAAGACATGATGACTGTCCTCATGGGACTTAAATGGAGAGACAGTAAATAAGCATTCAAACCAGTGGGTTAATTATCTCAGAGGAGAGGGGAATTGGTCCCATTCAGGAGATTGGAGGAGGCTTCCCTGTGGAGCAGACATTAAACTGAAGTCTGGAGGCTGTGTGGGATATTACTAGGCAAAAGGGGAGGGAAGAGCATTCCAGGTAGGGGGGATGGGCTGTGCAAAGGTCCTGGGGCAGAGATATGTATGTGCGGGACTGAGAGAAGTCCAGGGAGAGAGGAGTGGAGAGGAGGAGATGGTGCAAGATGAGGCGGGATAGACAGGTGCTGGAGTTTTGCCTTTATCCTCAGAAAAATGAGAAGCCATTGCAAAGTTTGAAGCCAGACAATGACACAATTAGATTTCCATTTTTGAAAGATCGCTTTCACAGTAGAATGGACTCCAGATTGGAGAGAGGCAGGACAGGGGGTGGCGGACAAGTGAGAGACTATTGCCAAGATCCTGATGAGCAGATATGGTCACCTAGAGTAAGGTGAGGGAGGGACAGGTGAGAGGAATGGCAGATTGGAGAGATATTTAGGAAGAGCTGTAGACAGGACTTATTTAGAGATTGGATATGGCTGGTTCAGGGGTGGGGGCGAGTCAAGGATGATTCAGACGTTTCTGGTCTCGGGCTCAATGAGTGTCAGTTTCAGTGGGTGAGGTGTGGAAGGTGGCCGGGTTAGAAAGGGGAGACCATGGGTCCTGTTTTGCAGGTGTTCCATTTGAGGTATCTTTGGGACATCCAGGTGGAGAAGCAGAATGGAATACATGGTGTGGACCACAGAGGGGAGGTCTGCAGAGGTGTGTCTTGGAGCCACAACTTAGGTGTGCTCATCACAGCCCCGGATGTGTGAGGTCTCCTGGAAGTGAACCATATGAAAAGAGGTAAGGATTGAGGAGGGTGGCCCTGAAAGACCCCAACATTTAGGAGAGGATAGTTTGCAAAAGATATGGAACGAAAGAGACCAGAGGAGAGAGCAAATGAGCATTCCGCCACAGGGGGCAAGGCAAGAGTGGTCCAGGAGGAAGTGATGGCCAGTGGTGAACGTGGCAGGAGGGAAAATGATGGAGGGATACCCACTGGCCTGAGTGACCTGGAGGTCACTGGTGTCCTTAGAACTGTTTCAGGTGACAAAGCCCGGGGCTTAAAGAGGTAAGGTGGCTGAGGAAAGTTATCAGCTGAGGCAGGGCTGAACCAAGACCTGAACCCAAGTTTTCTGACTGGGTTCTTTCAGTGCTCTTTCTAACACCCACAAACACAGATGTGGGCAGGGAGGCGGCCACCTGCGGTCTGCCAGGTGCCATAGGGTCAGTCTTAGCTTTCCCACACTAATCCATACCCCAAATCTCCACAACAGCCAAGGTTCACTCTTTACTCACATTACACATAGACTGAGGGTCAGCTGGACTCTGACCCCGTGTCTGCTCTTTTAGGACTCAGGCCAAGGGGTGGCCTTGTGTGGGCCATGCCTTCTGGGGTGCAGGGGAAGAGCACAGTGTGATACAGTCCGGTGTCAGAAGACACTAGCTCTGGGGTATGCATCGAGGGTGTATCCATCTCAGGTCACACCTGTAGAGTCTCCAGCTGCAGGGCCAAGTGGCTCTTCTCACTTGAATCAGGACGTTCGGGTAAATGGGCAGGCTTAGCATTGTACCTCATACGAGAACCTTGTTTCACTTTTAGGTGGGTTTGTAGGGAATCATTCTACTGTCCTTGATCACAATCCTTGAGTGACACTTATTCCTTGCACCAGCCTTGCTGGTGCTTGAAGTTGTTTGTGATTTCATATGGTTTTCTTTTTTGTTTTGAAATGCAAGCCTGGTATTAATGTGGAGTTGGGTTGACTCCTGCATCCTAGAAGTTGGGCTGGAAGCATCCTTGAATTCACATAGGTTATCCAGGTGCCTCCGAACTCTGGGTCTCTTCCCACCACATAATTGCTTTACAAATGAAGCTTTGCTGTTCCCTAGAGGGTATGGGTAGGGGCTTTTGCTGGGGGAGAGACAGAGGCATGGGGGAGCCTTCACGGCCCATCCTCATGTTTCCATAGGAAGGGACTTCTGAACCTGTCTGTCATGGCAACTTAGGGTGAAGGACAGGTATGGAGATCTCTGCTTTCCCCCTCCTCTCCCTCCTTCTGGGAGCAGCGTGGCCAGTGGTTTTGGTGACACTCTGATAGCTGTGGGCCATTCCTAGGCAGGCTCCCTACACTGAGGCACTGTGGGCAGCCTCTAGCTTTCTCTGTCTCCTATTTTTTTTTTCCCTCTTATCTCCTTGGGCATTTTGGGCACTTGTCCAGAGACTAGGCAGGGCCAGCTAAAAGGGACCTCTCCTCTCCAGCTTCTCCCCCTCAGCCTGGTTGAGGTTGGGCTGAGCAGCCTTGCTGTCCAGACTGTCTAAAATGTGGGGTGGAAGGTAGATGAGCCAGTCGCATCCCTGAGTCCAGCCTGGGGAGTGCTTGGAGCGCTACTGGCATGGTTGAAAACAAGGGCACTTGGGTGCCAGCTGGCCACTTGCGTCACCCTTCTACTAGACAGAGGAGGATTGAAGAGTTTGCACCCCAAACCTCCAGCAGCTGGGGCAGGGCACAGCTACACTCTTCTCCTCTTTCTTTTATATTTTTGTTTGAAGAAGGATATCCCAGAGAAAAATTTGAAAGCCAAGGCACACCGAGCATTTGGTGCAGGAATTTGTCAAATGTTGGAGTGGAGACCTTGATGGACAGATGGATGGAGGGAACATATGGTTTTTTGAAACCTAAGTATTTGTTTTCCTTCCAGGATCTGAGTTTGGGAAAAAACAAGCCACCCTTCCAGAACCTCAGAAGGATTTACTTCAACATCTGTAGGAGGATTTTAATTTTTTCCTTCAGTAGGTTCAGCTTGGCCAATTGAAACAGTGGTTAGACTCTTTTAATCATGTTAGTAGGAAGGTCAGCCTACCCAGGAGAACAGGAGAGAGGTGCCTTTCTCTATTCTGCTACCTGTGCCTCTCCTCTTGTTATGTGTGAGGTGATTCACATGGCTTATTTGACTCAGTCCTCCAAGCAACTAGACAGGCAGGTATAATTGTCTTACTTTATACCTGAGGAGACTAAGGCTCTGAGATATTAGCAAGAGAACTGGGGGGCAGGAGGAGGGTTGGGAGTGGGGGAGGGAAATACTAACATCTTGGAATGGGCAACCTGCTCTCTAAGAACCTACCACGGGATAAAGGAATCCTTGGAGATTGGTTGATGTAACTTGCTCATTTTATAACTATGAAAGGTGAGGCCCTGGGGGAGGGAACAATTTGCCCGAGGTTGAAAGTGTGGCAGCAACTGTTGGGAGCACCCCAATATCCACCGGGAAGAATGTTCCAGCATCCCTTGCCTGTGAGGACATGCAATGAAATCTGGCCATAAGACCTAAGACTTCCAGGAAGTCTCCTTAAAGGGAGGGGGCGGGTCCATTTGCTTTTTCAATCTTCCTCCTTCCTCCTCCCTGAAACACTGAGTCCACAAGCCAGAAATACTCGCTGTCTCCTGGGAATGCAGGAGAGGGAGCCCGGAGGAAACATGGGCTCTGCTGGCTTTCCTGAGCTGCCCTTGGCCAGGCCCTGGACTCCCACCTCTGGATTTACTTTATATGAGGCAAATAAACTTGTTCTGGGCTTTCCTGTTTTACGCTGTTGAACTTGCAGAGTTTACAGGGGACCTTGAACTCTTGCTGGTTCCTTGACTGAGTGGTGAGGTCTTGTGGAGAAACCCACCATTCTTGTGCCAGTGAACTTGATGCCCTGTCAAACCAACCACCTTCAGGAACGTCCATTTCTTCCTTATGCTGCATTTTTATCACTTCCTTTTCCCGAATATCACTAGGTTTTTTTTTTTTTTTTTTCTGCAATACATGTCAAATGAAAAGGCCTAGTAACAAAATTTAAGATGCTCAAACAAGTAGCTTCATCCTCTCTACCCTTCTCCTTTGGGGGTAGGTGATGGAGAGTCACACAGTTTTCTGCAGCTCGGCCTGTACTTGTCACATCCCAACATGCCCTGCTCTACCTCCCCTGCCCCCAGACATCACCCAAGATTCCCTTTCTTTAGGAATTATGCACAAACAGTGCTTGGGCAGCTGGTTTACTATTTGAGGGGAAAAATAGAGATGTGAAAGCTATATACATTATATGCCTGCATAAATTCTGCAAGGATTAAAGAGTTCA
Source organism: Neophocaena asiaeorientalis asiaeorientalis (assembly GCF_003031525.2). NCBI lineage: Eukaryota > Metazoa > Chordata > Mammalia > Artiodactyla > Phocoenidae > Neophocaena > Neophocaena asiaeorientalis. The sequence continues at coordinate 6,619,050 of NW_020173770.1, read as the reverse complement.
ATTTCTTTTTATTGTAACAAATAACATCGAAAAAGGAAACTAGAATTTCAGCAAACGTTTATGAAAATTTTAAAGTAGGGAGATATTTCCAAGTTTCGAATTTATGAAGGATGGAAGGGGGAAAAGATAGAGAGATTTGACCACAAAAAAAGGGAAAATTTCTATATGGTGAAAAACAAATAAAACAGATCCAAAAACATACCCAACCCAAGCTATGTAAGAAAAGTATTCCCAATATATGACAAACGGTTAACAGATTTAATATATTGTAAATTCATTGGTAAGGAATCACCATGATCTTGACAGACCATTGGCAAAAGAAAAAATTTTCCCACCCCAAAACACAAATGAATAGTATATACTTGAAAAAGATATTTTAATTTACTTAAAAAAATCAAATATTTTAACGTATCAAATTAACATTTTAAAATGAGAATTCTGAGCTTGACACTAGCACAGGGACATGGAAACTCATAACTGGTATAAATTGGCCTAACTTTCTCTTTTGGAAAGCAATTTAGCAATGTATAAAATGTTCATATCTGTTAAATCAGTAGTTTCGCTTCTGGGAATATATCCCAAGAAAGTGGTATGGAATGAAGAAGGAAAGCTCTATAGTCAGAGGTGTGTACTGCAGTGTTATTTATCAGAGGAAACCAAAAGGAAGCTACAAAAACATCCAATTCTTGGGGGACGTCTTAAAATTCTTTGTGGAACAAGGTAGACTATAACCATAAAAAAATAAAAAATTATTGATATCCAGACCAAAAACTATTTTATGCTCTTTCTTGTAAATATTTTACAGACTTCTTCTTAAAACAGTTTTTTTCTGGGTGTAATTGACATACAGAAACCTGCACATATTTAAATGTACAATATGATAAGGTGTGATGTGTGTATACACTTGTGAAACTATGACCACAACGAAGATATCGTGTACATTTAACCACCCCCAAAGTTTACCTCGGGACCCTTTCCAATCTCTTCCTCCAGCCCCTTCCCAGCACCCCTCACTTTCAGGCAACGACTCATCTGCTTTTTGTTACTATAGATCAGATTTCAGTGTCGAGCATTTTATTTGGAATCATACAGTATGAACACTTACTTGCCTGGTTTATGGCTTTTTTGTCTAGCATCGCTATTGTGAGAGCCATCCATGTTATTGTGTATTTCAGTAGTTGAATCCTATTAATTGCTGTGTAGTATTCCATTATATTCCATTATATAGGTATTCCATTATATAGGTAAACCATTATATAGGTAAACCACAATTGGCTTATCTTTCCTATATTGATGGACATTTGGGTTGTTTCCAGTTTTGAGCTATTACAAATAAAGTTATCATTAATAATCAAGTGCAAGCCTTTGTAAGGACGTATGCTTACATTTCGTTGGAGTGAATACCTAGGAGCAGAGTGAGTGGGTCATCATGGTAGGTGTGTGTTTAACTTTTAAAGAATCTGCCAAACTCTTTCCCAAAGTGGTTGTGTCATTTTACATTCCCACCAACAGTGCATGTTGGCTGCACATCCTTGCCAATGACTGGTACAGGCAGTCTTTTTAAGTTCAGACCTTCTAATAAGTGAGTAATGATATCTCATTGTACTTTTAATTTGTATTTTCTTAAAGACTAATGATGTTGAGCGTCTTTTCATGTGTTTATTTGCCATCTGTATATCTTCTTTGGTGCATTGTCTCTTTAAACTTTTTGTCTAGCTTTTAAATTTAGCTTTATTTTCTTATGTCTGAATTTTTGAGAGTTTCAAAAAATATATTGTGGATACAACTCCTTTATCGGGTATGTGATTTACACTTATTTTCTCCAAGACTGTGGCTTGTCATTTCAATGTGCCTTATAAAATGAGTTGGAAAATATTCTTCCCTCTTCAAATTTCTAGGATACAAAATGCGAAGTTGGTAATATTTCTTTTTAAAGGTTTAGTAGAATTCACCAGTGAAGCCATCTGATTCTGGAGTTTTATTTGTGTGAAAGTTTTTAACTAAAAATACAAATTCTTTCATATATATAAGACTATTCAAGTTACCTAATTTTTTTTGTGTGTGAGGTTTGGTAGTTTCTGTCTTTCAAGGAATTTTTCCGTTCTTATAAGTTGTTGAATAAATTGGTCTAGAGTTGTTCACATATTCCCTAATTATCCTTTTAATATCTCTAGTGTATGTATTGATATCACCTCTCTCATCTCTAATATTGATAATTTGTGTCTTTTCTCTCTTTTTCCTAATTGATCTGGGCAGAGTGTTATCATTCTATTGATCTCAAAGAACCAGCTTTGGTTCCATTGATTTTCTACATGGTATTTTGTTTTCTTCTTCTTTGGTTTCTGCTTTGAGCTTTATTAATGCTTGATTTTAATTTATTTTGTTCTTCTTTTTCCAGTTTCTTAAGATGGAAGCTGGAATCACTGATTTAAAACTTTTCTTCTTCTCTAAATAGGTATTTTAGTGCTATAAAATTTCCTCCAAGTACAGCTTTAGCTACCCCCAAAATTTTGGTATGTTTTATTTTCATTTATTTCAAAATATGCTTTAATTTCCCTTTTGATATTTTCTTTGGCCCATGGCTACTTAGAATGTAGTATTTAGTTTCCCAGTGTTTGGGGATTTAACAGATGTATTTCTGTTATTGATTTCTAACTTAATACCATTGTGGTCAGATAATGCGATTTGTGTAATGTGAGTCTTTTAAAATTTATTGACACTTTTTTAATGCTCAGGGTAAATGCTCTGCATGCGTTTGAGAAAAAAAGTGTATTCAGCTGTTGTAGGGTAGAATATTTTATTAATGTCGATTCAATCAAATTGGTTGACAGTCTTGTTCAAGTGTTCTGTATCCTTAATGATTTTCTGTCTACTTGTTCTGTCAGTTATTGAGAGAAGGGTGTTAAAATCCCCATTATAAATGTGGATTTGTCTGTTTTTCCTTGTAATTCTATCAGTTTTTGCTCCATGTATTTCGAAACTCTGCTATGAGGTGCGTAACCTTTCAGAATTGTTACGTCCCTGTGACTAATTCATCCCTTAATCATTATGAAGTAACTGCCTTTATCCCTGGTAATATTCTTTGCTCTGAAATCTACTTTGTCTGATATGAATGATCTAGGCATTAATCTACTTTGTTTGATATTAATGATCTAGGCACGATGTCTGCCTCTTAATTGAGGTATTTAGATCATTTTCATTTAATGTAATTATTGATATTACTGGATTTAAATCTAAAATTTTTCTATTAGTTTATTTGTCCTGCTTGTTCTTTGTTCCTTATTTCTCCCTTTTCTGCCTTTTTTGGATGAATTGTGTTTTGTTATGATTGTATTGTACCTTTTTTTATTGACTTATTAGAGATAATTCTGTTGTGTTATTTTAGTAGGTGACTTAAGGTTTATAGCACACACTTTAATATCACATTCTATCTTCAAGAGATAACACTTTGTGTATATTGTAAAGGACTTTATAAAAGTATATTTTCGTCTCTCTTCTTGGCTTTTATGCTATGATGTCAATTGTTTTACTTCCACGTGTATTATAAACCCCAGAGAACATTGCTCTCATTTTTGCTTTAAACAGTGATTATCTTTTAAAGATATTTAAATAATAAGAAAAAGTTTTTATGCTTTTACCCATGTAGCCTCCATTCCCAGTCCCCTTCATTCCTTTGTATGGATGTATGTTTGTATCTGGTTCATTTTCCTTTTAAAAGACCTCCTTGAATATTCCTTATAGTTCAGGTCTGTTGGTGATGAATTATTTCAGCTTTTGAATGTCTTCAGAAGTCTTTACTTTGCCTTGATTTTGAAAATTTATTTGTTGCATTCTAGGTTGTCAATTATTTATTTCAGTACTTTTAAGATATTCCTCCACTGCCTTTGAGTTTGTGTTGTTTCTGATGAGAAATCTGCTGCCATCCCCATCTTTGCTCTTTCATACATATTGTGCCTTTTTTTCCCCTCTGGTTGCTTTTAAGATTTCTATTTATTGCTGATTTTAGGCAATTTGAGTATGATATATTTTGTTTGAAGTTTTATTTAAGTTTCTTGTGCTTGTGGCTCACTGAGCTTCTTATATGTGTAGATTCATAGTTTTAATCAATTTTGAAAATATTTGGACATTATTACTTCAAATATTTTTTTCAGTACCCTTTCTCTTTTCCTTCAAGGACTCCAATGGCATGTATAATTGGTCCCTTTACATTTGTTTCCGCTGTTCACTGATGCTCTGTTTATTTCTTTTTTACACTGAGTTTGATTTAGAATAGTTTCTACTAATATGTCTTCAAATTCCCTATTCTTTTCAGAAAGGCCTTATCTTGCAAAGAGTTTTTGACGTAAGAAAATGTTAAGATTTTATTGTTAAATGAAAAAAGCACGATATATAATTTTATATACAGTGTGATCATGAATATGTTTAAAATGTATCCAGAAAAATGTTAGAAGATAATACATACTTGTAAACAATGGATTTACATGGCTGGTGGGATTATGGACTCTTGTTATCTTCTTTATTCTTTTCTATAATTTCCAGAATTTTGCAATAAGGAAGTATTGCTTTACAATTAATTATATAAGAAAGAAAGGTTTGTAGTATTAACAAATGTATTTTTTACAAATTAATAAGGATTAAAAATAAAATGAGAATGACCAGAACTGATGAGGATGCAATGAAAAGTGCACTCTTGTTCAGCACTCCTTGGGGGGCAGGTGGAGGGTTGTAGGATCTTCTTTAAGACCCTATGACACTGACGCTTTGACACTAATTGCTGGTGTTTCAAACAGGGATTCTCTGCCTCACCCTGACCATGTGTGTGCCTGTATACGGGTACTTCGATTTATGTCAATACGGTCCTGAGCAGCTCTACGCAGATAAATTTGTTTGCAAACTGGATCATTGTATTTGGTGGCTGGAACTATTTAAAGGAGTCCTGAGGTTAATCTCTATATTATGCAAATGTTCTTTTGCTGTTTCTCCTTTAAAATTTTTAATTATTTTTTGTCCATCCGTGTTTTCATTCTCTTGTGGAAGTGAGACTCATCTGAATTTTATTCCCTATTTACTCTGTACTGATTTTAGCCCTGGCTTTGTTACGAACGGGATGTCTGACCCTCGGGTAAGTTTATATTTTTTTCTAGGCCTCTCTCGTCATAGGAGAAAATTAGCCCTAAACCAGGGGTTCTCAACTTTCAGGGTTCATCAGAATCCCCTGAAATTTCAGGTCCCTGCCCCCAGAATTTCTGATGCAGTTGGTCTAGGATGGGGCCTGAGATTTTGCATTTCTGACAAGTTCCCAGGTAGATACTAACGCTGCTGGCAGAGACCACACTTTGCAAACCACTGCCCTGGACCTTTGAGAAAACTATGAGCTGTGTGATACTATACTTCAGACAGAGAACACTTATTTTTTTTAATGTGCTATTGATAAGAGCATAGTGAAAGGATGAGTTTTGTAAGTTGGCTTTATACAAAATTCACACATTTCTAAAAGAAAGACGGTAGAAAACATTACATTTTAAACATTCTCTGGGATTACATGTATAGGAGAATGCATATCAGCACAACTCATCATATTTAAACTCTAGCACTGACGTGTCTTTGAAAGCTCCAAGCTAATCAAAGTGAAGGTGATCACTTCTCCGCTGGTTCCTAAATGATTCCTCCATCAGCGCTATTAACATGGCAAGAAATACTCAGCCTTGACATTGGATTTGCTTCACAATTTATGTTGTTTGTCCTGAAATTTAACTCTTCTTGCAATCGGCTTTTCCTGGACAAGGACACTGTATTCTTTCAAACCAGATAATTTTTATTTTTTTTAAATCTGTGCGACACAGGACGGCCGATAAAGAAACCATTTCTTTCATGCCTTTAATCTCCCCCTAGAGCGAAAGTGGTATTTGCTGAAATAAAAGTACACCTTGGCAGAAATGCGATGCTAATCCTCTTAGTTTGAATGGTTTGGAAATGGTTGGAATAAGAAGGTAAACATTGTAGTTGATTAATAGGAAGAAAGTCAATTGTGCGTGCAGCCCCTGCTCTATGCCATACTGTACAATAGTGCTTTATTTTTATAAACCCCCAAACAGGGGTCCTCTCCAGTTTAACGTTCTTATGTGAAAAGTGATCTACTAGTATGGTTCTAAGTGTTTGATTCCATTACCCCAAAAAGCAAGCAGTGCACATTTCCAATCGACGTCAAACAAATCCCACTGATAACTGGTGTCATATCAATGGCTTATCAGGTCTTTTTTTATTGAAAAGAGTCAGATATAATGAGGGGCTTCACATTTAAAAGTCTTAAATCTTTGAAAGCTCCAGGCCTAGATGGTTTTGATATTAGCTTATTAAACTTGCACTGGGAGAGGAAGCAGGAGTCGGTGGGCGTGGGAGCGGACAAGAGAAAGAGAACCAAAGAGGAGCCGGGGTGGGGGTGGGGGCGGGGAGCCCTAGTGAGGAGGATTCAACCCCGCCTTGGCCGCGATGGAAGATTTTGTTTGCTGATAGCGGTTTCTGCCAGCATCTCCCAGGACGGACTCTGACAAAGGAGACTCAAAGTGCCCATCTAGTGTCTGCCGCCTCTTGGGAATTCTCCTGCCCTTTCGGCCGGAATCTCGTAGTCCTCTTTGCATGGGGCTGAGCCCAGGGCTTGAGGGTTTTCCATAACTCTCCATCCACTAACACTGAGTGTTGGGCAAAGGTTACATTTGATCTACTTTACCACTTGATTGTGAGAAGCAACCCTTGCAGGAAGGAGGGCCTTTCACGATGGCTGAGACGCTACCAAGTACAAGACACAAGAAGATGTCTTTCCCTTTGTTATCTCATACAGCCCTGCCCATAGGACTCCTGCCGGGTCAGCACTGGCCCCCTTTTACAGCTGAGGAAAGTGAGGTTCCAAAGAGGGGAAGAAATTTGTCACGGATGGAATAGATCAATGATTCTCCAAGTAAAGTCCAAAATCAGCCACGTTGGCATGGCCTGGGAACCTGGGCCGCACACAGACCTACTAAATCAGAATCGGACCTGACAATTGTGCTAAGTCTTCCAGGGGAAACTGATTCCTGCTCCAGTGTGCATGTGGCCTGCTGCTCTAGGGCCATAGACGCCAGATCCCCCTGAGGGGCCTTAGCAATAATAGGCAGTACTTTTAACCAAGAGCGCTGGAAGCAGGGAATGTCATGCACCCGCAAATCCTTTGCCCCCTAACACTATGGTTTTGGGGGGGGGTGACCAGGAAACTGAAGGGGGCAAAATAGGATTTGAATGTCTTCAGCTGCTAAGTGGTGGTGGGGTCCGTGGTCCCATCCTGCTGGAATGCCTGTGGTTCTGAGTTGAGAGGTAATTTCTGCTTCACGGGAGCAGAGAAGACTCCTGAAAAGCGAGACTGTGGCTTTTCCCTTTTTCTCCCTGCCCCCATCAAGCGCCTTCCTAGTAGACAGATGACTAGATGACTCTGAGGGCACCTTTGAAATAACTGTCGTCTAACCCCCTTCTACGTAATGACTTCCACAATGTCTGGCATCGCCTGAGCAAGGTCGGGATCATAGGAGTGAGTCAAAGCTGGAGAAGGGCCCAGAGGAAACCTGGCCCACGTCAAGCACATGGAGCTGACTCATTTCCAATCAGCCCCTTTGCTGTTACCAACACTCCAAGGGGTCCGCTCACCCTCCATCTCATTGGCCCCTAACATGCCAATCAAGTGCTGAGCAGGCACCGTATGGAACCCGGAGGTCAGTACCACACCCACACCCACAGTGAAGCTTGTGTTTCCTCGGGTGCTCACAGGAAGTCCTCTCCAGAGACAGAGAGCCAGGATGAATGAGCAAGGGTATGAACTCGGTGTCCCCATTCTGCCCCGTCCTAGCTCTGTGACTCTGGTCAAGTTACAATTCCCCTCTTTTCCCATAATTGCTGCCTGTGGCCCCTGCATCCCCTCCCCCACCCAGCCCTGAGCTAATGTATAGGAAGGATCTTCCGGGATGTGTTTGCTGTCTTTACAGCAGGCCTTGGAGCAACAGTAAAGAACAGAGGCGCCAAGATCGGCCTTAAACCTCCAGCAGGAGAGCAGGGATTCCAGCTCTGCAGGGCTTCACCAGCAGAGACAGTGAAGTGATAAGACCATACATTTGGGCACAGTTCAAAGTAGGGTGACCAACCTGTCCTGGTTTTCCTGGGACTTTCCTGGCTTTGACACTGAAAGTCCCAGGCAAACCAGTATTGTTGGTCACGCTAGTTCAAAGCCCAACTCCTTCCTTTCCTTGTCAAGTAACCTAACCTCTCAGAGTCTTGGTTCTACCGTTTGTAAGAGGGAAGTTGTAATCATGATAAAAAGAAAAAAAAGGGAATAGTAGGCATTCAACACTCAGGTTATTCCTACATGGAAGCCCTAAGATCCCAGCTGTCCCAGCCTCCTGAGGTTCCCAGATCCTGGCTTTTGCCCGGACAGGGCACCGAGCACGCACATGGGAATGGTCTGCTCCGTGCCTGTGACCCTGGTGGGCTGGGAGGTCCTGGAGGGCAGGGACTGTGTCCTATTGAACTCTGTGTCCTCGGTGCCTTGCACAGTGCCCGCACCAGGTAGAGTGCCCAGGAAACGTTAGTTACTACATCACTCACCTCTCTCTCCCAGCAGGAAGGTGGCGCAAAGCTGTAACCTGGAAAATTCAGTTTCGAAAAGCAACGGCAACAGCTTGCACTTCGTGGGTAATGAGTGTCCAGCTACGTGTTTAGCACTTTACTTAATTTGTTTGATTTAATCCTCCTGGCCCCTTGGGAGGTCGGCAAAGCGATTATGATCACCTCTATTTTATGTACCAGGAGCTCCAGGCTTAGAGAGCTGAAGTGACTTGCTCAAGGTCCTGCAGCTGGAAAGTGGATTTCAACCCAAGTGATTGTCTTTGCCAAACATAAACTAGCACAGGGCCCCAGGGCCCCAGGGTCCCATGGTCTGAAGCCCTTTTTAGGGCCTACAGATACCTGAAATAGCCCCCCCACCCCCGGCGTCCACATTGTCTCTGCAGCTCAGTTTTAGTAAAAACCTGGTCTCTGAGAGCCGCCGCCCTCCCCAGTCCTGCATGTAGATCCAAGGGGACCCAAGGCACAAGGCAGAGAGCCTACGGTGGCCCCGTTACCATGACTCCCACTGAATCTCCCCCACGTGCAGCCAAGTAGGCTGCTCGACTTGAGAGCGTGGAGACCGTTTCACCGCCTAATCGATAGCTCTGTTATTGACTTGGCGTTCCCAGAGGACAGGTCTGTAACTTTATCGAGCTCCGTGCGTGGGGACAGCTATAAGGGTAATGGAAAGTCATCGGCAAACGGAGGCTTCTGCATTGCAAATTAGCATCTGCTCAAGGGAGAGAGAAGTCGTGTTTCAGTTGCAGAATTTGTGAACATGGAAACGCCCATAAGTTAAAGCGTGTGATTTATGGCGGGTACCAAGCATCGCGCCGTAGTCTGGGTCTTCTTCCCGGGCCTGGTGGCAGCGTCCATCCCCACGTAGCGCACTCACCCAGGGTGTCCAGTGTATTGTTCACAACCGCTTGCCCTCATCCTGATTTCCTGGGTCTTAAAACAACTTCCACCCAAAGCCTTCCCGTGTCAAGGGTAGGCAGCCCTGGGAATACACCCGACCTTGTCCCGCCAAGGGCAGGTGCGGCTCAAGCTGCTTCCAGATGCTCTTCCCAGCTGGGAGGCCCTGGGAAGGGATTGAGCCCAGGGCACCGTATTCCTGTCTCAGTTCCACTGGCCGTGTGGCTCCAGGCAAGTCACTTAAGTTCTTTGAGCCTTGTGGTCCCTGTCTGTAAAATGGGGCTGTGATTCTCTCTGCACTAAAAGATCGTATTAGATAAGCTGATATTTGCACCTTCTAAGCCTCGTCTGTCGAGCCCTTGGCCTTGTGTGTGCTGACATCATGCCAGCAGTTGGGAACAATCTAAGTCTCCTGTCTTTTGTAGGCTTGTGTTCTGGAGGGAGAACACACAATAGGCTACAAACACACGACTTCTGAGCGACAAATACCATGAATAAAACTAAGCAGGTTGGCGGGGTCAAGGTGACGGCGGGACTGGGGTCAGACCAGCCTTCTCCGAGCAGAGATGTTTGAGCAGAGACGGGAAGTAAAGGAGTGAGTGCGCTTGAGGAAGCGGCGTTTCAGGCAGAAGGAACGGCGGGGGCAAAGGCCCCGCAGTGGAAAGGAGCTTGGCCTGTGCATGGAGCAGCAAGGAGGCCCCTTACCTGAAGTCAAGGAGTGAGGGATAGAGGGGAGCCTGGGAGCACCTGGCCAATCCCGCAGGTCACCGTAGGTAATGTGAATGTTACCCTATGTGCATTGCGATTGGGCAGTCTTTGGAAGGTTTTGAGCACAAAAGTGATGTGAACTGATTTGGGTTTTTAAGTTGTTCTGGCTGCTGTGTGGAGAATCCAGGGCAAGTACGGAAACAGAATCTAAGAAGGACCCCAAAGGGCAAGTCCACGGAGCATCCTGCTGTTTCCAGGCTCCCAGGAGGCTGCTGAGTTTCCCTAGCCTGCCTGGTCGGCAGCGGTAACATCTACCATCCTGGAGGTGCCTTCTCCGTGCCCAGAGCTGTGTGAAATCCTGTTCTCCCCCAGATCTAAGAGGTGGTGCTGTAGTACTCCCCATTTTCATATGTGAGGTTCAGAGAGGGAAAGTGACTTGCCTGTGTCACACAGCAGATGAGTAATGGGTTGAGCCCAAATCCTGGGGCTGTTTGACCCCCAAGCCCCTCTGCTCTCCTGACTCTAAGATAAGAACCCAGAAATCCCCCAATGTGTGCCTTCACCCCACAGCCAGGCAGAGCTGCAGCCAGCAACCCGATGTCCCCCACAGCCACGGTCCTCTCTCATCTGCTTCACACACTGGCCACCATTTTTGTCCCTCCCAGCCCTCCAGGACCCACTGGGTGATCGTGAGGCCCCATCCCGGCTCTGGAGAGTGGTTGTGTCCATGCACAAAGTCTGGGATGGTGGCGGCTGCACAGGGAGTCTCTGGAGTGTCACTTATAGTCCCTGTGAAGGGCATGCAGTCCTGGCAGACGACCGATCAGAGAGAAGCAGGTTCTCCAGCTGAATCTGGTGAGAGCTGGGAGACGGGGGTGGCCAGGCTCTTGGCCACCTTAAATGACGCTGTGGGAGAATCCTTGAAGAGCTTCTGTAATTGTGTGGAGGCAGAGATGGAGACCCAGAGGGGAAAAGAACTTCAGGCCTTTCGGTGTGACTTTGATCAGGCAGCTGGAACCGTGTCCCCTGTCCTTGGAGGCTGCTTGCTCTATCCCCGCCCTTCACTGCACCCTCAGCCGAACAGGAAAGATGCTGGCCGAAGGCTCTGGGGTGGTGGGAGACTGACTCTCCTTGGCCTGCACCCAGCTTTCTGGACGAGCCACAGTTATACCTCCTGTCCCAGAAGACTGGCTGTGCAACTGGAGTCCTGTGGGCCCCAGCGACACCCAGGAGCCCCCAGTAGTGCAGCAGAGGTTGGTATCGGACAGGCCTCTCTGTGATCCCTTCATGACCAATTCCTGTGAGGTCAAGTTTCCCCAAGATAGCCTTGTCGGTTTTGCTGAGGCCCACAGATGCTCTGGGCTCAGCTGGCTGCACGGCTGCCCTGAATTCTTCACCTCTTTCAGGGCCCATCCACTAAGGAGGTGGAGCTTGCTTCTCCACCCCTAGCATCTGGACTGGCCTCCTGACTTGTTCTGGTCAGTAGCCTGTGGCAGATATGATGGTCTACGGGTTCTGAGCTTACTTCTCAAGAGGACTAGGGGAACCCGAGATGAGACCATTCCCGACCACCCACCAGCTCATGACTCAGATTCATGACCAAAATCAGCTGGGCTCAGCTGAGATCAGCCAGTCCCCAGCCTTGACTCCTGAGCTATAAGTAATAACTGATTGCTGTTTTAACAATCATTTTGGGGTTTGGTTGTTAAGTAGCAATCGTTAACTGATACACCCTGTGAACTTAACTACCCGCCTCTGACACTTAATACTGGTTTGGGGGATAGAAAGCCGTGGAGTTTGCTACCGAAACATTCTAAGCATCATCTTCACCGTTATCACCATCACAGTCTTGCTGTAACCACCACATACCGAGCTTCAGTTCCGTCCAGGCCTGTGCTATGGACTTTACACCTATTCTATGTTCTGACCTTCCCAACCACACTCTGAGGTGGGTACTACTCCTCCGTACTTGACATATGATGAAACTGCGTTGCAGAGATGCTAATTAATTTGCCTGAGGTCAAACAGACAAAAATCACATGGAAAATACATCCAGAGAGCACCACGGAGCCCCCATCCCCCATCCCCCAAGCTGCCCCCAGCACTAGATTCGGGGACTCCAATCCCAGACAATGGCCTCTGTACAATCAAACTCAGCATCCTTCACTTTAAAAGCATGAATAAAACTTTTAGCTCCTTCAAGGGGACAAACCCACTCCCCTCCAGCCTCTGATCAGAATTGTGGTCCAAGTCACTCTCCGGAGAGCACGAACTCACTCCTTCCCCCGGAGCCATCCTGATTCAAAACCCAGGCAGGAGCTGGTTCCCCCTGAGCGACTCAGGAAAGGCTGTGCTTAGGTCTGGTTAACCTAATGGGTACAATACAAATTGTTATTAAAAAGGGAAGAAGAAAGCCGCGGAGATGGCCATTGGCCATGGAAGGGCGTTATTTTTTATTGGAATTAGAATCCTTTTATTTAAAAATACATATAAACCCTCAATTTTCTTTGTATGGCTCGGCTTAGCAGCCAGTGGAAAGTTTCCGAGGGCAATTTCAGTATTGGCGGAGAACAGCTCTGGACCTGCTTGCTTTTCCTAAACTATCTTTTATGAGAATTAAAGTCACAGCCACACCAGACTGTGGGGCACTGGGGATCCCCTGAAGCAAGGGCTTCAGAATGACACTGATGCCGTGGGCCTCTTGCAGGGCATCCGGCTGCATCCTTAAGCCTGAGCCCCCAGTTATCCAAACAGTTGCCTCTGCATTCTCACCGACGTTCTCATAGATTTTGGCCGAGACCCGCTGGATTTTTTTTTAACAAATAGCTTTCCAGAGGTTTCGATTAAGGAGCAAACTTCCTGTGCTTTGTAAACAGGCAGTAAACTCAGAATAAGTGAGGCTGCTCTGCTTAACTGAGGGTTCCAGTTACCTGAGAGCCACACGTGTGTGTCACGTGAGCTGTCCATTCGTGACGAGCCGACGCCCTGGCAGGTAGATTTTTCTAGGCCATGTGCCATGCACTTTTCCTGTGTCATCTCACTTAATCTTCACAACAGCACTTTGAGGCAGGTTCTATTATAATCTCTCTTCGCAGATGCAGAAATTGAGACTCAGCAACGCTAGGTAACTTAAATTCAGCCAATAAAGATGTATCGAACACCTACATGTGTCAGGTGCTGTCCTAGGCACTGGGGATACCATGGCAAGGAAAGAGACAAAGCAAATTTGCTCGTGATGGTGGAGCTGGGAACGGTGGCATCAGGATGTGAAGTCTGTGGGATTCCAGGGCGTGAGCTTCGACCCACTGTACTGGACCCCTGATCAATGTTAAGTCAAGGATTTTTAATAAAATAAGCATGGCACACAGGGCACATTCAGAACTGGAAAATCACATCTGGCTTTATGTCCCAGCTGTTCCACATCACTTCAGTTATTTTGAACACGATTTCGAAGAGAGTAAAAATGATAAAGACAGCATCTGACACTTGTTGAACGCTAACCAAGGACCAGGTAGAAGGTGCGACCTGCTCATGGTGGATCCTTTCAGCAGTTCCTGGAGACAGAGGCCTTTAGCTATGTCCATCTTGCAGATGAGGAAACTGGACTTGGGAAGGTATGTAATTTGCCCAGGGATGCTCAGTGGGAAAGTGGGTTTGGATGAGTCAGAGCACATAGGGTGCCTTCTCCGGGGTGTATTCCTCCCACGGGAAACACCTTCCTCCTGCAAAACCCTGGATCTTGAAGGTGGAGTGATTCACCAGGGGTGTAATCCTCTCTCCACACATAAGACACCTGGGCGGGGCGAAGGAGGGTGATGGGAAAGGGGAGGGGGGAGTTTTGAGGGAGGGAGAAGGGTATATGGGGGAAGAGGCTGATGGCTCGTCATCACTCCCCACCTGGCACGATTCCCAGCACCCAGCTAACACCCTTTGTTCTCTTCCTTCCTGAACAAGTGGCACCATGGTTTGCCCCAGAGTCAATGACGAAGCCGCCACCTTCACTGCTTGCTGCTCACCTGCCGCGTGCCCTGTTCTGTTGCACTTTCTGCCAGTACTCACTGGGCTGCCCGGGGCTGGGATGGGCACTGAGAGAAGAGACCCTGCAGAAAGGCACTTGATCTGCGTTGCTGGGTGTACAGAGGAAGCCGGGGAGGCAGGCGCTGGGCAGGCAGGAGGCTGAGAGGAGGCCGGGCTGGCCTGGGCTTGCACTGGGCCTCAGTGTGTGAACTGTACCGCAGGCCCCCAGAGGTTTGGGAGCGGAGTGACCCAGGCCTGAACTGGTTCCAGGTTCAAAGACACAGCTGGTAAGCCTCGCCCTTAAAGAGGCTTCTTTGAGGAAGGAGAAAGTAGAGGGAGAAGAGTTGTTTTGTCTTTGTGGCTGAAAAGATTTACAGCCACACCACTGACTCACCTGGGAAAGCAGGAGCTGCTGAGAGCACCCTGACCTCGGCTAGTCCTTTAAAACCTACGATCTCCCCAGTACATGGGGAACAGCACGGACCCTGGGTAGCCGCCTTGTAAACAGGCCCAAGGCATGTCCCGCTCACTGCTCTATAACAATCCCCCTCTGTTGTGTGCGATCGGGGCTTACATTCCCTCAGAGGCAAGTGGGAGTTAAGTTTCCCGGGCTCATCCGAGCGCCATTATCCAGGGGTAGCGGGCGTGGCTTCCCAGCCTCACCTGCACAGGTGTTTGCCCCGCACTTGACACTCCCCAGCCAGCAAGGTCTCCGGTGTCTGGGCAGCATCGTTCCAGGCTGCCCTGCTGGGCTTGAGGGCCTGGCCGCTTTGCGGGGCTGGCGGGGGGAGAGCGAGCTCCCAGGCCCCCTGGGCGTCCATGTACTCGGGCATTTGCGTCTGCCAGGCTGCCACACTGCTAGCATTTCCATCTGACTGGAACCTACCTCCCACTGGTGCTGTCCTGTCCATCTCAGAGGCCAGTCCACTCACAACAAAGAAAGAGGCGGGCCCGTGGGCCAACAGGACTCTCCCCTGGGACCTGATCGATCTTGCAGAGGTCACCACTCAGTGTCTTTCTGATGTTTGTCTCAAGCTGCCACCGAGAATCCCACCTGAAACAGAACATTTGGGGGAATGACCTCCACCACGGTGTTTCTTCCGCACCCTCATGGGGCCGGGGAGGGATCACGGAGGCTGGGGCTTTGGGCTGGGCTCCAAGGAACGAAGGGACTTGGGGGTGGGAAGCAGGACACTGTCGTTATGCAGGAATGAGGGTGCTGGCTACTGCTGGCCCCCCAGTCAACCTCTCTGACCTCCAGCCAGGAAGAGGGGTCGGGGGAGCCCTCGGGAACCAGGGATCCACACTTGGCCCGCCCCTGGGACACCGAAGCCACAGGGAGTGGCAGATGGGTGCACTAGGAGATCAGAGAGCATGTCCTTTGTCTGTCGCTGGCTGGAAAAGAACGGCTCGCCCCTGATCCTAGAATTACATGGCAGCTGCTTGGCATCTCGGGGAGCTTGGGAGGAGCTCGGGGAGCAGACGGAGGTGGGAGTAGGAGCCTGAGGACAATCATCTGGGGTCTTAGGAACAGGTGTCTCCTGCTCAGGTGTCCTCCTCCTGGAGCTGGCCTCACAGACTGCCAGCACTCTGGGTGCCCAGAAAGCCCTCAACAAAACCCGAGACTGCTCTGCCCAGGACAGTGGGGATGGGAGGGAGGTCACCATCCCACAGTCCAGCATGGCAACCTGTGGCCAGGTGCCTCAGTTTCCCTAAATGGCATCTGCTCTCCACCTATATCACAAAAGAGATGAACAAATTAGAAAAACGAAAGACAGAGAAAGAAATGTAATCTCAGCACCAAGCATGTGTTTCTCAGAGACATGATTTAAACGAGCCTGAATTATAGATGCTGTGAATCAACAGGTAGGGAGAAAAGAGGTTTCCTCATGGAAAAGGAGGCTGGGCCGTGAGCTGAGTTATCTGTACCTGAGCAGAGGCAGGGACCTGAGGTCACAACCCTCCCAGCCAGGCCCTCGCTGCTTCCTCTTCAACCCAGTCTTGTGACCTGGGCCTCCCGCCCTCCCCGGGGCACCAGGGGCACCAGGAGCAGACGGGCCCATGTGCCAGTGGATACTTATAGGGGGTAGAAAAGCAGGTTCAGCTTCAGGGTTAAGACCGTAAGGGACTCAAACCCACCAAAGCTGCTTGTGGGTGCAGCTCCTCACAGAGGAGGGTTGTTTTTGTATGTACTTCTGTATTTTTAAACACCAGTATCAAATATTTTTGCGCTCAAGGCTTGTCCCACAGCCAATAATGTGCTTTTGTTTTTACGGGACTGGTCCTGGAAAGTTAAACCTTCTCTTGCCCTACACTCCTTGTTGCTTCTTTTGCAGTAAGGACAGAATAAGACGCAGCCTGGTGACATTTGTACACCTACTTAAGAGCTACACTTTTTCTGCTCATAAAATATAGCGTCTTATGAGGCCCAAGTGCGCATGTCAGAGCCTGGACGGAGCATCAGTCCCAACCCCCTTGCTGTAGGGTGGAGTCCTTTCTGTCCTCATTTAAAAGCTGAGACTCAGAGACGGTGCCAGAACTTCCTCAGGGCCAGCTGGGATTTAAAGCCGGGTCTATCCCAACCAGTTTGTGCTCTGGGGATTTCATGCCCCATCCCCTGGGGTAGGGAGACCTCAGCAGGCAGAAACCTTCCCCCAGGATGCCCCTCTCTTTCCTTTGGTGGATCAATCATGATCTTGCCCTGGGGAACCAGGCAAGGCTCCAGGGGTGCTTGAGTAACCTGCTCTTTTCTTCCTTCTGCCCAATCCTGTTGTGTAGTGGGGGAGCCGATGGAACCATAGCTTGGTCTTAACCATGGCATCTTCTAGGTGTGCTGGGCACCAAGGTAAACATCACCCTGCCTTGGGACCCAACTGGTAAGACTGGTCCTAAGAAGCCCCTGCCTGATCAAATAAGAATTGTGGAACCCAAAGACGAAGTACTGCCCACCACCTGCACCGCCGAACAGAAGGATGGGAAGTCAGAGCCACCTGCCATGCCCCAGCCGGTACCCATAGCAAGATAGGGTAGCCGTGGCTGCTGGATCTGGAGTCTGGGTGTTGCCCTATAAAGACCTTTAATAAAATCATTTTAAAAGAAAAGAAAAATAAAAGATCTTTCTTGGGGCCGAGGCAGGTGATGTTTTCAAGGTTTTCAGGGCAAAGACCCTAAGAGACCCCGAAGGTAGGAGCGAAGGATCATAAATAAGACAACCATTGCTTCCCACTCCTACGGCTTCCAAAGGTGCTGGAGGCTCACGACAGGCCACGCCCCCCAAAGAAGGAACCCAGTGATTCCCATTTTGTGGTGAAAGAGGCTATGGGGTCCAGGTGGCCCTGGGGACTTCACAAGCTGTAGGTGGCACTGAACCAGGTCAGGCACAAAAAGCTCCCACCAGCTGCCTGCCCAGAGCAGCGCTCAGGAGACGGGGGCTCTTTTGTTCACATTATCTGTGAGAGCAGCGCCAAGGGAGAGCTTGGATTCTGCTACCCAAGCCAGTTCCTGGGTCTTCAGCAGAGCCCAAGCCACAGCCCTGGAAAGCATGTAGCATTGGCTCCCATTTCACAGATTGGAGACTGAGGCCCAGCCCCGTGAACTGACTTGCCTGGGGCCACACTGCTGGAATTTGACCTTTGGTTTGCCTCTAGGTCCCTGTTGCTCTCCCTGAGACCATGGTGTTGTCTCTTGAGGCTGGGTTTGTCTACAAGGCAGATAAAGCGTCACTGGGGGCTCAGAGCCTGACTTCTTTCAAGCCCAGGCTTATTTTCCAAGCCAGGACCCTGGCTGTTGCTCAAGACTGAGCCTCACTCGACCTCCTTGGCCACTCTTCCAACTGGAACAGGGTCGCTGATGCCCGGGTTCAGCGTCAGCAGTGTCTGAAGGTGGAAATCTGTTGGGGATCTGGGGGCGTGGGGCGACGTGGAGGGAGAGGGAGGGGAAATGGCTCACAGCAGGACAAGCTGCCGTGTCTCTTTAATGGAACCTAACCCACCTTTATAGGCCAGAGCAAATGGCTTCTACCCAAACGTAGCCTTGGATTCTAGGCCCAGCCTGGAGTCCCCTGACAGAGTCCTGGGGGTAGAGAGGACAGGTGTGTGTGGCAGGGGATACAGCAGGAGTCTAAACGGTGGGTGGGAGGAGACCGCCCAGGCTGGAAGGGGAGCCCTGAGACTGCCTGGCCCCCTCCACCCCTGCCCCCTTCCCCTGGGGGCTGCTTCAGAGCCAGAGCCCACTTCCTGAGAGCCGGTTCTGTGGGCACCTGGTCTGTGTCTGGGGCAAAGTGTGTTGCTGGGACCACGTGCCCCGTCGGTCCTCACAGCCTGGGCCTCTTGGGAGGTGTGGGGTGGGTGTACAGACCTGACTGGGTCATCGCCACTATTTCTGCACCTGCCCTTGGGTTCACCTATTCACTCTATGGTGTTTACTGAGCACCTATTAGTATGTGCAGGTACTGAGGCAAGGGATGTGAATAAATCAGATGCCATCCTTGTGGCCCCCAAGACTAGCGGAAAAAACAAAAGAGATGCTTAATTACAAATTGAGGGTAAGAGCTATAAAGGAAGGAAGCAGTCCAACTGTAGAGAATCAGTAACTGGTACAGCGTTGGGGGCCAGTTTCTTCAGTTTTGGCCAGAGAGGGCAGCCCCGGCTCTGTCCCCAAGGCCTGTCCCTCCGCTGCAGTGGACGGGAGAAGGAATGAAGCCACATTTCCAGCTAAAACCCCAGCTCACAACACTCGCCCCATGAATTCCGATTGGATTAAATTGGGTTAGATAGAGTAACCAGATGAACCCCCAAGGTGGAAGGAAGGAAACTCTAGGGGAGGCTGAGTTGGGCTGCAAGGGACAAGACAGAGCCAGGGCACAGGTAAGAAGTGCCACCTCTCAAAGCATCCTCCACAGACAGTGGGAGTGGCAGGGGTGGAGAGAAGGGAGAGGGACCTGCAGGGGTCCTTCCACCTTCCCTCCAGGCCCCCAGCCCAGTCCGTTTCCCTGGGCCACCACTGGAACAAAAGGCCTCAGTGCAGACAATGGATCCTTTATATGACTGCCCGCCCCAGGCTGGGCACAATCGCTGATTCATAAACTAGGCACGGCCCTATGCCCAGGTTGGGTTCAGCTAAAGAGGGATGCGCTGATAGAGGAAATTAGAGCAACAGACGCATTCGATGGGAAAAGACTGCCCCCTCGTGTCCTATAGGGGTATTGCACACGATCAGGCCTCCTGGACCCTCCAGAGAGGAGGATGAGCTGGGGTGACCTGGCATGTAGAAATGGAGGCCCAGGGGCACCCAGCGGCCCAACTCAGGTCATTTTCTTGAATTTGAAGTGGGATTTGGGGGCAGAGGGAAGTGAAGCAGAAATTACTTTCCCTGCTGTGTTAAACACCAAGTCTAGGAAATATATAAAATTGCATCAGAGGGTCGAGGGCAGTGACGTACTGGACTTAGCTTATACCAGCTTCCTTCCAGAGCCTGTGGGACACATCTCTTCCCAATTCCATGTTCTGTAATGTTATTTCATAGCTTGAAGTCAGCGATGGTGAAAGTATTTATACCATGGAAATCAGCAAATGCAACCAGAATCTCCTCCCACCACCGCCCACCCCATCCCTGGGGAGAGCTGGGGCTCCAGCATTTGCTAGCACACCACTGTCCAGGGACCAGTCTCAGCTCTGGAGCTGTGGGTCATTAGCAAAGCACGTGATATCGTCGAGCCTCAGTTTCTGTACCTACAAACTTGGAATCCATCAATTCAACAAATATTTGATTGCCTATCCTGTGCCAGGCACAATCTTCAGTGTCGGGGCTATAACACACCGTGAACAAAAGAAAAGTCCCCACCTTTGTGGAGCTTGTATTCTGGTGGGGAGACAGAAAATAAACAAGAGAAATATAATATGTCATGACATGGACGATGATAATAAAACAAGGTGAAAAGGGAGTGATGGTGACTAAAGTTAAGATGGGGGAGAGGGGAGGATAAGGAGAAGCCTGGCTGAGGAGAGGGCATCTAAACAGTAACTGAGTGAAGGGTAGGAGAAAGCCATGGGGAGGACATGCCCTGGGTGGAGAACTGTTCCAGCCAGAGGCAAGAACAAGGGCAAAGACCTCGAGATGTCATGGGCTAGAGGATCAGCCCTACAGTACAGAAGAAGGCAGTGTGTCCCTAATGCTGTAACTGGGGGTCACTAGAGGGAGATGAGGTCATGGAGGTGATGGAGGGGGCATTTCAGTCTCTAGTACAGAAGCCCCTGGGCATTTTGCAGAGGGAAGTGGCATGATCCCATCTGGCATTTAAAAGGATCCTTCTGAGTTCTTTGTGGAGAAAAGATGCGGGGATGCGGTGGTGGAGGTGAGGTGGGGTCCGGAGGCTGGAGAGCTAGGTTGGGCCTTGCTGCCAGGGAGCAGGTTAGGACAGTGCCCGGTGGTGACTGGGTGAGCCCTTTAAGGCCAAGGCGGCTTGCATCTCCAGTCATTCTAGAAGCCCCTTCCTACTCCCCTGGACGGTACGATAGCATTTACCCGCTACCAGATTTCGTTTTGTGTGAGATTTAACATTTATCCTCACCAGTTTTGTTTCTCTATTTACTTGGTGAAGACCCGGGGCTCACAGAGACCATGGGGCCCGCTGGGGGTGGTGGGGACACAGCCAGCTAGCTGGACCTTGGTCTCCCAGGTCCTAGGCCAGCGGGGAGTGACCCTACGGGATGTGGCCTCGGAGGGCCTGGTTCCTCACAGCCCCTCATCAGGACCCCAGCACTGGGGTTCAGTCCTCACGCCCTCTCCTCCCACCCCGTCTCCCTGCAAGGCCTTTCCTCCAGCTCCTGGGACCTCCCCCTGGCCGCTTCCTCATCATCGTATCTTTGTCCCAGAACCCTTCCAGCACCCCTAATTTCCAACAAGAAGGAAGAATTAGGAGGGGTCCTCCCTCGGGGCTGCCTTTATACTGAC
>NW_020173770.1:6548450-6597708 GCF_003031525.2 Neophocaena asiaeorientalis asiaeorientalis | reverse complement strand
GCATCTCACACTCTTTCCACTTGGACTGTAAACTCCTCCAGGGCAGGCGCTGTGAACTATTATCTCCATGGCCCTCGGGTCGGCCCCAAGTGGGGCTTGTCCATGCTGGTCAGTAACGACATTGACAGTGGACACGTAGGAAGCACGTACTGTGTGTTAGGCCAGGTGCTGAGGGTTTTACCCGTGTCGTCTCATTTGATCCTCACAAGAACCTTGCAGAGAAGTTGAGGTCATCCGCACTGAGGACCAGCTGCATGATTTATGCAGTGTGGAGCAAAATGAAGATGAGGGTCTTGTGTTAAAAGACTAAGAATTGCAAGGTGATGATAACGGAGAATTAAGCCAAAGAGAACCCTTCTAAGTAGGATCACCAAGGTTAAATTCCTATGAAGCCAGCTCTGTTCCCATTTTGCAGATGAAGTAACTGAGGCTGAAGTGATTACCTAAGGTCCCAGGGTCACATAGTTAGAAAAATCCCACATAGTTGGGATTTTTACTCTTTTTTCAACCCCTGTGGTGGTTGAATTTGTGTGTCTACTTGACTGGACCACAGGGGACCCAGATTTTTGGCCAGAAGTTATTCTGGGTGTGTCTGTGAGGTTGTTTCTGGGTGAGGTGAACGTTTGAATTGACAGAATGACTAAAGCAGATTGCCCCGCCTAATGTGAGTGGGCCTCGTTCAATCAGTTGAAGGCCTGAAGTAGGAGGGAACTCCTCTTGCCTTCCTGCAAGGGAAGAACTGGAATACAGGTTCTTTCTGGTCTTAAGCCTGCCACATTCAGACTAGAACTACACCATTAGCTCTAGTGGGTTTCCAAGCTGCCCCAACTCACCCTGCAGATCTTGGGACTTAGCCTCCATAATTGTGTGAGCCAATTCCTTAAAATAAATCTCTTTTACACACACACACACACACACACACACACACACACACACACATCCTATTGGCTTTGTTTCTCTGGAGAAATCTGACTAATACAGCTTTATACAACACTACACCACACTGGTTGGACGTGATTGACTCAAATTAGCAAAAAATTAAAATAAAACTCTTGTGTCTACTCATAATTTGGGATTTTCATGTTCATAATTATCTGCTCAAATTCTCTCGATGACTCCGTTTGGTACAGAAGAAGAGCTGAAGTACTCAATGGCCCACAAGGCCCCATGTGACCTCCAGACTATGACCATCACAGCTCTTCTGCTGCAGCTCTTACACTCATTCACACTGTTCCAGCCAGGCTGGCCTCCTTGATATTCCTCAAGTAGGCCAGGCACACTCCCGCCTCAGGGCCTTTGCACTTGCTGTGCCCTCTGCCCGGAATGCTCTTTCCCCACACAGTTGTACGGTTCCCTCCTTCCTTTACACCTTTGCTCAAATGCCGCCTTCTCCATGAGGCCTGTTCTCTCCATCTAATATCACCTCGTGCCTCTGCACTGTGCTTCTCATCCCTTTTCTGCCTCGTGTTGTTACCTTAGCTCTTACCACCACCTGAGAGGACATATTTTACTTCTTGTTATTTGTAAGCTTCATGAAAACAGAGATCTGGGTCTGTTTTGTTTACTGCTCTACTCCGGGACCTAGAACAGTGGCAAACTTGGTATCGAATTCTTTGTTGAATAATTGAACAGTGGAGGGAAGGATTTTTGCCAAAGTAGATGACACTGTTCTGAACCTTCACCCCCCAACTGGACCAGTACCTGCTGACTCAGCTCTGGAGCCCATGAAGCTGCCCAGGGTGATGGAGGGATACCCCACCATGCCCTCCTTGGCATCCCCATCGGGCAGGGGAATGTGCTGGATCCCACTCCCCCAGGGCTCCTCAAGGACCCAAGTATGGGTGGGCAAGGCTGCCTCTGGTCTTTGGTGGCCACGGACTTCTGAGAAATCAGAAACCGGCCCTCCTCTGGGGAGGGTCTTGGACTTCTATGCTAGGGATGCTGTAAGGTCTTTCTAGCCGCACGATTCCATCCCAGATGCACCCCCGATCCCCAGGGCTGTGAGACTCTGGGTCAGAGTCTTTACCTCCCTGGGCTGGTACTGCCTCCGCCGGGAGGACTTGATTTTGTTTTTCTAGAAGCATCACACTAGTCAGTGCATTTCAGCAGGTCCAGGCGTTTGCTCCTCGGTGCCCAGAGATCTGGGCCTCGTCAGATGCAGAACAGCAAGAAGAGGTGGCTCTGCGCGGCCTTCGATGCTGCGGGTTCCTCAGATGTGCGGCATCGCCCTGCACGCTGACTCCCGCCCGCCACGGGGCCCAGGGTTCGGGGTTTGTTCACGTGGCCCTGAGCCCGAGGCAGGCTGGCCTTTTCTCACGGGGTCTTGGCGTCCTGGTTGAGTCTGTTTTTTCCCAAGTTCCGTGTTTCTGGCTCCCTCGTGCCCCCTCCCATCTATCCATCCTGCCTTGTCTGTGGTCCCTGAACAGGAGGAACACCACACTGCAGGGACCACGAGACTGTCCGGTCCACAGGAAACCCAGGTCCCAGAGGCGATATGATCAGCTGAAAGCCCCAGCACCCACGGATGGGCTGGGTGAAGGCTGGCTGAGTCATGGTACCCCTCTGGTTTCTGTGTCTTCTCTTGTCCTTGAGCTAGACAAGTCAGGAGTTTTCAAATGTTTTGTTTCCACGGGAGAACTTTTTCATTCAAAGTAAATCTTCCGTGAAAGCTATTCTATAAATCAGATATGGTATAAGTGATCATAAAAGAGCCCGCATGAATTGGGTGGGTACCGTGTCCTAAGCGCTGTGCTCAGCTCTCCAAGGACGAGCTCCAGTAGTCCGCACTGCAGCCGTGTGGGTGGGGAATCATGTCCTGAGCTGTGTCACCTGACTGCTTGGCTTTGCAGGCTGAGGCCCCCTCTGCTGAGGTCTCGAGTTTGGCGTTGATTACTGCGTGCATTCCTCCACAGCTAGGTTTTCCCAGCCAAGCTCACGTATTGCATTTAGCTGAGCTGATCTGCGTAGCTCTGATTCAATCATTTTTACTGCTGTGTAATATTCCATTATGAGAATTTTTCACAGTTTTACCCGATTCTCTTGGGTAAGGGTTGATATTTTAAAAGCTTGGAGTTAAAAAATTCTGTGTCACTTTTTAAAAAATTTTTTATTTTATATCAGGGCCTAGTTGATTACCAATGTTGTGTTAGCTTCAGGTGTAACGCAAAGTGACACAGTTATACGTATACATGTATCTATTCTTTTGCAAATTTTTTTCCCATTTCGGTTGTTACAGAATAGTGAGCAGAGGTCCCTGTGCTGTACAGTAGGTCCTTGTTGGTTATCCATTTTAAATATAGCCGTGTGTACATGTCAATCTCAGTGTCACTTTTTAATGTCCTATGGGATGTCCTTTTCTGCTAGCTAGCTCTGCCTGTGTCTTTTGTGACCTGAGCCCTCTCAGTGACCATAGCTGCTCCCTCCACCCCTTCCCCACCACACCTGTCATCTCATCCCTGTTGAGGGAAGTGGACTTCAGATAGAGGTAGAGTCTTTTCCCCATCAGAGCCTGGCCAACTGTCTGTGGGGCTGAGGGGTCTGTGTGCTGGCCCAGCCAGGGGCAGAGCCCCGGGCGGAGGCCAGGGCAGCGCATCCTCCGCGCCCCGTGGGAGGTGAGGGGCGGGAAGTCTGTCTCCTGGAAGCAGCCCTTGAGGGCCTCTTTGAAAGGTAGGGGGCTGCAGAGGGCTGAGCCCCAGGCCCCAGGCAGCAGGAGGCGCTGTTTCCCTCTGAGATGCTGCCCAGGACGGGCTGGGCAGGGCGCAAGAAGTGTGCTTTGGCCGTCATCCTGGGGAGGAGGAAGAAGAAACAAGCTCACAGGCATGGTTTGTCATAACACACACACGCACGCACACGCACACACACGTGTCTGCACACGGGCACGCGCACCCCCCCCCCCAAGTTCATCTACAAGAATGGATAAATCGTGAATATTTCACACAATGGAATATTTACAGAAGTTAAAATAACTGAACCAGGGCTTCCCTGGTGGTGCCGTGATTGAGAGTCCGCCTGCCGATGCAGGGGACGCGGGGTCGTGCCCCGGTCCAGGAAGGTCCCACATGCCGCGGAGCGGCTGGGCCCGTGAGCCATGGCCGCTGAGCCTGCGCGTCCGGAGCCTGTGCTCCGCAACGGGAGAGGCCACAACAGTGAGAGGCCCTCGTACCGCAAAAAAAAAAAAAAAAAATAATAATAATAATAATAATTGAACCAGAACTATGCGTATCAACCCAGATACACCCCAGGAACAACACTGAAGGGAAAAACCTAGTTGCGAAAGCAGGCATATCATTCATAATATATAAATGACGTCGTTTATGTAAAACAAAACGTGGAAAACCACGCTGCATGTCGCTTAGGGTACCAAAATGCATGGGATTACACAGCACCTACTTCAGGTTGGGAGAGGCCACCTGCAGGGTGACAGGTTGGGAGGCAGCTGGAGTGGGGGACACAGGTGGTCTTCGTGCATATGCAATGTTTTGTTTCTTAAGCTGGGTGATAAGTTTATAACTACTTGTGTTGTTTTCAAAGCTTTCAGTATCTTAAATAACGTATTTTTTTTAAGAAAAGGAGGAAGGGGGAAAAAATGAGGAAAAAGTAGAAAAAGAAAAGTGAAAAGGTCTGTGTTAGATCCGGGAATAGAGCCACCTCCACGTGTTGAATTGTTCAAACACAGTGCAAAAGAGTATTCTCTGAAGCAAACAGACGCACCCCCATGACCACACCTCTGGGGAAACACCCCAGAAAGTTGGGCATTTGGGCAAATCCGCTCTGACAGTGCCTGTCACTTGCCAGCAACGCACAACAGCCGTGGAGCAGCCCCAGTGGTGTGAGAAGGAGTAAGAAGCCCGCATTGCAGAGCTGTTTGATTGATTTGTGTTCTGGAAGTGGAACAATGACTTTCTCTCTTTTTTTCACAGTCCTCTGGCAAAGTCTGCCCAGGGATTCTCACGGCTGCTAAAACTCCAACAGGCAGGACAAAACCATTTCTTGGAGGCTCATTTGGCCATAGGCTGCTATTTCCCTCCATCCACATCATTTACCCTTTACCGAGTGAGAAAGGATTTTAACGTCACAGACTGACACCTGAATTCTGTCAATTTCCCCCCGTTTTATTTCTGCGCCACCACATCCAGTGGGCCTGTGCACGTGGCTGAGGATGGGAGAGGGTGATCATGGCCCTTCTCGCAGGTGCTGCCCTGCAATTGTTTGCCTCCTGCGAGCCCAGTTGCTGGATCTGTTTCCGGGGGGTGGCAAGAGCTGCGAAATCAGTCACACAAATGACCCACCACGTATAAAAAAGCCACCAATATATCAACAGGCCTTAAAAGCAAGCAACAGTTAAAATAACTACTAGATCGGTAGCAGCGAACGTATCAGGCAGCCCAGCGAAGAGACACCGAGAAGGCAAGTCCCGGGCACTGTGCTGCTGATTCACGCCCCGCTTCACTTTCTTTTCAGGGTATGAAACATGCTGAAGAGCTGATGCTAAAAACTGGAAAAAGACTGCCCTAATAAGATGAAAGGCAGGGTGCCAGGCCATCAGGAGGCGGCTCCTAAAGAGATCATTCTCACGACTTCTAATCCGTGTGTCTTGCATGGGGCATGGAGGGCTGGAGGGTGGGGGCCAGCAGGAGAAGTGGCCACCTCGCTGTCTCCGGCATCAATGCCAATCAGTTCTGCTCTGGTCAGAAGGCTCCTCTGCCTTATGCTGGGCCCCAACCTGGAGAGGGTCCTTCATGTGACGTCACAGAGGCAGCCAGTCGACAGTAATCCCGGGCTTGGCATCTGAAAGCCTGGGTTCAAGTCCCAGCTGTGCCATTCATTAGCTGTGTGACACGTGGCAAGTTGTTTGCCCTCTCTGAGCCTCAGTTTTCCCATCTGTGCAATGCAGTCAATGATCCACATGTCACGGTGAGATGGGGTTCTGGATGTGCACATGCTCTGAGGGCTGGGAAGGTCCCCAGAGGGAGTGTGGTGACCACAGAAGGGCTGGATGCTGTACCCTCCCTTGCTGAGCCCCCTTGTCTTAGAGACCCGCTGACCTCAGGAGGCTCTGAGGGAGACCAGGAGGCCAGAAAGTGTGACAGAGTGACGAGAGGGGGGACAGGTCCAGACCATCAGGAGAGGGGGCTGCCTCTGGGTCCAGGGAGAAGCTGGTGCTAGATCCCCTCCACTGGGCTCCGGGGTCTTTGGGGACAGAACAGCATATGGTAGGTTGGATTGTGTCCCCGCTAAAAGATCTGTTTAAGTCCTGACCCTGGTACCTGTGAATGTGGCCTTATTTGGGAATAAGTTCTTTGCAGATATAATCACGTTGACATGACCTCATCCTGGTGTAGGAAGGGGCTAAGTCCAATGGCCGGTGTCCTATAATACACACACACACACACACACACGCACACAAGATGGAGGCAGAGATGGGAGTGATGCATTTACAAGCCAAGACTTGCCAGAAGCCACCAGAAACTGGGACAGAGGCAAGGAAGAATCCCCCCAAGAGTCCCCAGAGAGAGCACAGCCCTGACATAACACCTTGATTTTGGATTTCTAGCCTTAGAACCATGAGAAAGTACATTTGCATGGTTTCAAACCACTGCGTTTGGTATGGCAGCCCTGGGAATCTAATACACTGCCTGAGTAGAAAGCTCCGGGCTTTACGGTTGTGCCACAAGGTCCCCTGGCTGAGCAGCCCTCTGGGGGAAGAGGAGGCCCCCCTCGTGCCACCAGGAACCGCCTAGACCTGGGTGGGGCCCATCGGCGAGCAGGACATCGTGCCCGTTCTGTGGCGCTGTGGGAGTGTGCCACAGCCATCCGTGATCAGCCAGGGTGATGGCTGTCCTCCTGAGAACGAGCCAGCGCAGCTCTCCCGGGACTGCAGAGAGGTCTGGAGTCAGGGGTTGCCTGGCCAAGCCCCGCTCCCATGACAGGTGTCTTCCGTGATGACACGTGGGCCAGCTTCTGGGGTGGGGCAGAGGAGACGCCTGAGAAAGGATCAGACTCACTGTGAGACGGGCTCAAGCAGTGGCAGTTGTTTGAGCATTAAAGGAGACGTGGACCTATTCTGTAGCCCAGCCCAGCGGGACCTGCGCATTTGGTGATATGGGGGGCTGTTCTGCCGGCCCCGAACGTCTGCCGCTGAGGACTTGCTTCCCCAGGCACTGGGTGTTAGCTTCCTGGGTCCTGAGGACCGCAGTGTGTGCACCCAACAGATAAACCTTGGGCCCGAGTCCCTGGCATTGCTAAGCTGTCGTGTCTATGCAGACACATGTATTTCACCCGCAGATGACAAGAAACATTGGGCTTATTGTTGAATGTGACTTCATAGATCATTAAATGTATTTATTTTCTGACAGTTGCATCAATTTACAGTTCTTTATGGAATTGTGTCTTCCTATTACATTATTTTTCATTTTCAGTAAAAATTAATACAGGTTTGTTTCAGCAAAAACAAAGAATGAGGGAAGAAGGAAAAGGAGAAGGAAAACAGCAAGGAGAGTGAAACGAGCAGGGTTTGGAGACAGATGGGACCAGGCTGCAGTCCAATCACAGCTTAGCAGATGGGCTTCATGGCTGTGTGAGCTTGGGCAGGTTACCTCCCCTCTCTGATGACAATACGCACTTCATAGAGTTCTGGGGAAGATGAAATGAAATAGCAGGTATGAAGGGGTTGGTACAGCAGACATTCAAGTATTCGTTCCTATGTATCTTTCAGGAGGTTCTCCACCACGTGTATCAAAAGTAGAGAACTTGGTGAAATGAACAGTGTATGAACCTCCCAGGCAGTGGCTTCTGCCCGCTGCCTAGATGTGGGCTGTACTGTCTCAGCAGAGTTGGAAGACTCGAAGGTGAGGCTAAAACTTAATCCGAGAGGAGATCCGAGTAGAAGTATTGTTCAGGAGGCGTGAGGAATCGATTCGTTAAGCCGAGAAGGTGGCGAAGTGTCCCGAGCCAGCCCTGGCCCAGCCCTCACCAGCCGGTCACAAGGTCATCACTACCTGCACAATCTCATCCATGACCTATCCACCAGGTAGTCACTCTCTCCACTTTACAGAGAAGGGAACGGAGGCTCAGGGCCAGTTATGAAAGGTCCGCTAAAGGGCACAGCCGCCGGAATAAAGGAGGCGGCACTGGGCATTGGGAAGGCTTCTCTATGCCTTAATGTTTCTGCCCCGTCCAAGGGAAGCTTGAAAATTCCACCCGCGCTTCCTCTCTCAGCGAGGCAGAAACGTGGAAGGGACACCTGCAGCTCCTCTGAGTCCTCGCGCCACACCTGCCCCCTCCTGTTGGGTGGGAATCTGCAACATTTCCTGGAGGGCAAGTTCCTGAACTTCCCGGGTATCCTGGTGAGTTTCCTCCATTCGGGAACAGCGGGCGCCCTGCTCCCGTGAGCAAAGCACACCCTCCCTGAGTGCCTCAAACTGCCCCAGGTCCTCCTGAAGGTGCAGATCCTACCTGGGCTGCTCTGGGCCAGAGCCCAGGACTGTGTCCCAGGTGATGGCAAAGGACCACACTTTGAGAAGCGAGGTTTTAAAGCAACGGTTTACAACCTCAGTGCAACAGGACAATCACCTGCGGAGCCTTTAAGAAGTATTGGATTCTTGGCCCCATTCAGACAAATTAAATTGCAGTCTTTTAGGGGCAGAGCCTGAGGAAAGGGTATTTTTTATCATTCCCCCGGAGGTTCTAACGTGCAACCGAAGTTGAGAACTACCGTTCTAGAAGCAGGCCTGGCTCTCTGTTCACCTGTGGCTAGATGGGCAGTGGGCTGATTTATCTTCGTGCCAGGATTCTGCTCCACAGACACGATTTCTCCTCACCCTCCTCCTTCTACTGTCACCTATGCACACCTGAGAATCTAGATCTCCAAAATATAAGTTGCCCTCAAGCCAAAGTTTTTCTTTGCAAGGGAGCCTTTTAGCAAAGCTTGCATTGGCGGTTCTGGGTATATGACATTTTCCCAGTGATGCTTAAAGCAGCGCTTTCTTTCCCATCTGGCTATTATTCCTTGTGTGTGGGCTTCATCGCTCAGAACCCTGCAGGATGGAGGGGTACAAACATCCCAGCAGCCAGTGGGCAACTGGACATCTGTATGGAAGAGAGAGCCGGCTGACGTGTGGGCCCTCGCCTTAGCGCTGCATCCCCACAGGTCTTTGATTATGGGCTAAGCAGGAGTCATCCGGCCACTGAGGTCACAGATCACGTTTCATAAGTGTTAAGGGAGAATTCCTCTCCCCTGGAGTGTGGGAACCTATGGCTCGATTAGGACCAATAGAGAATGGAAAGGGGACAGTAGTGACCATTCAGCGGTGGAGAGTGGCAGGCGCCCCCCCGATCAAGTGAAGTCACTAATAATAAATCATGCTGATATCGTGTACAGCTTGGGATCATGCAAAGAGAAGGGCACCGCCTCACCTCTGCATATCCTTCTCCCAAATCTATAGCCACACTCTCGTTGTGAGAAGATATCAGACAAACCTAAAGTGAAGGGCATTTTACAAGGGCTTGATCAGTGCTCTTCAAAGCTATCAGGGTTGTGAAAAACAAGAAAAAGTGAGAAGCTGTAACACATTGGCCATCCTAGCCTGGACTGGATCCTGGAGCAGAAAAAGGACATTAGTGGAAGAATTGGGCAGATTCAAAAGAAGTTTGTAGTTAATAGCACCAATTTTCATTTCTCCGTTTTTCTGGTGTGAGATGTTAACGTCAAGGAAAGCTGGGTGAAGGGGATATGGGACCTCTCTGTGCTATCTTTGCAACACTTCTCTGAATCTAAAATTATTTCAAAATTTAATGTTTTTTGTTTACTATATTGAGGGGAAAATAAATGAGGCAAGGAATGCTCTCTCTGTCTCTCTCTCGCTTAAACACTGATCTACAAGGTAGAATCATGAAAGAAGGAGAACCCCTTGCTGCTAGCTGGAGCTGAATTTACTGCTAGAAAACAGGTCTGCTTTGCTCTCTTCACTGCGATTTACAGCCAAGCACCCAGACCCCCATCGATCCTTGCTCTGAGCCCCCAGTGAAGACGCAGGGTCCTCTGGGCAAAATTGATGTCTGGAGGTGACTGTGCATTGCACTGCCATCACAGGAATCCAGATTTATGTTCTGGGTAAGATATATCCCAGGTTCACGGAAAAGGGGCTAAATGGGGAGTCAGGAGGTCTAGGTTCCATCTCAGATCTACCATTTCTATCTGTGTGATTTAGGTCTATTTACTTTTCCTCTCTAGACATGAGTTTTGGGAAAGGGTCTCTGTGGCCACTCCCAGCTCCTATCATCAGGTTTCTCTGATTATTAACAACAGAATATGGCCATGGGTAGAAGACCTTGAGTATAAAAGAATATTATTGGGAGGAATCTATGGAAAGGTTGGAGGCTCAGAAATGGGCACCACCAGTATTAATCAAGGTAGAGTAATTGTTGCAACAGCAGCCCGACATTTCAGTGGTTGAACACAGTTCAGTGTGTCACAGCCTAGTCAAGTGGGTTTTTGTGGTGGTGGTAGTGGTGGTGGTGGCGGCGGGGGGGCTCTTTGCTCTACCCAGTCATTCAGGGACCCAGGTTCCTTCCATTTTGTGGCTCCTCCTTGGTCTGAGTCCTTGGGATCACCTCCATTCAACCATTGAATGAACGGAGCCATTGATGATACAGCGTGAGGACCACGAATGGGAGGTTTGTAATGGGCTGTGTTGGAAATGGCACACATCACTTCCACTCACGTCCCACTAGCCAGACCTGAGTGCAAGGGAGCCTGCGAAATGTAGTCTGAGCGTGTTCCCAGGAAGACACAGGGGCACAAACACTGCAGAGCACCAGTCATGTCTGCTGCATCTCTGCCACAGGCAATGAGAGCTACTCAAGAGATTTGCTGAAGTTTGACCTCCGGAATGAATAAGCTCCCACCATCCAAAAAATGTTGATTCTTGCATCTCTGTGCCCAGATCTAGAAGGCTGGGAGAGAGTCCAATTGGCCCAACATGGCCTCACGCCCACCCCTTGGCTTAAGGGAATGCAGGGCTGATACTTCCTAGATGGCGTACATTGGGGAGGGGAAATATCGCGAAAGGGAGCACACCTACCAAATCCCAGGGTATCTGGACCAAAGCAAGGAGCCCACGCACACATGCCTCCTCAGGCTACGGGTAGGACACGGAGTCCCTAAGAGAAAGAGTGCTGGCCTCCAAGGCCTATCGAATGATCTGTTGATTACAATAAGATTTAGAGGTGACAGAAGAAATGGGAAATGTCCCCAGAGAAATCCACTTTGTTCCTATTAGCACAGGGTTTGCTATACTATGGCTTGCAAACTGCTTCCTATTTTTATAGTAAAGCTTTAATGGAACACAGACATAGTCACTTACATTGACAGTGTCTGCTTTCACATTATACAGAGCTGAGTAGGTGTGACAGAGACTGCACAGCTCAAAAAGCTTAAAATATTTACTACCTGGCTCTTTAAGAAGAAAGCTGTTGACTCCTCCCACAGGGGCAGCAATGGGGCGGATCGAAGATGGCTTTAAATTTTTAGAAGCTCCTCGCATTGCGAAGCAGGTCTCTTGCTCTTCCCCTTGGCTTTGGGTTGGCAGAAATGATGCTATGCCAGTTTCAGCCTAGACTTTTAAAAGGACATTTCCAGTGGTGCTTCCTGTCTCAGAGCCTCACATGACTGCCCAGCTAGAGAAACCACATGGAGAACTCAGACTGCCGGGCATCCCCCACCAAGCCACCAGGAGCCATCTTGGATGCTCCAAGACCAGATTGGCCACCAACTGAATGTCACCGAGTGACTCCAGTCATTGCCACCTGGAACAGAAGATGCACCCAGCAGAGCCCACACCAGACGTCTCACCCACAAAACCATGAGATGTGACAAAATGGTCGTTGTTATGTCACTGTTTGTTACGCAGTGATACAGACCCAGCACCGGCAGAGACAAGAGGGAGACCGGGCTGGTATATCACTCTGACTCTCTACAACCAAGCCTCTGGAAGAGGGCAAAGGAAAGAGGAGATGGGAGGGGGCTGGAGATGACTGAATCACACCACAGAGAGTCTGTGACTTAAAGAGACTAACTCTGAACCAACCCAGTTTTCAAACGTTGAAAGCTAAGGGAAAGACGGCTGCTCCAAGAGAAGGAAAATGAAACAAGACGGCATATCAACCAAAGCTGTAGACTCTCCCAGGTCACTTAAGTGTCCTCTTTCCCCCTCTTCTGAAGTGTGGAGGGTCACATTGGGAACAACACAAAGTAGCATCAACAACTAGAGTCCCACAGGAGTCCTTGAGGAAGGAAATCAACACGAAACAGAAAACAACAAAGATATGAAAGGGAGCTTAGAGAAGATGGTAGATAGAGATAGAGAAAGCAAAGGCATGCACATCCCTGTGTTTATAAAAGGAGAACAGAACAATGTCTGTTTCATCTCTCTGAGCTGGAATGGAAAGTGTCTCCACTTTTTTTTTTTTTTTTTGCGGTACGCGGGCCTCTCACTGTTGTGGCCTCTCCCGCCGCGAAGCACAGGCCCTGGACGCACAGGCTCAGCGGCCACGGCTCATGGGTCCAGCCGCTCCGCGGCATGTGGGATCTTCCCGGACCGGGGCACGAACCCGTGTCCCCCGCATCGGCAGGCAGACTCTCAACCACTGCATCACCAGGGAAGCCCAGTGTCTCCCCTCTTAAGGTGATTACCCTGTGCCCATCCAGAGAATCCAGAGTAATGTCTCCAGCTCAGGGTCCTTCATCTAATCACACCTGCAAAGTGCCCTTTGCCACGTAAGGTACCTTATTCACAGGTTCTGGGGAGAGGGATGTGTTCAGCTTTAGGGGACCACATTCTGGCTACAACAGTTGGTGATGGCTATCTCTCAGAATCAGGATTTGGAATTGTTTTTCATCTTCTTTGAAATTTCAGAATGAATATATATCATTTTTATAAGAAAGTACAGATCATTATTTGAAATACACAGCAACTCCCTTGACTCTCTGGGGTCTGGCTGCTCCCCGCAGTGGGAACCCGTGTGTTTCTGCCCAGATGTCCCCAGAGCACTCATCACGACACGGTGCGGCTCAGGCCTCCGTGTCCCTGGACTGTGTCCAAGGGACACCTGGAAAATGCGATCCGCACGCAAGCAAATCTAGGTGGTGAGAAGGTGCTTGGCTATCAGAGCAGTAATGGCCACCTTCTAGTAAGAATGACCTCTGGGTGGGTACTTGCCCTGCCTTCTCATATTCAACCTTCACCACAAGCACAGTCAAGGGCAGGTTCTTTCATCACCTGTTCAAGCAACTTGCCTAAGAGCTGAGGTCACATGGCCACGTCCCATCTGCCCAAGCGCGGGGAGAGGGGCGATCTGCCCCTTCGATTTCCACAGCGCAGAAAGGGACCAGCCCCCGATTGGAAGGGTTTGGGATACTGGTGGCCAAAAGTGACCAATATTTGCATGGCTCTTCCAAGACCTTTCTGACTATGTCCCCATTGTCTTGGCCACTGCACGTACAAACGGGAATGTGGACACTTTCCCTGGCTGGTTCCTTCTTTCACTCCTGGAAGAGTGGGAAGGGGTCTCCTTGGAAGAGGATGCCCCCTGCTCCTCCGGAAGCTCCTCCTTTTCCTTCGCGGTGGCCTTTTCCCATTGAAGACATGCACGGTCCGGCCTCTCTCCTCTAATAAGAAATCCTTCCTTGGCCTGGGTCCCCCTTCATCATGCCCCTCTCTGCCTCTTCTTCCCTCAGCGCCAGACAGGTCCATCTGCCTCCCCGCAGCTTGTCCACGGGCATCTCAATTTCACGTCCAAACAGATGTACCTTTTCAGGTTTCCCCTAATACCCCTGAAATCAGACTCCCCTTCCTGCGTTGCCTTAGATGCCACCTCCAGCTACCAAGTCACCCGATTCAGAAACCTGAGTTGGCTTGAACACTCCTTCTTCTAAGCCCTCCCCCAAGCCTCCCCCAGTCCTACCAGCTCCATGCCCACGTGGCTTTCAGCTCATCCCTGGGTTCCCCTCCCCACAGCTGCCCCTGGTCAGAGCCACCGTCACTTCCCAGCGTCCTCATCAATTACAGCTCTACCTTCCTGACCCTCCAGCCTCACCTCGGCCACCCCATCCTCCTTGACCTTCATCCTCCAACGAGCTCACACTTCCCAAAGTTTCCCAGACACTCTGCTGTCTTTAGTCCTCTCTGGGTCTCTCGACCTGGAGTGTCCAGCCCCTCCGTACCCACCCCCTTGCCCAATGCACACACACACTATATACAGATCTCTCTGTTTCTGTCTGTCTCTCACTCATCTTTGCCCCCTGCTCTTAGGCTTACTTTTCTTTTACTCTCTCGTCCCACCCCGGCTTAGGGTCTCCTTCCTCTCTGCCCCCTTGACCTTCTCCTTCTCCTGTCAGGACACATACTGACCCGTAATCGTCTGCGGATCTGTCTTTCGTGCAGAACCGTAAGCTCCTTGGGATGGAGGCCGGTGTCTTACTCATCGTGGTGCCCTCAGGACCCGGCTCCTCGCGAGCACCGAGGGGTGCAGGTTTGCAGAGTTACAAGTGGGGCTGTGCTCCCCAACCTGGTCCCTCAGCCCCTGGTCCCCACCTCCGTCTCACCTCAGGGGACAGAATGGCCCGCCGGCTGCCATCGTCCTCTGCGCCAGGCATTCAGCACAGCTCCCTGATGGTGGAGGCCGAGGGGGAAACTGAGGCTCGGGGGCCTTAAACGAATTGTGTTTTCTATTCTGCTCTCTCCCGCAGCAGAAAGAAGTAAAAAAAAAAAAAATTGTGACCCCCTCAGTTAATGATCTGTATTGACAAAACTATTTGCTGTTGGAGTGGGTGTGTGCATGTGTGCGTGTGTGGGACCATGTGAGTGTTAGCACACACGTGTCTTACTTTTCAGCAGACTCTGGACAACCTTTGGAGCCTGTAACGTGGAGATGAGCCTCGCCTGTCACCGCACTCAGAACGTGGGGCCCTCTGGGATCCATAGAGTAACAGGCACGGCCATGCAGCCGGGGCCTGGGGACAGAACCCTCCAGGGGGCGTCCCAGGGAGGATGCTGTCCCGGGAAACTTCGCTGTCGGACCCGATTGTGTTGTGTCTGGGCCCGGCCTCCTCTGCCCCAGGGCTCCCGCCTTACCTGTCCCTGCAGGGGAGTCAGAGGTCAGGGTATAGTCACTCCCCTTATTAGGGCCCCTGCCTCAGTTCAGGAAGTCAGCAGTCAAAGCCCCCAGGGCCCTGCTGCCAGCAAGACAGCCACTGGGAGGAGCCCTTGAGCCTTAAATCGCTGATAACTGATGTTGGCTGAAGGGATCTGTAGCTGAGGGCGAGTTTGTAGCCCCTGAAGAAACTTGGTGCCTTAAATGTATTGGTTTGTGGTTTTCTTGTGTCCCCCAGAAGTTGAGAATTTGTTGCTACTCCTTCAAACATGCTGTGGCTCTGTGCCCTTGGTCTTGGGTGTGGCAGAGCTGGGAAGGACACACCAGCTCACCTTCCCCCCAGGGGGAGGACCAGAGCCAGCAACCTAAGCAGGTGGACCTGGCGCTGTGTGACTTTGAGTAAGTCCCTTGCCCTCTCTGGGCTCCAGTGTCCTTATACCAGTCAGGATTCTTAGGTAGAAGCGACAGAACAGACTCTCAGTGGAGCTGCTGAGCGGCCCACAGAATTCAGAGGAAGGCAGAGAGCTGGATGAAACAAGAAACAGGGGGCCAGGCAACCCAGGACCAAGCAGAGTCAGCCCCAGCACTGGTTGGCTTGAGGTGCCACGTCGGTCCCCTTCCCCCGTGACTACCTGCCCGCCTGGTTGAAGGACTCTGGCTCTGCCACTGCTGCTGAGCGTCCCTGCATCTGTGTGTCCCTTCCCCACTTGTTCTTGTCTTGGATGGGGTCACATGGCCGTGGCCCATCTGTGCAAGGCTAGGGAGAGGGGCTATCTTCCCCCTCCTACTTCCACAGTGCAGAAAGGACTAATCCCCAATAGGAAGGGTTGCAGATGCTGGTGGCTAAAAGGGACCAATATTTGCCACATTTCTTCTCTATATTGCAAGTGGCTGGATCAGCCTGAGCTCTTACACCCTAAAGTAATAATGACAACCTCAAGCACTTATGTAGCACGTGTCAGACATTATTCAAAATATATATAATATATATATATATAGACTCATTTAATCCTCAGAACAACTCTACATGATAAATTCTATTATCATTCTCATTTCACAGATGAGGAAACTGGAGAGTTTAAATAATTTGCCTACAGTCACACAGCTAGTAAGAGGCGGAGCAGGGATCTGAACCCAGGCAGTCTGGTTCTCTCGACCCTATGTTAGGCTGCCCTGATGGGCATTTCCTTTAGACACCTCAACGACTCTTGCTACCCAAGAAATGGACCAAACAGCAGCCGTGCACATCGGGTTGAAGTTTCTCTGTTCTTTTAAGGCCTTCCTTGTCTCTATGGTTTAATGACAGAACCACTTTTCTGTCTGTAGAGTTCATTTTTATGAGAAAATTTTCTTATTTTTCTGAATACAAGTCATTATCAGGAGTGGCGATGACATATATTTCTTTGTTAGACGTTAAGAAGCCCAGAAGGTGAAAAAGAACACGTGTTTATTTTTCATATACTCGTTAGGAATTTTCTGCCAAACTGCGTAGTGCCCAAGAGGTGGGAAGTTGGCGTCTTTGCATGAACTGACCACCAGAGGGCGGTCGGTGCCGCCAGGCAACGCTGCCAGATTTTGACTTGAGAGATGCATCTCCAAGCCTGGTTGCTCCAGCCAGGAGGTGCGGCTCAGGGACTGGAATTGTACTCTGATCTGCCGCTTATTTTCAGCAATCTGGCAGAAGTCTGTCTTTGGCACACAAAGGAAGTAACTGCCTTCTGCAAAGCACGATGACATTGTTAGGGGAAGGTGGTCCTAGCATGGAGGACCCAAGCCCCAAAGTATTATTGCCAACCTTACCCCTCACAGAGAAATTAACCTCTGGAAAACATAGGCAGAACACTCTATGACATAAATCACAGCAAGACCCTTTTTGACCCACCTCCCAGCAAAATGGAACTTTATACAGCAGCAACTAACACAACAGTGTAAAGCAATTATACTCCAATGAAGATGTTAAAAAAAAGAAAAAGACAGAACAGAAACAAAACAAAACAAGAAAGGAAATTCACCTCTGCCCTGCTCCCCCGTCTGAGAGCTGTGACTCTGGTTGTGCCTCTGGTCAGAGTCTGGTGCCTCGTGCCTGCTCTTCAGCAAGGCTGGAGGAGCTCACTGTGCAGATGGCCATCTCGCCACTGCAGCCAATCCAGCCCTTCAGCAGGGCTCTGGCTCAGCAGGACACCTAAACACGTTTCCTGGGGCCAGACAGAGCCCTCGTCCCTCCCATTTGGGGAAGAAGGAAGGGATCCCCACCCCGCCGGTGAAGCAGGCATGGTGCCAGGTAGGAGGCTCCAGGCGCCTGCAGGGGGCGCTCCAGGCAGCGCTGTGCCGTCTCCTTGGAATCTCACTCAGAGGCAGCAGCTAATCTCCCTCAAAGCCTCTCTCCTGAGGACCAGGGAGCAGCAGGGCGGAGGGTGCCCGGATGCACGTGATTCCCGTGGAGCCCGCTTTCATCTTACTCCACCCTGGGCTTCCTGCCCTCTGCTGGAAGAGTCACCTCCTCCAAGAAGCCCATTGACTCCCTTGTTCCTTTGAGGTAAGAAAACACCTTTGAGGCCCCGCGGATCCCCTATGCCTGGCTCAAGGCTGGAATGGACACCCACCAGGGACAAGAGACGAACGAGTGAATTACTGCTGCGTTTGCTCCCGTGCACAGCCCCCAGCTCACCACTACTGTCCCGCACCTACCCACGTGTACCTGTGTCTCTACACGAATCCTCTTCCTATAGAAAAAGGGTTAGATCCTGTTTTGTTTCGCCGCTTGCTTTCTGCTTACCTCTTGATCCATCCCCTGCCTTGAGGCCCAGCCCAGCAAACCAGTCTCCATGGTCGGATGCCTTTGATGGCTCCTGCCCTGCCCTTGTTTGCAACTTGACCTGCACCCCAGCCCCACAGCCCAAGCCCAAGGGGCTCTGCCCTGATCTCTCCGCACCATGCTCTTTAGCACCTGCTGACTCGTCCCTTCATCCCTCTGGGGAGCTCCTGGTCATCCTTCAGAGAGAGCTGCAGTGTCACCCCCTCTATGAAGCCTCCAGGGTTCCTCCAGGACCAGATGCGGGCAGAAGTGCCAGGGCTATGCAGGAAGCAGATGAGGTCTCCTAGGAGCCTCCTGGGCCAGATGGAGAGGCTACCTTCATTCTGTACAAGGTTCAGAAAGAAATACTAAGATTCCAGGCATCCTCTAACTCACTGAGGAGAGAGCTCGGAGCCTGGTATGTTATTTAGTCAGAAAAGAAAAGGGAGACCCTGATTCATAGGCCCAAACACCTGCAGGACATTTAGCATCTCACACGAGCAGACATTTATGCATTTATGTCATTATGCAGTGACGTAGTAACCACTGCAGGCTACTATGTGGTCCCAGGCCCTCAGGGAACAGAACTTGACTTTGCCTCCATAGATGTATTAACTCTTCAGATCATCTGAGGGGGCAGGACAGAGATGACGAGGAAAGGGAAGCCCAGAGAAGCTTTCACTGCACTCCAGAGCCACCGTGCTGTGGGCACGGATGGGACACTCTGAGCAGTGCCCTGTACCATAGTCCTGGAAACTTATCCTGCCCCCAGCAGCATTTAACACCTGCCACGTGTGGACCAGACCATTGCATCCTTTGAGGTAGGAGCAAAGAGAGCCAGGGGAGCCGGAGATGGCTTTTTAATTTATGCCGTGGTTTGGACTGGAAAGTCTAGGGTAGAGGAGTTTTGGGAAAAAATGAGTTATATTTCAGATGCTCCAGCAGATCTTCCCATTTAAACGGATACATTTTTTCTAATGCAAATATGTCCTAATTTATATGTCATATGGCTTTTTTTGTGCCTTGATTTGAGTAATCACTTATTGCACAACTCACATAGCAACAGTCCCTTTTGTCCAGCCTGTTTGTTTCTCTTGAACTGTAGAGGGAATTTCGCACAGAAGTTTCCAGCTGTTCTGCAGTGGAATTTTTCAACCTTCCCTTTGTGATTTCTTCCAGAGCCGCAAAGTTTAGAGAAAACTCACTCCTCTACAAAAGTCATAAATACTCAATTTTGTCTACTTTTTCTATGATTCAAATTTTATATTTAACTCTTCAATTTTTGAAAATTGTGTCTTAGGTGTGAATCTAGAAATTTCTTCATTTCTATCAGACTGCAACTCAATGATCTCAATTGTTTAGTGCACCTGTTTCACCATCAGCTATATAACACTGTTTTTTTTTTTTTTCATCCCCTCCCTCATTCCCATTCCTCTCCCAGAGCCTATGCGATCCTTCTGGTGCATTGTCCATGCATTTACACACACGTATGTGCTTATACACTCTACCTTTTTCTTGTATGAATAGGACTATGTTATCTGCCTCATTTCAGGTTTGCTTTCTTTACTTAACACTGTGTCTTGGAGACAGTTCCATGCTGTGTACGGAGGCCCACTCCACTTACTACGATATTCCATAGGATAAGTGTAACTTATTTTATTGAACCAGCCCCCTGTTCATGAACATTTAGGTTGTTTCCAGTTTCTCACTATTGTAAACAATGAAGCAATGAACATCTTTGGTACGTAAATCCCTGAAGACAAGTAGATCATCTCTTTGGGATAGATTCCTAGAAGTGGACTTGTTAGATCTGGAGTTTTGATATATATACTATCAAGTTAGCTTCAAAAACCCCTCATTGATTTGCACTCCCATGACAATATACAAGAATGCTTATTTCCCTGCATTCATGCTAACACTTGATATTATCTTTCTTTTAAATTCTGGATTACATGATAGGTGAAAATAACCTCTCATTGTTGTTTTAATATGCATTTCTTTTATTACCATGGGCCATGTGCATTTTCTCCTATGGAAAATGCCTCTGGTGAATGAACAGACAGAAACAAATGGAATGTCAGCCAGGTTCTCAGCAGATGTGGGCCATGGTGAGGGTGAGAAGGAGGAGGGTCGACTGGTCTCCGTTGGGGGGGAGATGATGAGGCAACAAGGACCCTCCCCAGCGCCCGGTGATGGCTCCTTCTCAGAGGTGGGCAGAGCTCACAGGCTGTGGGTGATGGAACAGGTGGAACCAGCCAAGAAGCGCTTCTCAGGACTGCCGTTTAAGACGGTGCAAGTTGTACCCGGACCACAGGTACCTTGCCACAGGGTGTAGGTGGGGCTAGACACCAGCCAGAAATCTGCTTGCGCAACCTTCCCCAGGGGCTCTCAGTTCAGAGGAAGCTGAGACTTCTGCAATTCATCTGCCTGCAGGGAGCGCCTGTATCTAATTCACACAAAGGCTCCCGAGGAGGCACAGTGTTAACCTGGCTACAGGGGCCTTTGGAGGCCCACGTTGTCAAGGACAGGGCAGAGGGGACCTTTGAGACTGCCTCTTACCTCTGCCACACCACACCAGGAAGGCACCTGCATTCCAGCACGCATATTCCCCATCCAGACCTAAGTCTCATCCTGTCCATGCCGGGACCGTGGCTCAAAGTATGGAGAAATACGAAAGCTGGGCCAGTCTTGAACAATGGGGCGGAGGAATTACTAGAACCACCCAGCACCCAGACACTCTAAGACTGGGTTCTCACCTGGCCTTGAACTTCAACAGCCCCTTTTGTGTCCTGCAGCCATTTGTAGCTACATAGATTTCCTGGCTCGAGACTCCAGCATTTCTCAAGGGTAAGAGCCTTGAAAAGAAATTCCTTCCTTTTGCAGGCTTCAGAGAGGTACCAAGTATTTTATCCCACTAGCCTTTATTTTCTGGAATACAAGGGGTTAAAATCAGAGCAAATCAAGTTGCTATGAGTGTAAGCAAGAGATCCATGAAGATGATTGTTTGGGGCACTCAGATTATTGGTGGTTTGGGGCCACGTGGAAGCATGCCACGAGAGAGATAATACTTTTGTTATGACATTTCATCAACTCCACTGTTTCATCGTGGAAAAGTGTAAATAACTTGGCTCTCTTAAAAACGTAGGAACAGGATGTTAAGGGCTTGTGGTTTCCCAAAATTTACAACGTTATTTTGTCCAGATATTCAAGGGAAGAACCGAGAGTATTCTAAGGAAGTATTCAGCTGGCAGGAGAGTTGACATGAGTCAGGACTCGGGGCTGAGAGGTGTAGACTTCAGCCCTACATCCATCACTGACTCGCTCATAAGACTCTTCCGCACACTGGATTTCAGTTATCCTCTTCTTAAAGTGATAGAGACACGACTTCCAGTCACGATGGAGCGACAGTACCAGATTCTCCCTCCCACCTTAAACAAACAGGAAACTGAATAACATCCATGAAACAGCAGGCGACACAAAACGCTGATCCCCCCCAAAGGAAAGAAACAAACGGGTCAACCCAATGGCTGCTCTAGATTACTACCTGAGAAAGTTTCCATCTGACAGTGCAGGAAGGGGGAATGCAAACAGAGCTTAGTCGTCTCACAAGGCTTAGGAAACAGAGTTCATGAAAGCCAAAAGGGCTGTAATTTGTGAGATAAAATAATAATTCGTGAGAAGAGGGAGCTGCTCGGAAAGAAGGAACTCCAGGAGGTGAAAAGGGATCCCTTGGATTCTGACTGCATGTTGACATGTGTGTGTGTGTGAAAGGAGGCCACTGAAAGCACATCTAGGAGTAGACAGACAGCTCCAGCACTCCCCAGGCCCAGGAAGACTTCCTAAGGCTTGGACATCAGATAGACTACTCAAAATATGGGCTTCAGTCGCGGGCAAAGGTTGCCCTAGACTGAAGGCTAGTCTGCTTCCATTTTCGTCAAGCTTGAAATAAGTGCTGAAAAGGATCAAATGCGTTCCAGGTAGCTTACCTGCGTTCCAGAACAAAGCCCAACACAACTTAAAGGAATACAACAAAATCCGTGGCCAAAAACAGTAAAAAAGAATCAGGAAAATACAATCGGGGGAAAAAATAGAAATTGAAAAAAATGCAGAAATGATAGAATCAGCCGACAAGAATGTTAAAGCAGCTTTGATGAATGTATTGCATTTGTTCAGGGAAGTAGAGGAAAGCATGAACGTGGTAAGGAGAGAAAAGGAAGCTAAAAAAATGAGATGCCAGGGCTCTGCTGACAAACCAGCTGCTGCCGACCTTTGGGCTCACCCCCTCGGCCAACACCGGGCTCTGGAGGTTTGATTTTAACAGGAAGCCCCCCACCCTGGAGCTGAGGTGACCGTGCGGCTCAGGCTCCAGGTGGAAAACAGGAGTAGGGTCTCCTGAGCGCTTTCCCATCCTCCCCAGAGCACAGTGCGCCCTGTGCTGGGAGATTTGGGCCACAAATGTTCGAAAAACTGCCCTTTATCGTCCAAAAATGTCTGATCGTTATTTCCATTCTTTGTAAAGAGTGGATCTGTGGGTTTCTTTCGGGGAGAGGTTTTTTGTTTGTTTGTTTTTGCGGTACGCGGGCCTCTCACTGCTGTGGCCTCTCCCGTTGCGGAGCACAGGCTCTGGACGCGCAGGCTCAGCGGCCATGGCTCACGGGCCCAGCCGCTCCGCGGCATGTGAGACCTTCCCGGACCGGGGCACGAACCCGCGTCCCCTGCACCGGCAGGCGGACTCTCAACCACTGCGCCACCAGGGAAGCCCCTCTCTCCTTATTTTTTAAATCGTTTTTTATTTACAGATGGGGAAACTGAGGCCCAGAGAGAAGAGGTAAATTTCTTAGAAACCTTTAGCCTCGTGAGGTCAGAACCCCCACCAGAGCCATGCCTTTCTGACTTTTAATTCGGAGCTGGGCTATCACACGCCACTTCCACCCTCAGCTGCGGCCTCCACCCTGGCTCTCCTGATGGCAGCCTCAGCACCAGCCCTTCTGCCTGGAGCGGCACCCCCAACCTGCAGGAGGAGGAGGCTGGTGTGTCCTTTGGCAGAGGGCAGAGCCAGTCACCCCTCACCTGCTGGCATTGGTTGACATCCACATATACTTCCTTTGCTCTAGCAGAGGCGGCCAGACACAGCGCCATCAGTGGAAAGTAATAGGATCCGGCCAGGGCTTTGATGGCGGGAATGGGAGTGTAGAGCCAGGTTCCCAGCTCCTCCGGACAGACCCTCCGCTGGGGATCCAGAGGCCCATTGTCCAAGTGCAGACAGATCTTTTGTGTCTCCCTACCAGTGCTTCCAGGAACAGCCTGTCAAAATAAATTGTATATTATGGATTCTGGGGGGCTGGGGGGGACCAGCTGTTACCAAAATGCCTGGACTAATTTAAAATCTATTCA
This sequence comes from Neophocaena asiaeorientalis asiaeorientalis, assembly GCF_003031525.2. Lineage (NCBI taxonomy): Eukaryota > Metazoa > Chordata > Mammalia > Artiodactyla > Phocoenidae > Neophocaena > Neophocaena asiaeorientalis. The sequence continues at coordinate 6,574,370 of NW_020173770.1, read as the reverse complement.
TTATGCATGATTAATTACCAAAGCCCTGAGGGAAATAAGTGAACATAGCTCCTAGGGCACATGTCAAAGTCACACCGAGGATGTATTATTGGACTACCCCTCTCCTTTCATGGCACAGCGTCTACACACACCCTGAACCCTGCCTCCCCTGTTATGAACATCTTACCTTATTGTGGTACATTTGTCACATGTAATGAACCAGCATTTTAAACTAAAGTGCATATTTTAAATGCACTTTAGTTAGGTTTCCTTAGTTTTTACGTAATGTCCTATTTTTTCGGTTCCAGGATCCTAACCAGGATAGCACATCACATTGCTGTCACGTCTCCTTGGGCTTCTCTTGGTTCTGACAATTTCTTAGACTCTCCTTGCTCTTAATGACCTTGAAAGTTTTGAGTCAGGTGTTCTGTAGAATGTCCTCTATTGGAATTTGTCTGATGTTTTTCTCGTTACTAGACTGGTACTGTGGGTTTTGGGGAGGAAAACCACAGAGGTGAAGTGTTATTTTCATCACATTATATCCAGGGTACGTACTATCACTGTGACTTATCACAACTGATGTTAATCTTAATCATGATGTAGTGTCCGTAAGATTTCTCCACTGTAACGTTACTCTTTTTGTTTGTTTTGTTTTACTCCCTTTTCATACTCTGAAAGGAAGTCGCTGCATGAAGCCCACATCAATTCTTTGGAATTCTTCTGCCCAGGATATTCGTCTCTTCCTTCATATTTACTTGCTTGTTCATTCATGTAGGTATCAGTATGGACTCATAGATATTTATTTTATATTTTGGGTTACAATCCGACACTACCATATTTATTTTGTTGTTCAAATTGGGAGCTCTTTCAGTTGGCTCCTGTGTCTCTTTGACATACCCCCATCTTTGCGTGTGTGTGTGTCCTTACTTTCTGGTACAAGATGCTGTAAGCTTATCTTGCATATTTCCTTCCCTAGTCCTAGAATCAGTCAGTTCTTCAAGGAGCCCTGGTTCGTTTCACTGGAGAAGGGTATTAGAAACCAAGATCTGGGTGCTAGGTGTGCACATGGCTACTGGAGTGACACACTCAATTAGGAGAGTGTCATCATTTGGAAAATGGAGGCACCCAGTGTTTCCCTGGTCTCCCAGTTACATCACTCATACGATGACATAACCGTTACAAATTAGAGACTCAGTTTCCCATGACAGAGGTGAAACACAGTGCTAATTCAGTTTCCTGGTATTAGGGGATTTCCCTGATCCCTAGGTTTGGATAATCTGAAAGAGAAGCACCCTGGGAGATCTCCATCACCCCTTTTTTCCAGATAGGAAAACAGTCTACAGAGGGGCAGTGTCTTGCTAAGATCCTAGAATGAGCTTGCAAAGCTGGACCTGTGAGAAGATGGTCTCCAGATTCATACACGGGGCCATCCTCCAAGCCTTGTATTTATCCATCACCCCCACTTCCCTACCCGGCTCTGTCACTGCTGGATACTGAAGGATGCCATTTCCTTAGGAAAAGAAGTGCCTGGAAGCCATGGAGCTCTTCCGGCCCCATGTTCAGACCTGGGAACTCCCTGTGGGGTGAGTCTTCTCCGGCTGCAGTCTTTCTGTCCAGCGCTCATTTGGAAAGGTTGCTCTCAAAGAAGCTAGAAATCAGTGCAAGCATATTGGAAGGTCTAGGCTTCCTGATAGAGAAAATGCTACTCGGAGAATTTCTCCTCTCTCAGCATCCATCTATCCTTCCCCCAAGGGACAGAACCCCTCCCCTCAAATAACATGTTTGTCACATTTGACCCAAGAGCAGAGGTCCAAAGTGATGGGAAAAGGGTTCAGGGAAATCTGAGTTACCCACCTTCTCCCCACCTCACCCCCAGGGTTGTTTTCTCAGGAAGTGGTGACCTCAATCAGAAGCCACCTGCTGTACCCACTTCACTTAAAACCACCTCTAACCTCCAGGCTTGACATGTCTCCCTTAAGGAGAAGCCAGCTCTATTCTACCTACTTTCTTTAAAGGAAATTCTTTCCTCCTCACGTTCCATCCTCCACTGCATGTGGAATTTATTCCTGCATCGCCGCTTTTTATCTGCACCAGCTCCACAATGAGGACGGGATGCGGGCCGCTCAGAGTGATCTCCCTCCCATCCGACTGTCCAGAACACTTTCAGGCAGAGGGGCACAGGATGTCAGCATTAACTCCACTCGTTCACTTCACAGATAACCAACGGGAGGCTCGGAGAGGCAAAGAGATTGCTCAAGACCCACAGCTCTTTGGAGATGACCCAGAATTGTCTAGACCAGATGTTCTATCATGAAATGATCTCTCTCTCTCTCTATCTATCTATCTAGTCTATCTATTGGTTGACCCAATCATCTACCTATTAAAATTCCTCACAGCAGACTTGGTATCTCCTAGCATGGAAGGTTCAGTTGTGATCAGGCAGACGTTTCATTAGCCCTTGAGGGATTAAAAGAGTCCCTGTGCCCATGGAGAGAGGGTTCCCCAGGAAGGAAAGCTTCCCTTACATGCCATCTGCCCTGAGCAGCCCTCAGCACCGTCGCTGGGCTCAGGGGCAGATGTCAGAATGTCCCTTTTCCAGAAGCCACTGGAAGCTGTGGGGAGCTTGCCAGAAGAAAGAATACCCTCAGTCTCCCAGTCTGAGCAACGAGGAGCTGGCACACATGAGTCTGAGGAAGGCCTCCGAAAGCCACTGCATCCAACCTGTTAAGAACACAGACCCCTTTCTCTCCTCAGTTCTGGTTTAGTAGGTTTGGGATGGGATCTAACCCAGGGGGTTCTAAGACCCAGTACGCTTGTAAACCATGGTGATAGGCTGCTTTGACCTCAGGAGAATCTGCAAGGGACAATCAGCCATAGTGAAGATCAAAGCTGATAAATCCACTTCTTCCTTCCCCGCTGCCCTGTGAGCTAGGACTGCAGGGAGATTTCGGGCCCTGGGCACCGGGCAGCCCTCGAGTCTGCCATTTGTGCCCCTCACTCACCAGAAGCCAGGGAGCCAGTTTCTCTGCTTCTAAGTAACTCCAGCTTCTGAACCTTTGAAGCTAATATGTGAAAATTGCTTCAGGGAATGTCTATTGCCCAAATCCAATTCTAACACTACTATGTTTCTAAAGCACTTGCTACTGAGAATGAGCTAATGCGAGACTGATGTTTAGAAAAATCTTTACAGAAAAGCAAAATGGGCTGGGCTTGGGGGAAGCTACACAGTTTGCAAATTTCCTCCCTGCTTTCCTTCCACTCTTGTTTATTCTTCCTTTCCCCCTCCCACCTCCCCTGCCCTCCCATTTTTTCTCTTTTACTTCCACATCCTGAGAACATTTTAATTTTGGAAAGAAATGCTATATAAGCCAAAGTTATGTGATATGTGAAAGTATGGGGTGTGGGAGGGGAGGATAAGAGGGAGGCATCTCAACACCTACCAAGGCAAGGAATTAGCTTTGAAGAGGATTCTAGAAAAACAACAAGCTAAGCAGCGGTCTTCCAGTCTTCACCATCATCCTAGAAGCTGCCTCTGAAGTGTCAGAACACCTAAAGGTGCAATGACTCGCTTAGATCCTAGGGGCCAAACAGCCCTTATCCCAAGAAAGGCCAGGGCAAGCATGAGAATAAAGTGCATTCTTTTCAGCTGATGTATAGTTGATTTACAATATTGTGTTCGTTTCAGGTGTACAGCATAGTGATGCAGTATTTTTGCAGATTATATTCCATTATAGGTTATTACAAGATAATGGGTATAATTCTCTGTGCTATACAGTATATCCTTGTTGCTTATCTATTTTATATATAGTAGATGATATCTGTTAACCCCATACCCTTAATTTGTCCCTCCCGCCTCCTCTCTTGCCTTTGGTAATCCCAAGTTTGTTTGCTGTATCTGTGAGTCTGTTTCTGTTTTGTATATGCACTCATCTGGCTCCCCATATACAGCAATTCAATCAAGTGTTGCTGCACTGCCCAGTCCCTCTTCTCTTGGCTGAGACTTTTAAAATGTGTGACTGGTAAATCGTAATCTGAACATTTGGATTGCACGAGAAGAGACAGAAATCTAGAAGTGAACATGGAAAGCAATTTCTCAAATAAGCAGAAGCTTAGCTCTTGGGTCTGGAAAGACAGTTGATGGGTTCATCCAAAGGCTGCCCTGGAGAGGAGAATTGGCTTGGGGTGGTATCAGGTGGAATGTTTCATAGAAAGAAAGGGGAGTGTTCGTTAGTCAAGCAGAAGCCAGTTAAAAGAACACCTATTGCATCTGAGAATTCCCAAGGAACAGCTCTCCTTGGTGTGCTGTCTGCTTGAGCTGTGCTCCCAGCCTCCCACCGCCCGCCATGCTGGGGCTGCGGTTCACTATCTCATAGACCAGCCTCTCTTCTCCCTGGTTCAGTGGCATGCCTCCCTGTGTCAACTGTGCTTGTCATTGTAATGAAACGGTTTACAAAAACCAATGAAATAAGAGTGCTGAAAGAGAGTGGTTTCCACGAAAACTAAGTTTAATTCTTTGGAAAGGCTCTTCCTGTAAAGAGCCTAAAAATAACTGCAATTGAATTAGGCATGGGCGAGATGACTTTAAAATATTGAGGAAAATTGTATAAATCTAAAAATACCTGCACTTACAAGACTTTAAGTTCTCACTTATTTTAACGGAATCAAAATTGGAAATTATAGGCGATGTGTTTGGGGTGGGGTTTACATAAGAAAGAAGACTGGAAACTCCAGACAAAGGACTTGGTCTCAAAGGAAAGCTCTTGGCATGCCATGAAATCCTCGCCTAATGAATGATGTAGGTTTTAAGTTAGAGTACAATGTTTAATGTGTTATTGTTTCATGATTAATGGGAATCGTAAAACTCATGATGGGTCATATATGGCTCATAAAGGAGGTTAGATTTTTCCCTGTGGTAGTGGAAAACCCCTGAAGAATTCTAAGTAGGCAGTGATGTGATTGGTTCGGCCTCTCAGGTAGATCACTGACTGTGTATTGGAGATGGATTGAAGGGGGTGGCGTCCAGCATCAGAAGAAAGAGATCAGCAAAAATGTTAGAATATGAGATGAGTGGTAAGAGTCTTGAATCAAGAAAAGGGAGATGGAAAGAAGGGGACAGAACAGAGGAAATATTCGGGAGGTAGAACAGACAGGATGAGGTGATTGAACCCAGGGGTTTGTAGTCTGGGTGACTGGGTGGGTGGTTGGGGGTGCCTCTAATTAGTTCATGGGAGATTCAGTTGCACTAACAGGGACTGGGCAAAAATTTGATTGAATCAAGACAGGAGTTGGTGCATACTCTGTACGAGGTCTCAAATGGACTTCCCCTTCCTGTCTGTCTTCCCAGGAGCAGCATGTCTTTTCAGAGCCACATGGAAGTGTTCAGTTCTTGAAGCCCCACCCCAAATGGAGCTGATCCCCCAGATGGATGTGCACCCCTGCTCTATGTCAGGCTCTTACACTGTAGCACTGAGCTTACTACCTTGAATCCTAGAGTTATTTGTTTGCTCATCTCTCTTTCCTACTAAATTGCAAATCTGATACTAGAGGCAGCATCTTGTTCGACTTCATGCCATTAATTCGTAACCCAGAGTGTCAAGCACATACCGATACCTCAAGCAATTATGATTAGTCATAAACGAATCAACAGTGTCATCTTCCAAATGATTATTTGAATTATATTGGTTTCTCCATCTGCTCTGCACATTGCCGTAGCTGTCTCTGCTGACAGTAATTTTTATCAAAAATTTATTAGCTCTACCCTACCTCCTACATCCAAAAAGAATCTGATACAATGACATCAGTGGCATATAAAACAGAGGTGATAGTAAGAGCATTAAATCTGTGGGAACAACTTATAGAGATTAAAAGGAAAAAGCAAATTTATCAGAACCTAAGATGATTGTAATTTAGAATTGAATTCGTTCCTGAGATTCCTGACTACCCAATGTTAAAGAGGAAATTATTGAAGCGACATATGGAATTGTTCCAAATCGTGTTTTACCAAACAGTTCCATAGGACACCAACAGGTCATATCATTGGGGGAGGGGAAGACCAGAGCACGCCCTGGGGGTCCTGTTCCCAAATTAGTATAAAAAGTTAAAGATGTTCTCTTTACTAGAAAACTTCTTGAGGTTGAATATGGCCAGGCCGATGTCCTGAATCTCTAAGGGGGGATATTGAAACCGGTTGTCTTAGCATTTTATTAAATCTCCCTGAATGGTGCTCTATGGAACCCCAGTCTGGGGAATATTGGTTTAATGCAGGCCGGAACGCTGCAGTTTCAGGAGAGGTGGCTAGAGTCTAATCATTAAGAGCCCTCAGGCACATGAGCTGGTGCTCTATGTGTACAGGCTGGTGAAAAAATTTCCCCTGCTGTCTGTGCATTCTTTTTGCTTTTCCATTTTATTTAAGGTATAATTTAAATACAGTACAATTCCCCCCCCCACCCCCGCTTTCACGTTCATTTCTGCCAATTTTGACAAATGCATGCAGTTGTGTAACCTCCATCACAACCAGGATACAGAACAGTTTCATCAAACCAGCACCCCCTCCCCGCAATTTCCTTGTAGCCCTTTATAGCCAACACTCTCCCCCACCCCTTGTCCCTGGCAACCACTGATCTGTCTTCTGTCTCTACAGTTTTGCCTTTCTAGAATATCATAGAAAAGGAATCAGGCAGTCTGTAGCCTTTTGAGTCAGTGTAATGCTTATGAGTTCACATCAGTTTCACTTCTCGGTGGCATGTTGTTTTTCTTGCAAGTAGGGAGGGACCATATCCATTGACTATCCATCCACCAGGTGAAGGACATGTGGATTGTTTTCAGTTTTTTGACAATTACTAAGAAGATTCCTCTAAGCGTCAGGATATAGGTATTTTGTAAACCTGAGTTTCAAATCATTAGGTAAATAATAGCTATGAGTGGGAATGCTGAGTCATAGGGTGAGCGTATGGTTTTGTTTTGTTTTTTTACATCTTTATTGGAGTATAATTGCTTTACAGTGGTGTGCTAGTTTCCGCTTTATAACAAAGTGAATCAGTTATACATATACATATATCCCCATATCACTTCCCTCTTGCGTCTCCCTCCCTCCCACCCTCCCTATCCCACCCCTCTAGGTGGTCACAAAGCACTGAGCTGATCTCCCTGTGCTATGCGGCTGCTTCCCACTAGCTATCTACTTTACGTTTGGTAGTGTATATATGTCCATGCCACTCTCTCGCTTTGTCACAGCTTACCCTTCCCCCTCCCCATATCCTCAAGTCCATTCTCTAGTAGGTCTGTGTCTTTATTCCTGTCTTACCCCTAGGTTCTTCATGACATTTTTTTCCCTTAAATTCCATATATATGTGTTAGCATATGGTATATGTCTTTCTCTTTCTGACTTACTTCACTCTGTATGAGTGTATACACCTCATTACAAATAACTCAATTTCGTTTCTTTTTATGGCTGAGTAATATTCCATTGTATATATGTGCCACATCTTCTTTACCCATTCATCCGATGATGGACACTTAGGTTGTTTCCATCTCTGGGCTATTGTAAATAGAGCTGCAGTGAGTGTATGTTTAACTCTGGAAGAAACTACCACCTATTTTTTCCAGGGTTTTAGGCTTTTGTTCCATAGGAGAGCCTGGGAGCAGGATGGTACTTCTGCCCCCTCCTCCTGCTGTTCCTTTCCTGAGGGGGCCCCACCAGAGAGACTTTTGAAGGTCTCTGGGCCCTAGTCTTTTGTGTGAGAAGCCGAGGAGGTCCGTGGAGAGCACCTGACGTGGGTACAAATCCCCCTTGTATCTGTGGTTCCCCCCCCACCCCACCCTGGGCATCTATAATTAGAGCACCTGACGTGGGTACAAATTCTCCTTGTATCTGTGCTCCCCCCCCCACCCCACCCTGGGCATCTATAATCTCTTATTTGCCTACCTAGCCTTTAGCAACTTATTAACATTTTAGCTGAATTCTCCTCAATGGTGTCCGGTTACACAAGCTCTTAGAGAGCTGTCTGTAGGTGGAGGTACCAGTCTTTCCTCAGATGTCTGGTTAGTTGGTTGCCCCGTGACCTGGGCTCTCTGATGGGTTCAGGAAAATGTGTGACCTTGCAGACCTCCTAACTCCTAAGGGTGGGAGCGATGCCTTTTCCAGCTCTTTTCATCCTGTACAGAAGCTGGAAGTCCCGCAGGTGAAAATTTAAGCATGTAAACTTGAACCCTGGTGTATCATTCTCGTCTATCTCAGGGTATTCAGAGAAAGACCAGGTGAGGTCTGCTGGAAGACGACATTGTCATTCAATCGTTCATTTGGTCCTTTATTGACCGCTATTTTGAGCCAGGTGCTGAGCTGGGACTGGAGATTGAATAGTGAGTTATGAGGGGTTGCTTGCTCCCAAGGAACTTAGTCTAATAGAGAGACAGATCCACAGGCACAGATCCACAGTGAGCACAGGGTGTTGCAGGGAATGTTATCCAGTGGGGGTAGGAATTGGGAGTTGTCCAGGAAAGCTTCCCAGAAAGAGTGATGTCTGAGACCGAGGTGAATCTGGCCAGGGGGCATGGGATGGGCTGTATCAGTGGGGAGTGCAGTTCATGGGGCTGGAACATGGACACAGGGTACCAGGAGGTTGGAGAGAGTTGAGTCCAATGTGCCAAGTAGGCGAATTCATGGAGTGGTCGAGAGCCAGCTGGGCTGTCGGGTCTGAGTCCTGGCCCTGCCTTAGCATCTGGGTGGCCTCAGATAACTATTTACTTTCTCTCTTCCTCAATTCTCTCCTCTTGGAAGTGACAATATGGCAGCACCTACCTCATACACTTGTGAGATGTGTGGTGACATGGAAGGCACTTAGCACAGGGCCTGTCGTTGTGAGGGCTTCAGGATTAGCTGTAGTTAGGCAGGAACCAGACCGTGAGGGGTCCTGAGAGCCACAAGAACGGGTCTGGATAAGGTCTTGAAGGAATTGCGAACATCGGAAGGTTTTAAGCAGGAGGGTGATATGATTAGCTTCGCTTCAAAAGATAAATTTGACTGCAGAACAGGTGGGGGATTGAGAAGGAAAGAAACTGGAGTTGAGGAGGGCATTGGGAGGCAGAGATGACCGGGACCTGAAGCAAGGTGGAGGCAGGGGCTGGAGAGGGGAGTGGATGAATTGAAGGTAGAATGGACACATCTGCTGCTTGGCTTAAAGGGAACAGGAAGGCAAGAGTGATGCAGCCCAACTTTCTATGGAGGATGCTCACATACAGGAAGGTGTAGAAATGCTCTTAATTCTCATCAACAGACATCATGTCTTCTGAAGTTTTACATTCTCCAAACCTTGTGTAGTCCCTGGCATAGAGAATGTGCTCAAAAAATATCTGTCAGCAGAAGGATTGGCTTCCCCACTTGGAAAGTCACCAAGGTAAATCTAAGTGGAGACCTTTAAACATCTAACTGGGACCTTGCTGAACTTTTTTTAACTCTTAAATCCAAAAGAGAAAGGTACATGTAATGAAGGGAATTCAAGAAGGTACAAAGTAGCAGTAAACTTAACTTCTCTGAAAAAAAATCCAGCACCTTGTAACAAAAACGTGTCAATCTTCTGCAGCTTGCCTCTCAGCCATGACATCAACGCAACCTCCAATTTCATGCTGTGAAACTGGAGCAACTGCTGGGGAAACTGATAAGAAAATCGTTATCTTTGGAAGTTTGATAAAGAGGATATCGTCTTTCACTTTTCCCTTGAACTTAGTCAAAAACATTCCCCAAGACACAAAAGTCATCTTTTCTTTACCTCTCTCCATCTCCGACACCCATTGTTCTCTCGGCCATCCACTCCAGTCAAATATTTCAGCTGTAAAACTGGCATGATTTCAAGGTAAAAAATGGGTTCATTTTCCCTCCTGTGAAAAGTCACACACACTCATTCAATTTATAAGAGGTGATTACGATACTTTGTCCTTCAAAAAGCCTTTCTGGCTTATAGCAGCGCCAGAAGAAAATTCCTAAAAAAACATCTTTGAAATTCATTGTGTCTGAAGAAGGATCAGGTGCAGGCTTTTCCAATAAAACATTTACTCTGTATGTCTCTTATGTTCAACAAGGAACAGTCATGGATAAATCGAAAGAGAGACAGAGATACAGAGAGAGACAGGGATGGTGACAGACGAAGAGAGAGTGCATCTGAATTTAAAAGATGAGTATGTTATCTTTGAAATTCATTGTGTCTGAAGAAGGATCAGGTGCAGGCTTTTCCAATAAAACATTTACTCTGTATGTCTCTTATGTTCAACAAGGAACAGTCATGGATAAATCGAAAGAGAGACAGAGAGACAGGGATGGTGACAGATGAAGAGAGAGCGCATCTGAATTTAAAAGATGAGTATGTTCTGCCCAGGTTTCTCACTCCAAGTTCCACGGCTCCTGACAGCTTGATTTGAAGACTTTGTGTCAGGCACCAGCCAGGTGCCAGAGGGACACGGGCGTGATGGGCTGCAGGATCCTTCAAGAAATCCCTAGCATGTTGGCAGGATAATCAGACATGGCTGAATGCCAAAGGTGAAAGGAATAGATGCGATCTGCAAGGAGGAGATGGGCGGAGGAGGAGATAAGGGGTCAACTGGGAACCCAGGGAGGAGCAAAGGCAACTCACATCTGGGGAACCAGTGATGCCCCCAGAGACTGGTGGAAGGGCTTCTCATACAGGACTCCATTAAATTCTCATAACACCTCTACAAAACAGACGTCACCATCCAGCTTGCAGACGAATAAAAGGAGGTTCTGAGAAGTTAAGCAAAGTACCCAAGTCAACAGTCAAACTGAAGTTTGTCTTTTCTAAAGCTATTACACGTGGTAGGCAGAATAATGGCCTCCCAAAGATGTCCACACATTACTCTCTGGAACCTGTGAATGTGTTATGTTGCATGGCAAAGGGGAATGAAGGTTGCAGATAGAATTAAGGTTACTAATCAGCTGACTCTGAGATGACACGATTCTCCTGGATTAGCCAGGCGGACCCAATGCAATCACAAGGGTCCTTATAAATGGAAGAGGGAGGCAGAAGAGAGAGCACTAAAAGGTGGCAGCTCGGGAAGGATGCCACCTGTCATTGCTGGCCTTGAAGATGGAGGAAGAGGGTCATGAATAGGGAGGGCAGGCGGCCTCTGGAAGCTGGAAACGGTGAGGAAACAGATTCTCCCCTAGAGCCTCCAGAAAGAATACAGCCCTGCTGGTGCCTGATTTTAACCCAGTAAGACCCGTGTTGGTCTTCTGACCTCCAGAACTGAAAGAAAATTAATTTGTACTATGTGAGCCACTAAGTTTGTGGTAATTTATTGTAGCATCAGTAGAAGACCAATACATTAGACACACTTTTAAGCTGGATTTTTAAAATTCAATAGCGTTTCAATAGACATTTCATGCCTGGAGAACCACATAGACTGAAACCACAGAGGCAGGTGAGTCAGGCTACCTGATTCAAGTCTCCGTTCCACCCGTTCCTAGCTGTATTACCTTGGGCACATTGTTTAAATTTTGTAAGACTCTGTTTTCTTCCCTGTAAAATAGAGATAATCAGAATACCTGCCCCACAGTGGTGTTGTGAGGATCAAATGAGGCAATGCATAAAAGTGGACTTGTGTGGTGCCTGCTGCAGACTAAGTGCTCAACGAACTGAAATTGCCACATCATCACCATCATCATCCTCACTACCAGTACCATCGTCCTCACGCCATCACCATCATCATCATTGTTGTTATTAAAGAGTCTCTGGATGGGGGGAAGGTACTGGGACGTGTGGGCCTAGGATCGGAAGGAAAAATTGAAGCGCGCTGCCTTACCAGCCCCACCTCTTCCACTTCCTCCGCCCTCTGCAGGCATCCCTGTGTGGCATCCTCTCGCTGCAACTGGAACCTCCCCCTGGGTTAAGCCTGGGTCTTTTGAACCCAGGACAGGCTCTGGGCTGGGTCTGGGGCACCTTTTGGCATGCACTTTTTGATATACACATCTGAGCTCTGCCCATCTGTAGCTCCTCCCCACAGTGCCCCAGGGACCCAGGCCTTCATTGGCAGCAGCCAAAGAGCGGGTAGGGGAGAGATGCCTCTTCCAATGAAAGGGAGCTGAGGTCCAAATTCTCAGAGAGACCATCTCTGGGGTTTTGCCAGCTTTTCCAGAGATCACACAACTGGACTCCAAGGCCTTGAGCTCAGCCTGCAACATCTGTTCTGCCACTCCCCCACCCCTGCTCCCGTCCCTCACGTCTTTGACTCATGGCTTCCATCCAGCAGGACCTCTGGTGCTGTTCTGGGGTAGAAAGGGTGCCTGATTCAGCAAAGTGAGACTTGCAGAGAATTCCAGGAGAGGCAGTTAGGTCGCGAGGGATGGGAACCATAAGTTCAAGTAAAAAGAGGTAAAGGAGACCAGGGGCAGTCCTGTTAAGGTACCACAACTCCAAGGACAGAAAACCAAGTGCAGCCAGCTCTCTCACATGCTGGAACCAGCAGAAAGCTGCAGGGAGGCCAGTCTTCTCTATCATCTCAGACACAGTGTGTCTTGCCCGCCCTGCTCCTCACTGGGCATCTGCTATAGATCTCATCACTGCTATGATATCATTGCCGCTAGGATATGGATGGGACTGGATATACTAAATCATGCATTCATCCTGACACCTCCAATGCAAAGTCAAGGCCACAGGCTCTTCCTCACCTCCTGCCAACAAATTTGATTCTCCCTTTCTTCCACAGTGAGAACCCTGGTTCTAAATTGTCACTATGTTTGTTCATTTACTCCATCCCATAATGTACATCCAATAGTCTCAGACTTACTACATTATTACCACTACCAACCACAAACCTGTGATATCTGCTTGCTGTTCTTTTTGTCCTTGGAATATATTGCAGTGAGGGTGTGCCTTCTGGGGGCTCTAGTCAAAGGCAAGTGCAGCTTTACTGCTATAACCCACGAGGCACCAAGAGATTCAGAAAATGAGGCACTTCCCAGTCTACCTATGCCATGGGTGTCTGTCCACCCTCTGAAGCTCAAACACAGCCCTGGAAGGCGTGTCCACAGTGCTGGGTGAAAAAAACACAGGGTCATCCCCTCAGCAAGCTAGGTTGGTCAATGACACTATTTTAGCAGGTGTCTGAAGCCAAATAGAGCTTCAAGGGCATAAGGCGTTCCCTCCAGTCCAGACGCAGGTCAGGCAGCTCTGGAGACACAATAAACATGCCTGCAACAGTCAGGACATAGAGTTTCCTGGGGGTATCAGAGATTACTAAGTAAGCTTCTATACATTCCGTGTCATCCTCCTGCATTCACTGGGCAGCCATTGTGTAGTCAGCACAGGGCACGTGGCCAAACTTGGCCAGCAGTTACTGAGAGCTGATTACATCCCTGGCATGCTCTCTAGTGATCTACAAGCATCGTGTCGCGTGATCCTCGCCTTATGACAACACAGGGGGCAGCACTATTATTAACTCCACTTTACAGATGAGGAAAGAACAGGCTTGGGGGCCAGGTTTAAACTCAGGCCACCTGACCCTGGTCTCTATCTTAGTTAGTGTAGGCAGCCTTCCATGTGGTGGAAGGAAATCACATCTACACCAGAGAGACTTACGACATGACTACCTGAACAGATCATCCTGGTTTGCCCAGGACTTTCCAGGTGTTAGTGCTGAAAGTCCCACATCCCAGGAGACCTCTCAGTCCTGGGCAAACCTGGGTGGTAGTTCACTCTCAATGCCTCTTGGCCCCATCTTTTTTCAGCTCTCATTAAATGGATCCTCAGGCCTCAAGGACTTTACAGGTCATCTTGCCTAGGTCTCATGCTACGCTTGACCCTCTCCCGCTGTGTCCCTGTGATGTGGTTTACCCACCTCTGCTTTTACTTCTCCAGAGGTCAGAAACTCACACCTGTCCTAGTCAGCCCTTGCTGTTTGACAGTGCTAACTCTGAGTGCTGACTCGTCAGTTGGAGACTGACATCACGTAGCCACCTTGTCAGAAGAGATTCTTCTCAACACTGTCACCTCAGGAAGGAAGCTTTGGGGTTGTCCCCCAAGGTCCCAAGGACATGCCTGTGGAACAGTAAAGACAGCGAGCTGGCAACACCCCAATTTTGTTCCCCGACTTTGGGCAAGAATGATCCCCAGAGATGCTCACAGGTCACTGCTTGTGTTTCCTCCCACGCATCCCCCGCCTGGTGCCCAACATCAGAAGGATGACTCAGCTGCAAAAGACTGCGGCCTGTGGGACACAGGTCTCAGGAGGGGCCCTGAGTAAGCACGCCTGCAAGGGACCCGCTTCCTTAACATCCTGCTGCTTGACGGAGATCAGCCCTATTTTTCTCATCTTCTTTGTCAAGATACTGCCCTTTCATACCTACTTCCAACTGAGAGTTTTATTAGTAACTCAAATATTATCTGTGATTATCTGTAGGCCTTTGACACAAGTGAGAAAAAATAACCTCATTAAGTCCCCTTTTTATTAAGTGTTTAAATGGGATCCACTCAGAAGGATTTCAAGCTATGCACCGTTGAATCAGAAGATGACTCTTGACAGGCGAGAGGCACTTAAGTCCATTCACGAAGTTTTGTTTACTTGCTGTTGAGTTATATACATTTTTAAACAGCCAAGTAAAACCCAAACCAGTCATTGCCTGAACTCGTGTTTGTGAAAATGGGGAAAGAATCTTCCCGGTCAGAACGAGGTCACGCTCCTGAGGTTGAGGACGGTCAGGAGTTTTGCCTGAATAATTTTATGAAGTTTATTTGACATGGAAGATCTAACAGTGTAAGCAAATGCTAGTTTAGTGATGCCATTAGATGGCAACGATTAAGATGTTTGCCTGACGTCAGCTGACTCAGGCGGTCAGGGGACATTCTCCACCCGATGCCTCACCTGGGCAGAGACAGTGGTTGATTGCCCCCAACAGGGTGGTTGTCCTGGAGGACAGACCTCCAGAGGAGAGGCAGATCTGAGGCATAGTTCAGGGCCCTGCCCCGGCTGGGAAGTGGCCAGGCCAGTGGTGGCTTGAGATAGTTCCCAGAGCCCAGGTCACATCAGTTGGAGACAGGAGTCAGGGGACAGAAAGAGGGCTTTCTCTCTTCCCCAGCTGGCTCCTATGGGGTGGTCAGCAGCTTGAAGAGTTGGAAAGGGGCAGTTGGGATATTAAATAAAGTGAAATTTGGGGACAATTTGATCTAGTCACCTATGATCTTAGCGAAAAAATGAGAGAAATTCCTCAAACCAAATATTTGGGGAATGTGTATAGAATCAACCTCACTAGTTCCATCTCTCCTACCTTTCTTTCTTTCTTTCTTTCTCTTTCTTTCTTTCTTTCTTCCTTCCTTTTTCTTTCTTTCTTTCTTTCTTTCCTTCTTTCTTTCTCTTTCTTTTCTTTCTTTCTTTTTCTTTCTTTCCTTCTTTCTTCCTCCCTTCTTTCCTTTCTTCCTTCCCTTTCCCCTCTTCCTTCCTTTCCCCCTCTTCCTTCCTTCCTTTCTTTCTTTCTTCCTTTCTTCCTTTCTTTCTTTCTTTCTTCCTTCCTTTTTCTTTCTTTCTTTCTTTCTTTCCTTCTTTCTTTCTCTTTCTTTTCTTTCTTTCTTTTTCTTGCTTTCCTTCTTTCTTCCTCCCTTCTTTCCTTTCTTCCTTCCCTTTCCCCTCTTCCTTCCTTTCCCCCTCTTCCTTCCTTCCTTTCTTTCTTTCTTTCTCTTTCTTTCTTTCTTTCTTTCTCTCTCTCTCTCTCTCTCTCTCTCTTTCTTTCTTTCTTTCTTTCTTTCTTTCACCAAACCTTGAGGCTTGCAGGATCTTAGTTCCCTGACAAGGGATTGAACCCAGACGCCTGCAGTGAAAGCACCGAGTCCTAACCACTGGACCGCCAGGGAATTCCCTCTGTAGCACCTTCTTAGTAGAGCCAACCTCACCATCAAAATTTTCAAGGTTCCCATGTGCCGTTCTGAGCTTTGCTCCTGCTTCCTACACCATCCTCAGGGCCTGTCCTTGGCTCAGCAGGCCTCCTTTGCCTGGAATATTCCAGAAGTGTTATCTCCCAAACTACATAAATTGCTAGGCCAGCTTAGATGTGACTTCTTCCAGGAAACCTACTATGATTGCTCTGTGGAGAGATTTTATCTTTCTCTTTTGAACTCCCATGATCAATCATCGCTTGCTCGCTTTTTCTCTTTCTCTTTCTCTGAAAGTCAGATTTAAGTGGGTTCTTGCTATTTTTATTTTTAGATCACTCCATCACAGTTTATTTCTATATAGGCTATATGTTCTCTACTATAATTATAGATTAACATACTATTTAAATCATTTCAGTAGCTTTGTAGTTAGACCTGTGTTGAAATCCTGGCTTCACAAGTTAGTGGCTGGACTTTGGGTCTACTTTTACTTTATGTCTCAGTTTCTTTTTCTGTGAAATGGAGTGTTATGGACTGAATATTTGAATATTCCCCCCAACTCATATGTTGAAGCCTCTACCACTAATGTGATGCTATTAGGAAGTGGGACCTTTAGGAAGTAATTAGATTTATATGAGGTTGTCAGTATGGGGGCTCCCATGATAGGATTAGTGCCCTTATAAGAAGAGACAGGAGAGCTAGCTAGCTCACTGTCTCTCCCCCATGTGAAAACACAGTGAGAAGACAACCATCCGCAAGCCAGGGAGCAGGCCCTCACCAGGAACCAAATCAGCTGGTACTTTTATCTTGGACTCTGCAGCCTCCAGGACTGTGAGAACAAGTTTCTATTGTTTAAGCCATGAAGTCTGTGGTATTTTGTTATAGTAGCCAGAGCTGACTAATACAGGGGGATAAGAAGAGTACTGACTTCCTAGGGATTCTATGAGGTCAAATGATATAGTATGCTTGTGAAGACTTAGAAGTCAGAAGGGCATATAGTAGATGCCCAATGCATTCTGGTCATCACTGTCAGGTTGTGATCTCCTTAAAGCACAGACCACAGCTTATTAACTTGGCTTCTACACCATAATGCAATGTCTATCAGTGTGCCTTGCTCTTAGCAGACACTCAGTGACAGTTTGCTACTTCAAAGAGTGAGTTATCAATTAATAATGAAACAATGCCCTTACCTGCTCTTCAACACAGCAAGTATGTCTTCTCCCCAGAAATTCCATGGCTGATCCTGAACTCTGTACTCTAGCTGCAAGCGCATCTGGTTCCTGATACTCAAAAAGAAAAGCTCTCAGTGGGGCTTCTCCTCCACATTTTCCCTGGGAAGTACTTGGACATTGACCCAAGGTCACTCTAAGAATTTGGAAGAGATCAGGAAAGAGGAAGGAAATGGATATTGAATGATTTTCTACTCTGTTCTGAGCACTGTATATGCCTGTTTCTTTCACATTTCTTATTCATTTCAATCTTTAAAACAGTGTTATTATTCCCATTTTTCAGATAAAGAAACTAGAGTGCCAGAAAGCTAAGCAACTTATTTAAGGTCACACAGATAGGAAGTGGCAGAGTGGCATTTGATAACCATCGAGGTGACTCTCAAAACCTAACTCTACCTTCAGTGTGGGGCTCCGTGTCAGTGATACGGTCAGCATTGGCCGCCTGATTAGCTAACCCACAGTTCAGAGCAGAGGTGGTCCAGGCAGACGTTGAAAGAGGACAAAGCTTCTACCAGAAATGAGGGCCAAGAGTTGTTTAAACCAGCAGGCAACAAGCTTGGTGAGTGGTGGGGATCCAGCAGAAACAGGGAAACAGTAATGGGAGGAGGTGCAGTCAGTACCGCGGACAGCTCCCCAGCGCTTCCTACAGTGATACTGTGGGGAGATCCTGGCGAGCTCCATCCCCTCCAAATAAATGTCCTGCGTGGGCTCCTATTAAAGAGACTAGTGGAAACCCAGCTCCAGGCTTCCTGGTGGAGTGAATCAATCAAGTATCACTGAAAACTGGTGATGTCTGTACTTCAGAGCTGATGGTGGGTGAAGGGCTTGGCTGGGCTACTTGAAAGCCGGCAGGCTGGTGGATATTTTCACACACAGACCCCTGGATTCTCCTGCACTGGCATCCACTTCCTCCAGGGCCCAGCCCACTCTTGGTCCAGGCAGGGGTCCCAACCAAAAGCCACTTAGCCAAGATCTTGTCACATAGAGTGTCAGGAGCTCCTGGGAAGTGTCACACTTTGATTGAAAAGGTGGGATGAGTAACAAAAGAAACTTTAAATTCCAAGACTGAGAAGTGGCATCTGGCTACAGCTCCTTAAACAGCATTCCCAAACCTCTCCCTTAAAACCCACGAAATTTAGACAAAGACAACCAGTCACAATAGCATTGAAAACTCAGATTGAAGGTATGTGAGCTGAGGCCAAAATCTAAGGCAGATGGAGCTCAGATAGCCGAGCCCAGCCAGGCTTTGCCTAATGGAAAAGCAAACTGCTGACAGTTGCCACACCTCACACCCCCCGCCATACACAAACCACACACACACACACACATCACACACACACCCCTACATCAGACACACCCCTACACTCTACACAAAAACCATACACACACATTACACATACACCTCCCATACACACTCCACACATCACACGCATCACATATACCACAAACAAAGCGAGGAGGGGTCTTTAGAGACTATATTTAGGTCATGGCCTCACTTATGATTATTACAGAGCCAGTTAGCTCAAGTTAAATTCTTTAGGTAGCAAGCTAATTTACTACTCAGTGTTTAGCCAGAGCTCCAGCTGGAAGCGAGGTCATCTGCCCCATAATTTCTCTTGTTGTCTGAGTTGTACATTGACGGGTGCTTGGAGTGTGCCTATTAAAGTTGGCTGGAATTAATTCCTGAGGCCAAGCATTTCCAGACAGACCTAAATAACCACAACTACTGGATGTGGGGATTTTTTTTCACTGCATCAACCAGCTCTTTGAACTCTCTGAAGGAAGAGATTGGGGAAGACATTCCTTGCAGATATTTACATAGAAAAAAAATCAAGGTGCACGATGTGCTCCTGACAGGGTCCCCTTGGAAAGGCCAGGACACCCTGGAGCTGCCCTTCCCTGGACCCAGATGTGATGCCGTGAGAGTGGTCATTTGCAACAGAGGTCAGCCTTGCCGCCTTCTCAGGTAGCACATCAGAAACTGTAATAAGCTAACACAGCATTGTTAATCAACTCTACTCCCGTAAAAAATTAAAACATTTTTAAAGAAATTGTAATGCAAATTCTAGTGTTTTCAAATGGCTTCAGAGATGACTCCTAGGCTGCCGATGTGGGAGGGCTACCCTTAAGAGAGAAGGAGAGAGAATGGAGGAGGGTAGCAGGAGGCTGGGGGCCTGGGAGTATGTTAAAGCTGCCTTCCCTGTTCCTCACCTGTCTGCGGATCCATAGGAGTTGTGGCCTCCAATGACCTCTCATAACAGCAAAAGCAGCATGTGGTGTTTGGGTGTTTGGGTGGCAGCCAGGCTTTTTGCATCATGGCACATCCATCATGTCAGCAAATAGTACTTACTGGGAAGTAATTAGTAAACTGTGTTCTGAACAAATGAAGGGTGCAGAGAGGTGTGGGAGCTCTCAAACAGTTGGCAGTCTGGATAAATTTATTTAAAATGGCTTATCCCACTAGGAAAAAATGGACAAATGCATTCTGCCCATCCTTGGTGGTAGTAGACCTCAGAGAAAGCCTGCTAAAGTTAGGAAAGGAGAGATCTTTCCCCACCTCTCTTGGAACGCTCCTTCCTCTCCCTGGCCTCCACCCCCATCCTCCATTGAGGAAAGTCAGAGTCATTTGGTCCAGGGCAAGAGGCCTGTTGCACATGGTCCTGTCCAACAGAATCAAGATGAAGGCATTTGAACCTCTCTTATTGTACCCTTTCCTGGTACTCTCACCTGGTACTCACTCCTGGAAGCACTTTCTCTCTTAGAATCGTCTGCTTCTGGATTGCTCCTTTGCTTCCTTTGGTGTGGGAGCAGATGCTCATCTCTTCCTTAGAAAGACAGGAAGGGACTGGCTGGTCACGTGGAGGAAAAGAGATGCTGTTCAAGCTGCTTAGGACCAGCAGAGGGGGTCCTTGTAGCTCTGGCAACCCAGCCGGGGTCACTAGAGTTGGGAACCAGAGAGGGACCTCAGGTGCAGTCAGGGTTTCCTCTGCACTTTAACAACAGCAGAGGGTCTTCTTACATTTAAAAAAATTTTTTAAATTTATTTTTATTTATTTATTTTTGGCGGCATTGGGTCTTCGTTGCTATGGGCAGGCTTGTTATAGTTGCATTGAGTGGGGGCTACTCTTCCTTGCAGTGCCTGAGCTTCTCATTGTGGTGGCTTCTCTTTTGCAGAGCGCGGGCTCTAGGAGCGTGGACTCAGTAGTTGTGGCACGCCGGCTCTAGAGCGCAGGCTCAGTAGTTGTGGCGCACGGGCTTAGTTGCTCTGCGGCATGTGGGATCTTCCCAGACCAGGGCTCGAACCTGTGTCCCCTGTACTGGCAGGCAGAATCTTAACCACCGTGCCACCAGGGAAGTCCCTTACATTTCTTACAAGGGGTTATTTCTCAGACTTGGTGCTAAGCCCTTTCCTGGATTTATCGTATGAATCCTCAGGGCGATCCTCTGGGTGGGGATGCCTGTAGCTTTGGAAGAGTCGGGACACTGGCTCTCCCAGCCCTATCACCTGGTCATTCTCAGGCCAGGCATTTTAAGCTTATCGGATCACCTAAGCCTCAGGACCACCTGTGGGTCAGGTATTTTAAAGGTCAAGAAACTGATAGCCACAAAAGGCACAGGGCACGTCAGGAGCCACGTGGACAGTAAGTGGTTGAGCAAAAATTTGATCGGGGTGTGGCTGCCTCCAAAGCTCACGCTCTTTCTCCCTAATCCACTTCCCTAGCCGCAACTCAGTGCCCAGCTTGTCCCCACCACCTGCAACCTCAACTCCTCTCTGACCCCGCTGCTGTCTCTCAGATGCAGCCGGGAACTCACTGGCTCACACACTCCTGCTCAAGCTGCCCGTGGGCTTCTTCCACCCTACACCGTGCTGACTCTGGCACATAAACTGACAGTCTCCTTATCAATAAATACTCAATACACATGAGAAAACATGACGTGTGTATAGCACTTATTCCAGCATCTGACACAAAGTTAATACTCGATACATTCTGCTACTGGTGGAGTGGTTATTTTTATTATTGCAGCTGTAGTTGGCAGTTCTACGTATCTGGCCTGTCCCAGCCTCACCAGCTGGATGCAGACATCAGTAAGCCCATTCCTACATCTCTGAGACATTTTTACTGAACTGGACAGCTTAGTGATGTGAGGAAATCACATCCCAGAAATCACAGCTTCTAGCTAACCTGTAAGCTATAAAGGTTAAGAACATGGGGAAATGTCTATTTTTATGCCTCAAGACAGACAGCCTTAGCAAAGGAACAGGTCCTCTGCAAAGTGCTCTTTGAAAACAAGTTTCTTATTTTAGCTTAATGACATTCCAGACTGAGCCAATGATTAAATATTGAAACAGGACTGGCGATCTTGAGTTTCATACGGCTCATCAATTTAAGATGAAGCAGCAAAAGAAAATGCAAATGTCAAGTTACCAAATCCAAGTGAAGGCTGAGCCTTTGTAAAATGTCACAGAATTTCCCTGGGGCATTTGTCTATTATTTTTAACCAAAAGGTAAAATACAGAAGGAAGCGATCAGGATTTCCTCCCACCGAGTTCTGCCTGGGAAGCCAGTGCTGCTGAGAAATGTCATCCACGTTGACTAACAAATGTACATGGTAGAGGATCGGAACAGCAATGAGTAAAGTGAGAGGAACAGACAAAACTTCTGCCTGAGTTTCTTCCTGCGAACCTGGAGCCAATGCCTGGCAGATATCAGAAAACTCAGGGCAGACAGGAGAGGAGCCCACCCACTGGGATTCACAGCTGGCCCCTGTGGTTTGAACCTTAAACCCAACTGCTTCAGTACCTGGGATTGACAAACAAGGAAAGCTAGGATAGCATCACCACCATACCCCACAACTCGGCAGCCATGTTCAATGTGCCGAGAACACAAAGAACGCTTTCTGTGTTCTTCCACCAGAAAGCACATAATGTTGGTTCTCTCCCATGTTGTGATGTTAGCCATCACTGAGAATAATTTGTTCTGGTTTCAAAGGGCCAGGGTAAGTTCGTGGAGGACATGAGGAGAAGGAAGGGAATTCCAGGCACAGGTCAGAAGGAAAAGTCCATGACCTGCCCGGGAGGGCAGGGAGCTCAGCATGGTTGGATAAGAGAATACAAGGCAAGTGGGGTAGTTCAGCAGGCCTGGAGGAAGATGCTCCAGAAGCTGGACCATATCTTGACAGGATGATGGAGGAGATGAGGGGCCATGGATGTTCTTCCACCCCAGAAAGAGTAGAGATGGCTCCTAGTTCAATCAGCTCTGGGGTCGTAAGAAGCAGGGGTCATACCTAGCCCAGCTCCACTCACTTAGACCAACTTCTGGACGGCACTAGAGAGGACCACCTTCTTACTAGGCTAGGGTTGTTCCTTGTCTAAAACTACTTTGATAGAATTCGATCCATCTTGCATCGTTGAGTCTGTCTTAGTCTGCTCATGGTGCCATACCAAAATACCATAGACTAGATGGCTTAAACAGCAGAAATGTATTGTCTCACAGATGTCACTTTCAGTCCCAGCTTCACCATTTATTAGTTCTGTGACCTTGTGCATTTAAGCAACCTCTCTGTACATCAGTTTCTCATTGGTAAAATTGAGCAAGTTTATTTTAATAGCATAGAATTCACATTGCCTATTTTAAAATCAATTTTCCTGAGGTAAAGATTACGTACAACAAATGCATCCATCTTAGTGTCAAGTTCGATGATTTTTGACAAATGTTTATACGCAGGTAACCACCACCACAATCAATATAAAGAACATTTCCATCCTCAAAAATGTTCCTTGTGACCCTCTTCAATCAATTTTATTCCAAACCCCAGCCATAGCCAACCATTGATGTGCTTCCTGTCACTACATTTTTAATGTTTTTCCTAGAGTTTTATATAAAAAGAATTATATAGTTGGGCTCTTTGGCTTCTTTTATTTGGCATAATGTATCTGAGATTCATCCATGTTGTTGTATATCAGTAATAAATTCCTTTTAATTTCTTTGTCATATTCCATTGAATGAATATATCACAATTTACTTATACATCTACTTGTTGATGAACATTTGCAATGTTTCTGGTTTGGGGCTATTATGAATAAAGCTGCCAAGAATACTGTATAAAAATCCATGTGGACTTAAGCTTTCATTTCTTTTGGGTGAATACCTAGGAGTGGAATGGCTGGGGTCATATGTTTTTTAACTTTTTAAGGAAACTGCTAAATTGTGTCCCAAAGTTGGTGTATCATTTTACATTCCCACCAGCAATATATGAGAGTTCTAGTTGCTCCCCATCCTTGTCAACACTTGATATTGGCAGTCTTTTGATTTTTTTCTATTCTAATAAGTGTAAAGTGGTATTTCAGTGTGGTTTAATTTCTATTTTCCTGATAATCAATTGACCGTCCTTTTATCATTTATTAGCCATATATATTTTCTTGTGAAATGTCTTTTTAAATCTTATGCCCATTTAAAAAATGTGGGGTTGTGTTATTATTAAGTTAAAAGTGTTCTGGACACAAAAATTTTGTCAGAAATATAATTTTATAAATTTTCTCTCAGTATGTGGCTTGCTTTTTAAAATTTTTCTTAAAGCTGTCTTTAGAAAAAGAGTTTTAAATTTTGATGAATTTCACCTCAACTATTTTTAAAAATAGTCTGCGCTTCTGTGTTCTGTTTAAGAAACTTCTGCCTACTCCAAAGTGGTGAATATTTTATCTTATGGGGTTTTTTGTGAAAGGTGTATAGTGTTTGCTTTTAAATCTAGGTCAATGATCTACTTCAAGTTTAATCTTTGTGCTTGGCATGAGGTAAAGTCAAAATTCACTTTTCTCCAAATGTACATCTAGTTTTTTTCTACACCATATATTGAAAAGACCATCCTTTCCCCATTGAACAACCTTGGAAGTTTTGCCAAACTTTAATTGATCACATATATGTAGATATATTTCTGGAATCTCTATTCTATTTATCTATGTATCTATGTTTATGTCAATATCACAGTATCTTAATTATTTTATTACTGTAGCATTATAGTGAGCCTTGAATTCAGGTAGTGCAAATTCTCTAACTTTTCCAAAATTGTTTTGGCTATTCTAGGTCCTTTACCAGATAAATTGGAATTCCTTAAATGTTTAAGAACATCATCAGTAAAGACATCTGGAAATGGAATTCCCTTTGTGAAGATATTTTAAACTATTAATTCAATTTCTTTAATAGAAACTGATCTATACTGCAGATTTCTACAAAAATGATGTTCGGATTGTGTTGCATCTAAAGATTAACTTTTGGAGAATTGACACAGTAACAATTTTGAGTCATCTGATCCATAACCATAGTATATTTCTTCATTTATTTAGCTTATTTATTTTGCCTCAGTAATGTTTTATAGTTTTTAGTGTACAGGTCATGCACATATTTTCATAAATTTATCACAAAGTATTTTATATCTTTTGAGATTAATACCATGTAAATGGTATTTCCAAATGTTTGTTTCTCATACTTAGAAATAGAATCGATTTTTAAAATATTGGCCTTCGATTTTGTGACTATTCTAAACTCAATTATGGGTTATAGTAACTTTCTCTATAGCTATGATATACAGAACTCTTTATAAACACAACTGTATTATTGACAAATAAAGATAATTTTACTTCTTACTTTCAATCTTTAGGACTTTTTTTCCTTGCCTTATTGCATTAGGGCCACTAGGACAATGTTGAATAAAAGATAGGAGAACAGACATTCTTGCCTTGTTCCCAATCTTAGAGGGAAAGCATTCAGTCCTTCACCATTAGATGTGACGTTTATCGGATTTTTTAAAAGAATTTATCAAATTAAGGAACTTTCCCTTTTTTTTTTTTTTTTTTTGCGGCACGCGGGCCTCTCACTGTTGTGGCCTCTCCCACTGTGGAGCACAGGCTCCGGATGCACAGGCTCAGCGTCCATGGCTCACGGGCCTAGCTGCTCTGTGGCATGTGGGATCTTCCTGGACTGGGGAACGAACCCGTGTCCCCTGCATCGGCAGGCAGACTCTCAACCACTGCGCCACCAGGGAAGCCCCTGGTTTGTTTGTTTTTTCTTTTATTTACAAACAGATGTTAGATTCTCACAAATTACTTTTGAGCACCTATTGAGATAATCATATTGTTTTCCTTTTTTAGTTTGTTAATATGATAAATTACATTGCTTTCTAAATGTTAAACTAACTTGCTTCCCTGAATAAACTCCACTTAGTCATCATGTACTATCCTTTTCAATATATTGCTGGATTTGATTTGCAAATATTTGTCAAAGATTTTTGTATCTGAGAGATGCACGAGAGATGTTGATCTATAGTATCCTTGTAATATCTTTGTCTCTGCTTTGGCATCAGGGTAATGCTCGTCTTTATCAATTGAGCTAGGAAGTGTCCCCTCCACTCTATTTTCTGAAAAGTTTGTGTAGTGATGGCATTGTTTCTTCCTGAACTGTTTTAAAAAATTCATAAGATATCTGTGATAGAAATTTCCTTTGTGGAAAATATTAGATTATGAATTTAAGTTCTTGAAAGATATTGACTCACCCAGATTTTTTATTTCTTCTTGAATCTATTTTAGTAATTTTTGTCTTTCAAGGAATGTATCCGTTTCATCTACATTGTCAGTATATTGCCATTAGGTTATTTAAAAATTCCTTTAGTAGCTGATAATGTCTGTAACATCTTGGTGATATCCAATGTTTACTTTCTGACATTGGAAATTTGGCCTTCTCTCTTTTCTTTCTGATGAGTCTAACTAGAGGTTATCAATCTTTAAATTTTTTTAAAAAGACTATTTTTTTTTTTTTTTTTTTTTTTTTGGGTTTGGGGCCCTCCCATTTTTT